>NC_141693.1:1810081495-1810486495 GCF_964263255.1 Lissotriton vulgaris | reverse complement strand
AGAGAGAGAGGTAGAGAGGTGGAGGTGTAGAGGTAGAGAGGTAGAGGTAGAGAGGTAGCGGTAGAGAGGTAGAGACTAGTAGAGAGAGAAGAAGAGAGAGGTAGAGAGTAGAGAGTGAGTAATAGAGAGTAGAGAGTGAGTAGTAGAGAGTAGTAGAGAGCAGTAGAGAGAGTAGCAGAGAGTGAGTAGTAGAGAGTAGTAGAGTGAATAGTAGAGTGAGTAGTAGAGAGTAGTAGAGAGTGATTAGTAGAGAGTGAGTAGTAGAGAGTAGTAGAGAGTAAGTAGTAAAGTGAGTAGTAGAGAGCAGTAGAGAGTGAGTAGTAGAGAGTAGTAAAGAGTGAGTAGTAGAGAGTGAGTAGTAGAGAGTAGTAGAGAGTGAGTAGCAGAGAGAATAGTAGAGAGTAGTAGAGAGTGAGTAGTAGAGTGAGTAGTAGAGACTAGTAGAGAGAGAGTAGTAGAGAGTGCGTAGTAGAGAGTAGTAGAGAGTGAGTAGTAGAGTGAGTAGTAGAGTGTGGTAGTGAGTAGTAAAGAGTGAGTAGTAGAGAGAGAGTAGTAGAGAGTGAGTAGTAGAGAGTAGTAGATAGTGAGTAGTAGGGAGTAGTGAGTAGAGAGTAGTAGGGAGTGAGTAGTAGAGAGAGAGTAGTAGAGAGTAGTAGAGTAGTAGAGAATGAGTAGTAGAGAGTGAGTATTTGAGAGTAGTGGAGTAGGAGAGAGTAAGTAGTAGAGAGTAGTGGAGAATATTCCAAAGTTTGGCACAGCACCACTTGCACAATGAGTCCAATCAAATCATATCACTTAGAGTCCTTATTGAAGCGCTGAATCTTGGTGTATATTCAAATGCTTTTATTTTCCTTAAGTTTATGTACCACAGCCAGCGAAACGTTTTGTTCTGTACAACAGAACTTCTTCAGGGCGTTCTTATTTCCTTCAAGTTATGTCGGTATCCTGTTGTCATATAACTAGATATTTCTACCAAATGTTAGACGAGACGTAAATGCATTCTTATTCAAAGTGACTAGGTATCAATTTTACCCACACAATTCGGGCAGACTTGAGTAATTTATAGCATCCTCAAAGTCAGTCTTTCAAAAATTCCAAAGTATAGGACATGATAATCCAAATCCAAATGTTTCTCAAGAAAAGTCATTTTCAATCGTTCTGAATATCGGTGTTTGGGCAGATATGACCCAGGGACCCCCAGTATGCAAGGGGAATTAGTCCCCCCCTCTGCAAACGCGCCAGTGGCCTGCATTGCAGAGAGGTGTAAAAAGGGTGTGACCTCATTACACTTCTCTGAAATGCAGCCCCCTGGCGCATACTGGAGGCTCCTGGTGGGCTAGTTGGCCCTCAGGGACCCCCAGTATGCAAGGGGAATTAGTTCCCCCTCTGCAAACGCGGCAGGGGGCTGCATTGCAGAGAGGTGTAACAAGGGGCATAGCCTCATTACACCTCTGCAATGCAGCCCCCTGGCGCATACTGGAGGTTCCAGGTGGGCTAGTTGGCCCCCAGGGGCCCCCAGTATGCAAGGGGAATTAGTTCCCCCTCTTCAAACATGCACGGGGGCTGCGTTGCAGAGAGGTGTAAAAAGGGTTGTGGCTTCATTACACCTCTCTGCAATGCAGTCCCCTGGCGCATACTGGAGATTCCTGGTGGGCTTTCAGGTCTTATATAGTTAGGAATTAGCATTAAAAAAACCTTTGAAATTCACTGAAAAAACCATAGGTTTCACACCAGTTATAGTTAGGAATTAGCATTTAAAAAACCTATGAAATTCACTGAAAAAACCATAGGTTTCACACCAGTTATAGTTAGGAATCAGCATTTAAAAAACCTATTAAATTCACTGAAAAACCCCATAGGTTTCACACCAGTTATAGTTAGCTGGAAATTTTACTGACATAAAACCATTGAAATTCCCACGTTATAGTTAGTTTGACTCACTATAACTTGCGCGCCTACAATGCACTGCTGATGACATCACATATTACATCACTCATGACATGGTCAGTGACATCACTCATGACATCACTCATGACACCATCCTTGTGACAGACCTCCTTTCACTGAAACACATATTCAAAAATAGAAACTAACATTTTCATAAAAATGGAGATACCCATACCAGTTACAACAACCAATTCAGTAATTCCGCCATCTAGATACAAATCCACTCATTCACCAACAGTTCTATATAGTCACTCATACATATACTCACTCATCATATGTAGTGATACACCTATACATCCTGTTACACACCGACAGTCATCCAAAAGTTACTCACACACATAATCACACATGCAAATAAACTATTGAACATCCATTTATTTGCATATACAGCTATACACACACTACCACCTTACTTCTAAGGAAACTTACACATACTTACTCTCTTAAACAATCACTTATAGAAACACATACTTATTTAAACAAGAACTATTTCAATCTCTCACTCTCAAATATACTCACTCATATACATCAATACTCACATATACTAGATTAAAACATATGTAGTTACTGATAAAGACACTAGTGAGACAGTCATTCACTCACTAACACACACATATACACACTCATCCACCCATACAGTCCTGCGCATATTCTGTCTTCAAAACACATACAAACAGTGAGTCAGTCATTGATGCATCTATGTGCTAGGTAACACCCCAACCAAACCATACAGACACTCATACTGATACTAAAAAAAACATCTAATAACCCATATACACACACATGTAGCTACTCACCAACCCATGCAGCCACTTATACACAAAGTGAAACACTGATACAAACATTTAAATATTTAAACAATACTCGCTAATATATGTATTCACTAAGATACACTTAATAAGCCAGTCAACCAATCAATTTTTTTTTTAAAAAACATCCATTAAGACACTTATTTAAACATTCTTCCATCGACCTTTGCATATACATACATAAAACATATTTATTTTCTAGAAAGACACACATTCACTGGATGGTGGGAATTATATATATAACTCCAACGAGTCGCCGGCTGCAGCCGTCAGCCAGCGTACAGGTACACAGACACCAAGTAATGATCACCGCAAGCCAGTCTTCGATGTGAAAGATTATTTATTCCAACAAATGGAGGTGGTGGTGCCAGTCATTAGACGTGTTTCGGACTTGCGTCCTTGCTCACTGATGAGCGGATAATGTGGAGGTCTCGTATATACAGGTTTGGTAAACATTTGAATTTCGCGCCTTTACAATTACTAGACATAGACGGTGGACTAACATGAAAAGTCTCATACCGATCCCAATTCGTGGGCGCCATATTGCAATGGTCAAAGGTGGAAAACAATTTTATACCATATCCATCAACTGTTAGGTTCTATGACCGAGTTACTGCATAAGATTTTATCAAAATCAAATCAAATCAATTCATAATGCTACGTTTTTAAATGAATGAGAATATTCACCCATATTCTAAATGATAATTTTTTCGCATAGATGCGCCCGTATATACATGTTATCTGTACAAATACTTGAAATATATACATGATAAACTTAATACATGCGTAAATGCAGGGCACAGCAAGGCATTATGGCAGAAAATGATGGTAAAAAATAATACTCTGTCACCGTTGGTCACCATGCAGTAGGTGTTAAAACATAATGTGATTATGTGAAACACACGGGGAGAGTCGGGCAATATCTGTACTAATACGTTAACAAATTAAAGAAACATTGTTTTGAAAATTATAATAACCATGGAGAGATTGGCTGTACTTCATGTATTAGTGTGATCGGTACTCGAGCTGGTTCCACCAGTATACTGTACCATCAGGTACCTCGTTAAGAACGTTAGTGTAAACTGGAACCTGATCATGATGAAGTAGGGCATTGCAATGGTAGTGTGGTCATGACGATCAAGACCTTCCTCCTACGTACCCTACGTTTTCTGAACAATCATATGTTATTCATGATTAAACCCAACATAGACTGACCTAAGTGATGATGGTCGTATATTTCATTGTCAGACACTCCAAACATGAGTGAAGGCTAAAAAAGGAACATCTCATCTAAAATAACATGAGAGCCTTAGAAGTGTGTGGTATGTGCCAATAAAGTGCTGTGATATTGAAAAATGAGTAAATGTTACTAATGAAGAGCTCTGAGTGCCCAAATGATATCATCAAATGACTCTCTGAATCTAAGTGTGATAAGGCAGGACATTAATGAATTAGCAAAAAATAAGGTCACCCTGAAATCTATGTACAATAAATACAATTTGACTGTGCAGAACGGTTCCAAAAGTACAGAAATACAAAATACAAAATACAAAATACATTTGTTCCATATACTAAAGGCAAGAATCATACTAATATATGTATGAGACGTATGAACATGGCTGTGTCTACAGGAAATTGCGAAGGTCCTCCCCTGTGTTCAATCCCCCCGTATATTTACTGTTAAGCATAACAATGTACCTGGATTCTAATTGGCGTAAACGTTTCTCATTGTCCCCACCTTTTTTACTCGGGATGATGGCATCGATCACAAAATATTTCAGAGGATTTAAATTCTGTTTGTGAACTTGTTGGAAATGCCGGGCAACTGGGTACGTGGTGTCCGCATTAACTATAGCCCGTAGGTGTTGGAGAATACGTAGGTATACTGCCCCCTTTGTGCTTCCCACGTACATGAGATCACAACTGCATTGTAATACATAAACCGCCAATTCAGTGCGGCATGTATAGTGGGATTTTAGCATGATCGGTTGGGTATCAAAAGGTGTCGGGCAAGATCTGGTGTTTACACCGAATTTACAAGCTCGACAACTGATACAGCGGAAAAATCCTTTGCGAGGGGACAGCCAGTTTTCTGATGGTGTTTCTGGACTATTCCTGACCAAGTCATTGCGCATGGAATATGCTCTTCTAAAAGTGATGGTGGGGGACTGTGGCATAATGTCTCTAAGGACATTGTCAGTTAAGATGATTGGCCATTCGCGTTTTATCAATCTGGTTATTTCCTTAGCCTGACAACTATAGCCAGTTATCAGACGAATGGTATTGGTATCGTGTACCTCATGAGAGGAGACATTGGTACTAGATCTGAGGGGGTCAAGGAGTATTTGTCGGTCCATTCTGTTGGCTTTACTCATACTGGAAAGTAATTTCCTGTTATCATAACCCTCGCTAGGAGCCGATGTCTACACTCCTCTTGGTGATGATCTCTTTCCTCTATAGTACTACATGATCTGTGGATTCTTAGAAACTCCCCATATGGGATGGCAGCTATGGTGTGTTTGGGATGGAAGCTGTGGGCATGTAGGATGGTGTTCCCTGAGGTTGTTTTTCTGTACAGGCTAGTTGTAATTTTGCCATCATTGATTTTTACATGCACATCTAAAAATGTGGCTGCATCCTTACTGATGTCTGCTGAGAATTTGAGATCCATTTGGTTTTTGTTGATGTCCTCAACAAATGTTTCAGCTTCTAGGACGCTGCCATGCCATATGATGAAAATGTCATCAATGTACCGCCAGTACTTAATGAAATTGTTTTTCCACCATGCTTCATGGGCAACCCTGAGGACATGCTCCTCCCACCACCCCACGTGGAGCCCCGCGTAGGTGGGGGAAAAGCACGCTCCCATCGCCACCCCTCTTATCTGTTTAAATACCTCATTATTAAATACAAAGACACGGGGGCATATTATCAAGGCCAGGCGATACATTATCGCCGCTTTTATCGGCAGGAAACTGCCGATAAAGCGGCGATAATGGCCTTGATAATATGCTCTAAGAATTCCAATCGAAGCCCATGTTAGATGTGTTCACATTTAACATGGGCTTCGATTGGAATTGATAGAGCATATTATCAAGGCAATTATCGACGCTTTATCGGCAGTTTCCTGCAGATAAAAGCGGCGATAATGTATCGCCTGGCCTTGATAATATGCCCCATTATTATTTAAACATGTCTCTATCATGGATAATAGCATCATGTTATGGCGATGAAATTCAATAGGTCTTTGATCAAGATAGTATTTTACCGCTCTGATGCCATCCATGTGGTCAATGCTTGTATAAAGTGAGGCAACGTCCATGGTGATAAGGAGGTAACCAGCAGACCAAATACCTTGATTGAGTTTGTATAGGAAGTCAGTGGAGTCCTTAAGATATGCTGGTAACTTGAGAACGAAGTCTTGCAGATAAAAGTCAATGTATTTTGACGTGTTTTCGAAAACACTATTGATAGCAGATACGATCGGCCTTCCTGGTACTGGCGTAGTCTGTTTGTGGACTTTCGGGACGAAATATATGTTAGGTAACACCGGGTGTGATTTGTGCAAAAATTTCAGTTCGTCCCTCGATATCAGACCATCCCTTTTCCATTGATGTAATTTCTTTGCATATGACTCCTCTATGGTTTTAACTGCTCTAATGTCAATCTTACTATAACAGGTAAGGTCATTGAGCTGACGATATGCTTCTTGGATGTAGTCCACTTTAGCCCAGAGCACTATATTGCCACCCTTATCTGATTGATTTACAACAATCTTGGTGTCCTTTTTTAACTTGTCCATGAGGGTGTGATAAGCTCTCATTTTATGATCTTGCTGTTTGCACTGTTTCATAGTCTTGATTTGAATTTTTTTTAGTTCAGTAACAAGTCTATCCGCGTAAATGTCTATAGCGTCCCTGGGCATGTTGGGAACAAAAGTTGATGGAGGTTTAAAAGGGGTACTTGCTGATTGTGCCACATCTAGTTGTTCATAATCGGCCATATCTTGTGTACCAATAGTGTTGTCCATATCCATGTGCAGTTGGTGCATTGTCTTCATCAAGGTGATGTCTCTAGCTGCCAGGCCACTGGGATTAGTACTTTTGTCTTTTTCTTGACTGTTTTTAGTACTTGTGTTCTTTTTTATGGCATAATACTTTTTAAGCTTGATTTTTCTGATGTATTTGAAGACATCCACCCTGGTGTTACAATAGTTGAAATTACTCTCGGGGCAGAATGATAGGCCTAATGAGAGTAGTTGTGTTTCTGCCTCATCCAACTGAACCATTGATAGGTTTATTATGGTGTTCTCGTTTATTGCTTTTTGTTCTGCCATTGTTTTCTCTTGGATGGTCGCCCTCTTGGCTTTGGCGCATTTGCGGCGTTGCTTTCGTCTCCTGTTACGCCTTTGGACTGCGCGGAGTTTGGAATATGTGCTCGCAATGTCTGCTTCCTCCGGAGTCTCACGTATTCTATTTCCTCCGCCAGTGTTAATTGGCCCAAGTCTTCATCACAAGTATTAAATGTGCCTTCATCAGAGCCATCACTGCTTGGAACCAGACTTAAATCCGACCCTGATAAGGCAGAATCCATCGCCGGCGCTGTTGTCAGTAGTGCTGATGTTGCCCCTTTGGGTGGTGCCGCTTTTCTTTGCTTGCGTAACTGGTCGTACTTTCTTGCAAAGGTGTAAATCTGCCCCAGGGCGTAGTCCTGCTCGTCCTGGGCAAATTTATAAGCCTTTCTTGTTTTGATTGTTGCCTCCTGTTTTTTCAGGCGTTCTGTTATCTCATTAGTAGTTTTTTCAATGTAGGCTTTGTCTGTATTATAAATGTCTTTCTTAAGTTCCTCATTGATTCTTGTTATTTCATCAAGGTTTTTTTGACGGTCTACCTTTGCGTACTTGACCAGTAAACATAGCAGGCGCAGTGACGCCTCGAGATTGCTCTCGGCCCAGTCTTTTAATAAATCCGGATTCGGGTTCTCGAAGCTTGGGACTAACATAATTCTAAGGCCGCGGGGCACTCTCCCAACTTCGTGGTATTTTTCTAGGGAGCGGATCTCCCACCACTTGGTGAGCTCCCCCCTCCGATTTTTTTCAAGTTCTCTCATCAATTTCTTAACTTCAGTGTCATTATCAGTTGTTTTGCTAGTTCCTGCTCTCGTATCATGTTTCGTTTTGGGCAAGTTTAAAAAGAGTTCTTCAAATGCCTTTTCTCTCTCCCACTCCTCTGACATGGCACCACCAAATCTATCTTATTCCCCAAAGTTCCATGTGCTATTTTAACTCAGCTCCCGGATTGCTGGCTAGTCGCGGTACCTATATATATATATATATATACATACCCCTAAAACCTAAAAACGACTTACTTTGCCTTAATCTTATCCTTCCTGTCCCTGAACCCTAAAAAATCCTCACTACTGCTTAATACTACCCATTCCTGAGCCCTGAAAATGCATTGTAAATTAAACCCTAAAACGCATTACTACCCTTTAAACACCACCCTTCTTTGAACTCTAAAACTCCTTACTACCACTTAACGCTACCCTTCCCTGAACCCTAAGATCTTTTTAGTACCCCTTACTGTTACCCTTCCCTGAGCCTTATAAATGCATTCTGTCTTAAACCCTAAAAACCCTTAATGCTATCATTTTCTGAACCTTAAACAGCTCTTACTACCCCTTAACACTAGCCTTCCTTGAACCCTAAAAACTCCTTACTTCCTCTCATTTTTTTAATAAGCTGTTTTGTTGGACTCTTTTTTAAAAAGAGAATGTACAGATAACAAATACACACACAACATTTCTTACCACGTATCAGTTAACAACAGTGATACTGCATCTTATTTTTCATTTTTAGTTTCATTCCTCAAGCTCACATTCCTACAGGGCAGCCATTAAATTATGCTCATACACCTCATGGTAACTTTCAGTTCGCATCAGACAGTATCCTTTATATCTCATCACATATAAACTATTCCCTCAGTTCGTTGCTATTTGTTGTTTAGCCGACACACTTCAAGATCTGCAAATGGGCTTGCCACTTTCTGTGATCTTGACCTGGATGGTAATCCCAACAGGGAGGTACGCGGCGCAGTTTTAATCGCAGGCTTGCAGCCCATTGTATGAAATTGTAAATCCCAGTTCAGTAGACAAGTAACATTGTGTAACCACAAAGGATGTGCAGCTGGGCGGCTTCCTCCATTCTATATCTAGTCACCAGATACAGCAAGAAATATTCAATGGAGCCTCTTGGGAGTCAAATTTGTGTCGTGCAATATGTTAAACTGCAGGAGCATAAGCCAAGCATTACATACCACAGGTTTCGGGTATGCCCGTATGCTCTCCCAGTTCTTTTCTAACCTAATTACCCCTGAATGCTACCCATCTCTGAACCCTAAACACTCCTTGATATTCTTCAATGCTACCTTTCCCTGAACCGTAATACCTCCCTTCTTCTCTTACACACTACTCATCTCTTACTAATCCCATCCATAAAAAGTGCATTGTCATTCATATGTTTTAACTTACCTTGTTATAACTTACCTTGTTGGAATGATAGGTTTGTTGTAATAACTATGTTGTGATTGGCATACATTGTACTGGATGCATTGTAGAGGTATAGGAGGCTCCTATCCCATCCCATGGCATGTACCTTCATCATTAATGCTGTTCCCCTCTCATACCACCACTAATCTGTGCACTCTCATCAGGCTGTGCATCACCTTTATACATGCCATCCACCCAGGGCTTTAAATGGGGTGGCTCCTAAAAGTGACTTTGAAATGGGTCTCTGTCAGGTCCCATAATCAAGCCCTTCACTTAGAATCCAAAAGCAATGGCTGAGTTCACAACAATGTCCCTAAAAACCCTTAGGGGTGAGTGATGAATTCCGCTACGCTGGCCTCAGGCAAGCACAGTGTGGTTTAGTTTTTTCTCGCATGCGGCTCACTAACGGTAAGGCTGTTCTCTACTTTCACTGAACATCGAATTATTTGCTTTGAAAATAAAATGGAGCCACATACAAATGGATGGGATTCTGAGTGAATTTTAAATGGTAAGACACACCTACACTGTTCTGGATAGACATACAGAAGGGGAGTTAAGTCTCCATACCCCATTGGACTGAACACTCACCAAAGAGAAGGGATTTTGAACGGCAGGCTGAGGGTACTGGACCCGTAAATGGTGGCCTAAAAAGGTCCTTGTGTTATGAGGTATAGTTTATGTTATTTGAATCAATCCTGGGAGAGAGGCTTTTTTTGTAGGGTAGCATATAAAAGGATACTTTATTTTGTTTGAAAACATATGTTTCAGGTGCTCACATTGGTGACAAAGTGCATAGGGTGACTGACAAAATACAATAAAACTATATACAAAACAGCTAGTACACAATTTGCTAACTCTGCCCACTGACATCGTTTTCCATGCCAATAGTGGTGCACTTAAAGATTGTGATTATCTTGGCAGGTTCAAGGAACATTTGTGTTGAACTGGGCGCTTATGCCCTCACAGATATTAAAGCAGTCAAAAATGAAGCAACACTTTTGAAACTATGGAAAAAAATCCAGTTTACGGAAGGGATCTAGAACTTGTACAGAGCACCACCGTGAGGTTTCATTGACTTCAAATGCCATGCTTGGTGAAGGGACACTTCCATGCATCATTGCAAGCCATTTCTCTTACACTGTAAAATGAAAGTTCTTGAATTGCTTGTCAACATTGCTTTGCTTACCAAGTGGCAAGCATTCTAACATGGAACATGCTGCAGTGCCAAAGTAACTAATGGTGTCGCCCAGCCGACTCTCAAGGGGATGTTTCACATCTACACCAATTATGCTGTACACTTGGCAGACAAGGGTGTTTTCAGACACTAGTTGTTTTATCACCCAGCTCATCCTCTCCCTATCCAACGAGCCCAACACCGCCAGACGCAACTTTCGAGAAGGCATGGAAGCCGTCGCCAAATGGATGAAAAACAGCTGCCTAGAACTAAACACCAACAAAACAGAAGTTCTCATCATGGGCCCAAACCCCGACGCCTGGAGCGACACCTGGTGGCCCACCGCCCTCAGAAACCCGCCAACCCCCACAGACCACGCACGCAACCTGGGAATCATCCTGGACTCCGAGCTCAAAATGGACCGCCAGATCAACTCTGTCTCATCTTCCTGCTTCCACACCCTCCGCCTCCTTCATAAGACCTTCAAATGGATCCCCCTCGAACACCGAAAGACAGTCACTTACACCCTGGTCACCAGCAGACTCGACTACGGCAACGCACTCTACGCCGGAATAAACAAAAACCTCATCCGCAAGCTACAGAACATCCAGAACGCCGCCACAAGACTGGTCCTCAACATGCCAAAACACTGCCACATCTCCCAGCACCTGCGCACACTCCACTGGCTCCCCGTCGAGGCGAGAATCACCTTTAAGATGCTCACCCACGCACACAAGGCCCTCCACGGCACCGGACCAGCATACCTGAACAGCCGACTCAAATTCCACGCACCCCAAAGGACCCTACGATCAGCCCAGCTCTCCTACGCCGAGGTCCCCCGCACCAGAAAGACCAGATCGGAAGGCTGCTCCTTCTCCTTCCTCGCGGCCAAAGAATGGAACGCCCTTCCGCTCCACCTCAGACAGACAACATCGCTCCCCATCTTCGCAAGAAACCTCAAAACCTGGCTCTTCGACAGACCCCCTCCTTGATGGAATGGAACCTGCACCCCCCCTACCCCTAGCACCTTGAGACCCTTACGGGTGAGTAGTTGCGCTTTAACAAACTCCTGATTGATTGATTGATTGATTGATTATTATGTCCACTACAGCAATTATGTTTTCCTGTAAAACTTCTAAGAATGCAGTAGAGTGTACTTTTTTTCACATCAGTATCAATATACGACCATAGATCCTCACATTTCTTGCCTTGGCATCATCAATTCTGTAAACAGTTGCCACATGGATAATGTAGCATTCACAGCCCCTTGGACTGAGAGCCATCCGCTAAGTGACACAGTTGGAATGACTCTTTCTTCGATGCCACACCAAGCACAAAATGAGAAATGTTTGCATTTTAGTTCCCGTGAATAACAAAACAGTGCACAAGAATGGGCTAAAAAGTCAATAGCATTCTTCAATAACTCTGAAGATTGTAAAGATGCTTTCAGCATATCATCTAACAAGTGGCAAGGATCTCTTACAGGGAAGCACTTCAGCTCAGGTATCGATTTTGACAGGTCGTCACACAACTTTTTCATATACGTAGCTGAATCACTGCAACACAAACAACATCACTTCAATCTTTGTTGAATTTGGATGTAACCTTTCTGCAGCAGCATTCCAAGTGACATTGCGTTCCATGTTTTCCAAAGGTTTGGTGTCATGTTTTCACCACTGTCCCAGATGCTTGGTGATAGAATTCTTTTCACATATACTTGTCACTATACCTTGCATTGAATGTTTAAAGCCTGAGGTGTTAGCAATTCACTTACTATCAGTAATGACTCACTGGAAACTGGGGGCTGATGTATCAAGGGATTTTACCCATTCTCTGTAGGTAAATGTGATGGCACATATTGGGAAAGATTCTTATGAAACCAGTCATTTTACCTATCAGTGAAAGAATCAAATGCAGCCAAAATATCAAATATGATTTGATAATTCCTGATTCTCTACAGTTTATAAAATCATTAAATAAGACCTAAAACATGCTTCTAAACCCTGCATCTTCAAACCAAAGACCACAAAACAGAAAAAAGCAAAAGGAAGTAGAAATAGTATTTTAGTGACATCCCTAAACAAGGAAACTCAAACCGAATAATGTTATCCCAGTCTTTCTTGCTGATAGCTTGCATTAAAAAGTTACACTGTATTGGCCCCTTCAGGAAGAAAAAAAATTGCTCTTTCACTCTCCTTTTCCTTTCTTTGAATGGCATTTACTTTGTGGTTCAGCAGGTGTTTTTTCAGTGTTTATATGCTTACACTGGTTATGTTATGTTAGCTTGACTTATATAGCGCACAGCTGCCTCAGCAAAGAGGCGTCCCGACGCTGAAAGCAGTGTAGAATAGAGGTTAGAGTCTAGACCACGGGGAAAAGGTATGTTTTAGTAACATTTCGATATGCCAGCAGGCTATCCAAAATGCGAATCTGGATGGGCAGGGGGAGTTCCACAGCCTGGCCGCCAGACAGCGAAAAGACCGTCCCCCAGCTCTGAGACGGTTCGGTCGAAGGACAATAACCAGATAATGCTCCAAGGAGCGCAGCTGGCACGTATGTACATAAGGCACCAGCAAATTGGGCAGAATCCCAGGAGACAAGAGTTTCAAAATGTTAAAGGACAGGCAGAGGGCCTTGAATTCAATCCACTTGGCTATAGGCAGCCAGTGTAACCGACGGATGGCCCGGCTGTAGGGCAGCTTCTAGGGAACCCAAGCAGCACTCAGGGTGACGCATTCTGGACTCGCTGCAAAATATCCACTTCTGCCTTATTTGCCCCTAGATAGAGTGAACTAGCATAGTCCATTTGAGATAAAATGGTTGCCTGAACTATCATCTGACGTGTGGATGAGTCAGGTCAAGAAGGTCAAGGTCAGGTCAAGAAATACTTTATTCGGTTCAATTTTCAAAACCACAAAAGTACAAAAACACACAAAATGGTCCACAGAACACCATGCAGCATAACAATTCAGTATAACAATTCAGTATAAAACATACCCAGTTAAAAAAACTAAAAAATGCTAACACACGGTGTAAAGTTTTAAGAACAGCAATATATGCATCATTAAATAATAAGAAAAGGAACATGAGAAAATTAGTTTAAAATTTGATTCAAGTTACGGGGATTAATATTTACAGTAATTCATCTAGGACCAGTTAATCTTTTTGCTAAGTCTCACCGCTATGCTTAGGAAACTAGCTACGTTGTAGATCTCCCAAATGTTTGATAATAGTTGTAAATATAATATAGCTGGCTTGACTTGCCTAAACCCCTTCCCCTTCAGCAAGGGTATAATAAACTTTTTCCTGATAGTTTTAAAATAATCGCAGAAAAACAGGAAATGTGCAGTATCCATGATTGAATAGCCATCACAGTTACATAACTCTAGATCATGTTGCTTAGTCCAACCAGGACGGCCAGAAATTAACAGATGAAATTTGTCTAACTGAAACTTTGTTAAAAGGAATCTATGATTTGGATTGTTCACGACCTTTAAGTAAAGTTCCAGATTATGTCCAGTAGATACGATCAATTGATGAATCCTGACCGATGGCTTTAACAGTTCCACCCCTTCTCTGTCCATCCCTCGGTTCAACAAAAAAGTGTTTTTAACCCACTTCAGGTCACCTTTAACAAGGTTAGATGGTTCATTAAACAATTCAGGCCGGCCTAGCTTTGCACATAGTTGATGTACGTATTTCAACCAGGGGATCTTATCCCAATGATCTAGCGTTAGGCAGACCTTAAAAATTTCATGGTTCACTTCCAATTCCAAGTTAAGCCAAACTGAGATCCATTTAAGTAGGGGAGCGATGGCGATTCGATCTTCCAAGTAGTCCACGCCGCATTCCTGATGAACTATGAAGCTGGCCGTGGATCGTGGCAGGGAGAGAATTGTTTTAAGGAAGTTATCTTCCGTTACCTGAAGCATTTTAACTGGCCTAAAACTCCATAAATCTGCACCGTACATGGCGATTGCAATACACTTAGCGGCATAAACCTTTAAGACTGCATCCAGAGGTTACACCCCTAGCTTGCGTGAGAAGCCCAGCACCGCTGAAATAGAACGTGCCAGGGCATTTCTTTTCTCCAGTAATTGAGGGTTCCACGTCGAACAGTCATCAAATACAACTCCCAAATAGGGAAATCTAGAGACCCTTGTTAGTTTATGCCCATTGCATTGCAGTGTCATTACATTTTTCCTGACATTCCCTTTCTGAGCCACCACCATGACGTGAGATTTTCCATAGTTAACACTTAAATCGAGGTTTGACATAAAATCATAAAATGAATTCAACAGGCATTGGAGACCCACTGCAGTTCTGGATAGGAGAGCAGCGTCGTCCGCATATAATAATGCGGGTAAAAGATACTTCCCTGCTCTCGGGATGTCCATGTTCGCTTCTCCCAAAACTCCACCCAGATCATTTATTTATAGTGTAAAGAGCAGAGGAGCTAAAATGCATCCCTGCCTTACACCGTTGGTGATTCTAATGTTATCCGTGCAGTTACCCTTTCTATCAAATCTTACCCTGGCTGTTAAATCTCTATGGAGGTCCGCTAGGAAATACACAATATTAGAGTCTATTCCTATCTTAAGAAGCTGGCCCCATAACTTGGATCTGTTAACTCGATCAAATGCCGAGGACAGATCCATAAAGGCAATGTACATGGATCCTGGCTTCGCGATTGTGTATTTCCCTATAAGCAATTGCAGATTCAGACTTTGGTCTATGGTACTACGCCCCTTTCTAAAACCATACTGTAAGGGAGAGAGGGTATTAGTATCCTCTAGCCAGTCAGTAAGTTTACATAGAACCACTCTCCCAAGGACTTTTACTGCAGAATCGATAAGGGATATAGGGCGGTAATTGCCAGGGTCACCCCTATCCCCTTTTTTGTAGATAGGGACAATCACGGATTGAGACCATGTCTCTGGAATGCCTGTTTTAGAAATTCTATTAAAAACATTTGCTAAAATTTTGGACCAAAATGGGATATCAACCTTAAAAAGATCAGAGGGAACACCATACGGCCCTGGAGCCTTGTTACTAGTCATTTTACCAATGGCTACGGCCACCTCACCCTCATCTACGGATAGGGTGTAAGGCAGTTTTATAAAGGTGGTCGAAGCCTCTGCCCCCAAGGTTTCTTGTTCATAAACAGACTTAAAGTGCAGGTGCCATTTGTCCTCTTGGATTCCACAATCCATTTCGTTATTACTAGAATTAGAAAAGCAGGGTTGGTTGACCACAGCCCAAAGCTTGGCGCTGTTTTTTAGTACATCTATTGATGTCAGCTCAGCCCAAGCGTCCTCTCTAATCTCGCGCCGTCTTTTTTCAACTACTGATTTATATTCTTTCCTAAGGGTGGCCACAAGCGATCTATCCACTGGTTTAGTTTTCAGGGCTATTTTTAGTTTATGGTTGGCAGCAGAGCAATTCTTGTCAAACCAGCCTTCCTTCCCTCGCGCTTTGCCTCTACCCTGCCGTGTCAGATTGGAGACTATGTCGAGGCAAATCTTTTGGTACGCCTCCACCACTTCATTGTCCCCCGCCTGCTCATCCATGCAAAGTTTTAGTTCATCCCGGCTACTACAACAGAGATTACTAAAAAACTCCTCAGGAACTATCTTACACCATTTAATTCTATGGCCTTGGTCAGTCAGTCGCATGTCGCATTTGTCCACCAAATTCAACCTACTTTCCCTTATAGCAAATACATTGTCCATCCTTAGTACAACTGGATTGTGATCACTAAAATGGGACCGTACAACTGAATAACTAGTGATATGTCTTCCACAGCTGCGGCTCAAAAAAATGTAATCAATTACAGACCCGCTACCATGTCCTGTAAATGTTGGAATATCCTCATCACACCCATAAGGTAGCGTTAGCCCGTTTTCGGCTAGCAGAGTTTCCAAAAATATGCCCTGGTCAGAATGCTCAAAGTGAATGTTCTCCTCATTCGGAGGGCCAAATAAGACATTTGAGGGACATTTGTCCTGACAGCTATGAACATTAAAATCCCCCATTAGCATGATAGTACAATCAGACTCCGATGACTCATGAAATTTAAACAAAAAGGAGTTTAACATCATTAGATTACTGATCGAGTGGGCCCTATCAAAGGAGTTATAAAAATTTACTACCAGGACATTGTGAGAGCCTTTACAGGTAATTTGGACTGCAAGACAATAGGGGCATCCAGTAGCTATTTCCTTGTAGGTGCCTGAGATTTTAGCAGATACCAGAGTAACCAAGCCCCCTCGTGCGCGCCCCCGAGCAGTGGTGACAGCTGAGAGAAAAAATGTAATAAAGCCATCAACAGTAAGTATATTTTGTGTGTCCCAGGTTTCCTGTATGGCTATTATGTCCATGGTCGCTATAAAGTTCCTCCATATGGGATCATCAATTTTGCTCCTAAGACCAGCAATGTTCCATGTTCCCACGATCATCTCACCCTTCCCCAAAGTTTGATCCTTTTTGTCTGGCAGTGAGTCCCCTCCTTCGGCGCCCTGATTGATGATAGGAATT
The DNA here is from genome assembly GCF_964263255.1 of Lissotriton vulgaris. Lineage (NCBI taxonomy): Eukaryota > Metazoa > Chordata > Amphibia > Caudata > Salamandridae > Lissotriton > Lissotriton vulgaris. The sequence goes on along the minus strand of NC_141693.1, from coordinate 1,810,469,482 downwards.
AGGTCAGTATTTGACTCCTGCACAGTCTGAAAACTATATTCATTTTGTGATGGGGTTGGGGAGATATTTTGCAACCAATTGAACAATGGATCCTGTTTTTGTTAATCAACCCAATCTAGATTAGACAAACACTCATAACGATTGGCCATTGGGGTGTAAAAGTGGTTATCATACCCATTAACATTCTGTGGATAATTGTAAAGATGTCCATTCTGTGACCCTGCACCAAACCCACCTTGAATAGGTCTACCTCTTCTCCTCTTAACCAGGTTCCAGTTATCATCACCACCCTCCTCCCACCCGTGACCTCGCTCCTCCCACGGGGCATTGAACCTGCGCCTACTTTTTTGGTCACTTGGGCCCCTTAGCCAACTCCATCTTTTATCCACTTGGTTTTCAGGCAAGTAGAAGTAAGAGAGCGGCCTAGCAGTGACAGAACTGGCTTGGTAACAAGAGGTTCCTCTGCAAATATATTCTACCACCTGTGGGTTCTCAAAGGTTACCACGACACAATCCCCTTGTAAGTTTTTTCTATTCCCACCCACCCAAGGGACTCTCTTAACCATTAGGATGTTACTAGGGATATTCGGTGGTAGGGGATGGTTGTTTGATAACCATTGGCAGACTTTATTTTTCAATGTCTGGAAGGATTCCATATGAGATGGTGATATTTCTGTTACCCCAGTCAAGATAACTACATAAGGACAGGCGTCTGGGGGTAGATGGATATTTCTTCAGGCCTCGTCCTTAGCTCTTGGAGCTGAATCTAAATTAGGGGTCGAGGGTATAGGATCTTTAAACTTAACTTGAGGGGTTGTCTTGGGTTTAGCTGGATTAGGTGTTTGATTAGGGTCAGGGGTCTTAGCCTTTGCACCTCCAGTATTTTGGATATTGATCGGGTTTTTTGGTACGATGTTTTTACCTAGGGTGACATTTTTGTCCGCCAAGGGTGACTTAGTTACTTTGGTCACAACCTGGGGGGCCGTGTTATTTAGACTGAAACTAGGGGCACTTATGTCTTTGTGGATGTTTTTCAGCACCTTTTCTAAACATCGTAGCCTTACCTCTATAGGTTCAAGGAGGATCTTTAACATTTCGAGGATGTTATTATTTTTCGTCACAAATGCCCCACTTCCATCTAGCTGAATTTCCACCGGGTTGTTCTCTTCACCGCTTACTTCCATAATTTCCTCCAAACTGCTATCTAAAATCGTATCATCTGGAAGGCTTAATGGTAAACCAGCAATTGCCAGGTTTGCCCCCTCTTTTTCCTTTACGCCTACCACCAGGTCCCCCCTCACAGCCACAGGGTCTACGATGGATGCATCCTGATTATGGGTGTTTTTAACTTTCCTAGCTTTGCGAGTACTTGATTTGTTGGCCTTATTTTTTCGAATTGCCCCCTCTTTCAGCGCTCTTTCATTTATGTCAGTGGCCGTCGGCCGATTATTCACCCTCGCTGTTACCAGATCAATATCCGGGCCACCCTCTGATAACAAGATGGGATTAGGGGGGACCTCAAGGCCCTGTTGCAAAGTTAGTAAGTGCAGGTCCCCGTAATTTTCTTTGTCTAACCTGTCCCGGTCTTGTGGGCAAGTCGAGGTGTTGGGCGTACGTGCCTGAGCGATGATACCTAATTAAGATCTTCTAGCAATGGCCAAATCTTGGGATACCCTTCTGTCCATTAGAACAATCCCTTCATCAATTAAGGCATTGGTACGGATAATAAAGTCATCAAGGGTGCCGGTTAACTTTTTAGCTCCCCCAGCAGCCATACTTCGAGTCTCTCGATAATCCATGACAGTACTTGCTCCCACTTACTTATAAAACAGTGGAGTTTTATCAACACAAGTTTAGCAATCCAAGTTACCGGTTACTGGTATATATATCAGGGAGAGCGGGCCAGCTGACTCGGCCTTAGACAGACCAGGACTCTTGGGAAAGTGAGTCCCGATCACGCTCGCAGCCCTGTCTCACACCCCGCAAGAACCAAACCTTCGGGAGCACTGACAGACGAAGCGGGACCCGCGAGGCGTCGGCACAGGTCCTTGCAGTCACAGCAGGAAAAAAGTCTCGATAAGGATGAGTCAAAAAACCCTAAAAGGGGCTTAAGTCCTCGGAGTAGGCCAAAACAAGTGCCAGCCACCTTGGTGTGCTTCCGAAAACTAAGACTAGAGTCCATCCACACCCCTAGATTTTATACCACCGCCTTAGGGGTGGGTGCACTACCCAAGGCGTTGGGCAACCATTGCTCACTCCATAGCCCATTGTCTCTCCCCACCAGCAACAACTCAGATTTATTGGTGTTAAGCTGGAGGCAGTTGGTGTTCATCCACTCCGCGACTTCCGCCAGGCCGCCTCTAAATTTAGAGGCATCCTGGGTGGAGTCGTCGGAGAGAGCCACCACCAACTGCGTATCATCGGCATACAAGACCATGGTGAGACATTTCGTCCCTGGCCACCGCAGCTAGAGGTTGCATGTACAGATTGAAAAAACAGGGCTAAGGGCTGAGCCCTGAGGAATACCCTGCGGCAGGCTATTTCCCTTTCAGTGGGGTTTTATCAGTTATTATATATTTAAACCTAAAACCGGACAGCCTACATATATAGTACAGTTTGATGCTTTGGGTGTACGACTGTATATGTATCCCATGGACATGCCAACTATCATGTCTCTGCATTAAAGTCCGAGACAAGATGAAGGTCTTTCAGTGACTTCAGCTCTGGTTGAGCAAGCGCAGCCTCAAGCTTTGCCCATAAACTGTTATTCACAGGTTACTGTAGTTTACAATAGCATGATGGCATGCTAACTAGTAGTCGAGTTTAGTAGCTAGCTCACCTAAGCCTATCAATTGTAGCAACTACCGGATGCATTGGAATCTGTGTCGATCCTCTTGAGGCTGGCACCATTAATCAATCAATCAATCATGGGTTTGTTAAGCACAGCTGCTCACCCAAGCGGTTCTCAAGGCACTGGGTGGGGGGGCGCAGGTCCCTCATGTTCACGGCGATCTGTCGACGACCCAGGCCTTGACATCCTTCATGAACTTGGAGAGTGTAGGTGTCTGTCTGAGGTGGAGTGGGAGGATGTTCCATGCCTTGGCCACTAGGAAGGAGAAGGATCGACCTCCTGTTCTGGGCTTCTTGATGCGAGGCACCGATGGAAGGGAGAGCTGGGCTGAGCGGAGGGATATTTAGGGTGCTTGAAAAGAGAGGCATCAGTTCAAGCATGCAGGTCCGGTGTTGTGGAGGGCTTTGTGGTCGTGGGTGAGAAGGTTGAAGGTGATTCTCTACTGTATGGGGAGCCAATGTAGTGTCCGCAGGTGATGTGGCAGGGGCGCGGTAGGTTGAGGACTAGTCTGGCAGAGGCTTTCTTGATTTTCCAGAATTTGCTGGTGAGGTTCTTGTTGATTCCGGTGAAGAGAGGGTTGCTGTTGTCGAGTCTGCTGCTTATGTGGGCGTGGGTGATGGTTTTTCTGTGTTGGAAGGGGATCCATTTGAAGGTCTTTCATAGGAGTCAGAGGGTGTGGAAGCAGGATAATGAGACAGTGTTAATTTGGTGGTATATTTTGAGTTCGGAGTCCAGGATGATTTTGAGGTTGCATGCATGGTCCATGGGGGAGGGCGGGGGGCCACCAGGTGTCATTCTAGGCGTTGGCCATTTGGGCCCATGATGAGTACTTCGGTTTTGTCTGTGTTGAGTTGTAGGCAGCTGTACTTCATCCACTTGCCGACTGCTTCAATTACACTCTTGAAAGGTGTGTTTGGAGACGTTGGGTTAGGGAGAGGATGAGTTTGGTGTTGTCTGTGTAGGATACAATGTTGAGTCCATAGGATTTGACGATGGGGGCGAGCGTGCCATGTAGACGTTGAACAGGGTGGGGCTGATGGTGGATCTTTAGGGAATTCCGCAAGTGGTCATTGTCGGATCCGTGAAGAAGGTTGGAAGTCTGACCCGCTGTGTTCTACCGGAGAGAAATTATCAGCTCCATTCAAGTGCTTTGGAGTCTGGTGGCTATGGTGCGATGAGAGACTGTGTCAAAGGCTGCGGAGAGGTCCATCAGGGCCACAATCTCCCCTCTGTTTAGGAGGGAACGGATGTCGTCTGTTGCAGTGAGGAGGGCAGTTTCGGTGCTGTGGTTTATCTTGAAGCCAGATTGAGAGGTGTCTAGGATGTTGTTTTCTTCAATGAAGGAGGGAAGCTGGTTGTTGAATGGTTTTTCAATGACTTTCACCGGAAACAGGAGTAGAGAGATGGGTCTGAGGTTTTTGAGGTCAGGGGTGTCCGCTGAGGGTTTCCTCAGGAGAGGGTTGATCTCGGCGTGTTTCCTGTCCTCGGGGAATAAGGCGATCTCGAAAGAGCAGTTGTTGGTTAGGTGAAGCTTGGGGATGATGATGTCAGCGGCTCTGTGGTAGAGTGATGGGGGCAGGAGTCTTTGGGGGCCCCAGAGTGGATTGACTTCATGGTCTTCAGGGTGTCCTCTGTGGTGAGAGCGGCCCAGCTGTCAAGTGTAAGCTGCATGGTGTCGGGCACGGGAGGTTTAGGTTACGCGTGTTGGTTGTCGTCGTCCAACTTTTCGTTGAGCTGAGTTTGTTGCAGAGGTCCTGGGAAAGGAGGATGTCTGTATTCTCACTGCTGGGTGGGGCGAAATTTTTTGATGATGCATAATAGTTCCTTGCTGTTGTGTGCGTGGGTGGAGATTCTGTCCTGGAGTCCTTTCTTCCGGGAAAGTTGTGGCGCCATGGCCAGGGCGACTGACACTGGAATCTGGGGATCACGGTTCGATCTCCGGCACCAGCAGCAGATTAGCCCCGCACCATGTGACTATGGGCAATAGCTTGCTTAATATTCCTGACTGCCCCAGCGCCTGGAGACCCTTACGGGTGATTGTTTGCGCTTTACGAATGTGGATTATTATTCTTCCTTGTGTTTCTGATGAGCTTGTGGTGGGCGGTGGTGGTTGCTTTAAAATTGTCATGGTCTGCTGTTGTTTTGGAGTTCCTCCAGATCTTTTATAGGCGTCTGCAAGTTCGTCTGGATTCTTGGAATTCGGTAGAGAACCAATTGTCTCTCTTGGCGTGTGTGCTAATAGTTTTCTTAAGTGGGCGATGGTGTTGGCGCAGTCAGTGATCCAATTGTGCAGGGTTCGGGCTGCGGTGGTTGGGTCGTCCTTCATGGCGGTTGAGGTGAGCTGCTGAGTGAGGCGGTGAGCCGGTCATCGGAGATCTTGTTCCAGATCCTGCGTGGGAGCTGGTGTGGCGGTTGGCAGGTGATGGTTGTCCTGTAGTTGAAGTGGATACTGTGAAGGTCCATCCATGGGAGTTCTGAGGTGTGGCCGAAAGTGATGGAGTTTACTGCTGTGAAGGTGGGGTTGAGGATGTGCCCTGCTGAGTGCAAGGGTTCTGGTACGATCTGTTTGAGTCTGATGTTGAGGAGGTTGGCCAGGAAGAAGACAGAGCTGAGATCTTGGAGGTTGCCGAGGTAGAAGTTTATGTCTCCCAGCAAGGTATGGTCAGCGGAGGTGATAGCTTGCGGGGTGATGATGTCAGTGATGGAGTCGGTGAAGGGTGCGTGGGGTCCAGGGGGTCTGTAAATGAGGGTGCCCCAGAGGGTGTTGGTCGGCTGTTCTGTATCTTGAAGTGAAGGTGTTCCATTAGGTCCGTGGGCCTGTTGGTGTCAATGCTCAGTCGGAGGTTGGATTTGTGGGCGATCGTGACGCCTCCTTTGGGGCGCTTGGGGGTAGTTCTTCCGGGTGATCTGGTATCCCATGGGGATGGCGACTGGAATGCCTTGTCCTGAGGCAGCGTTTGTCCAGGTTTCCTTGAAGAAGATGACGCGGGGTGGTTCTGTCGAGAAGGTCCCAGTTTTCTGCAGCGTGTCTGTGGAGAGAGTGGACGTTGAGGTGCTGCGGTGTTATGGTGGGAGGGTTGCGGTGAGTCTTGGGTCTCGGTAAAGGCAAAGGAGTGGTTGCAGTGGTGGCAGGTGATGGGTCCGTGGGTGTCAATTAGTAAAGACCGTTTGCAGTTGTACTCCTGGCCTGAGTCGAGTGCCTGGAGGGCCAAGTAGCTGTAGCGCTGGCGGGTCCGTGTTCCAGGCGTGGTTTGCGGTCGGGTCACGGACTGGGGCAGATGGGCTTGCTTTGGCTCGCCTTTGGCACGCCAGTGGCGCGGCCGCACAGCGGAAGCCATTAAGTAGGGGTCGGGGCGGACAGGGCTTCTGTGAGGGGGAATACATGGGAGGAGGAGGGGCCACAAGGACAGCAGTAGCGGAATGGGAGAAAAACAGGAAGGGGAAAAAAAAGAAAAAAGAAAAAAGGAGAAAAAGGAAAAGGAATAGAAAACAAGCACTGGCGTTGCCAATAGGTCTCGCAGTAGGAAAGTTGGAGCTATTACAATTGCAAATAACAATGCCTTTTATTTTTGTTTTCATTTTAAAAACATAAAGGGCTTTGTCATTTACAAAACCAATAGCTCCAACTTTCCTACTGCGAGACCTATTGTGCACTGCACAGTGTGGGTGAAAGTGGCAATGCGTGTGTGTGAGTGGCTTTGAGTGAGTTGCGTTGCATGGGTGAGTGGCGTTGCATGTGTGAGTGTTGTTGCGTGGGTGAGTGGCGTTGCATGTGTGAGTGGCGTTGCGTGTGTGAGTTGCGCTGCGTGGGTGAGTGGCATTGCATGGGTGAGAGTGGCGTTACGTGTGTGAGAGTGGGCTTTCGTGGGTGTGAGTGGCGTTGTGTGTCTGAAAGTGGTGCTGTGTGGGTAAAAGTGGCACTGCGTGGGTGTGAGTGGATTAGTGTGTGTGTGAGTGGATTTGTGTGTGTGAGTGGCGTTGCGTGTGTGAGTGGCGTTGCGTGTGTGAGTGGCGTTGCGTGGGTGAGTGGCATTGCGTGGGTTTGTGGCGTTGCGTGGGTGAGTGGCGTTGCGTGGGTGAGTGGCATTGTGTGGGTGAGTGGCGTTGCGTGGGTGAGTGGCGTTGCGTGTGTGAGTGGCGTTGCGTGTGTGAGTGGCTTTGCGTGTGTGAGTGGCCTTGCATGTGTGAGTGGCGTTGCATGTGTGAGTGGCGTTGCATGTGTGAGTGGGGTTGCATGTGTGAGTGGCGTTGCATGTGTGAGTGGCGTTGCGTGGGTGAGTGGCATTGCATGCGTGAGAGTGGCGATGCGTGTGTGAGAGTGGGCATGCGTGGGTGTGAGTGGCGTTGCGTGGGTGAGTGGCGTTGCATGTGTGAGTGGCGTTGCATGTGTGAGTGGCGTTGCATGTGTGAGTGGTGTTGCATGTGTGAGTGGCGTTGCGTGGATGAGTGGCGTTGCATGGATGAGTGGCGTTGCGTGGATGAGTGGCGTTGCATGGATGAGTGGGGTTGCGTGGATGAGTGGGGTTGCGTGTGTGAGTGGTGTTGCCTCGGTGAGTGGTGTTGCTTGGGTGAGTGGCGTTGCTTGGGTGAGTGTGGCATTGCGTGGGTGATAGTGGGCTTGCGTGGGTGTGAGTGGCGGTGCGTGTCAGAAAGTGGTGCTGTGTGGGTGAAAGTGGCACTGCGTGGGTGTGAGTGGCTTTGCGTGAGTGAGTGAGTGAGTGGCATTGCGTGGGTGAGTGTGGTGTTGCGTGGATGATAGTGGGCTTGCGTGGGTGTGAGTGGAGTTGCGTGTCTGTAAGTGTTGCTGTGTGGGTGAAAGTGGCACAGAGCCTTTGATGTGGCCTGGCGCAGGAGAAATGCTGCTGCTGCTAATTAAATATAAAAAGTGTTTAGGGACTCACGGCTGCCGAGAGTAACAAGGCAGTGCTGGGAGGGGGGCTGCGCACCAACTGAAGTGCTCTGGTTGCACGGCCTGCGGCCGGCCGTGTGAAGTGATAAGCCATTGAAGTACACAGGCATGCTGTGACGGAGGTGTGAGAGGTCTGGCAGGGAACAGATGGCCTGGCTGTGAAGCAGGGGGAGGGGCAGCGCTGGGGAAGCCTGTGGGAGGGTGATTGATGCCTTTGATGTGGGGAGGGAGGAGAGCCTTTTGCGAGCCTGCAGGAGAAATGCTGCCGATGCGCGTGCATGTTTAATCACGTGATTCACGTGAACTTAAAGAAAACCGCGGCTGAAAGCCCGTGGTTTGAAGTGGATTTTGCCGACTTGAATTCTCCCCATTTCCCATTCCTGCGGAATGGTAAAGGCGAGACCTAAAAAGGAATAAGGCACAGACACAGAGCACAGCACAAAGGAGGTAGAGGAAGGCACAGTGAAGGATCTGCAAACGAGTAGGGGCAGGAAGCAGACGAGCCTCGAACACTAACCTGAGCAGCGCTGTAGGCAGACACTCTTTGGTGGGGCTGTAAGCCTCAAACACTAACCTGAGCAGCACTGTGGGCAGACACTCTTTGATGGAGCTGCACGAGGGCAGAGCAGTATTCTGACAAGGAGGTCAGAGGTTTTGCTCACCATATCACACAGCGGCCTCCATTTAGGATGGGGAGGAGTGGAACTGCTGGGAGGCGGGAACAGCTGGGAGGAGGAGGGGCCACAGGGACAGCAGCGGTGGAACGAGAGAAAAGCAGGAAGTTGAGAAAAAAGAAAGGGAGAAAAAGGAAAAGGAATAGAGCAAAAAGGAATAAGGCACAGACACAGAGGCACAGCAGAAAGGAGGCAGAGGAAAGCACGGTGAAGAATCTGCACACGGGCAGGGGGAGTCAGAGCCTGAGCAGGAGGCAGGTGAGCCTTGAACACTAACCTGAGCAACGCTGGGGGCAGACACACTTTGGTGGAGCTGCGCGAGGGAAGAGCAGTATTCTGACCAGGAGGTTAGAGGTCTTGCTCACCCTGTCCCGTAGCGGCCGCCATTAAGTAGGGGTCGAAGGAGGGTTGGTCATTTGGGAGGTGGGAGCGGCAACATGTGGGATGAGGAGGTGCTGAGGGGGCAGCAGTGGCAGAACAAGAAACAAGCATTTACAATGCAATGGTCTCGGCATTATTAAAGGTAGAGCAATTGGCATTGCTCGTGACTTTTTTTTAAATCATAAATAAATGGCATTGTCATTACATTGCCAATAGCTTAATCGTTTGCATATACGAGACCTATTGCATTAGCACCCACACACAGAGTAAGTAGTAGAGTAGTAGAGTGAGTAGTTAATAGTTAGTAGGAGAGAGTTATTAGTAAAGAGAGTATTAGAGAGCGAGTAGTAAAAAGCGAAAGAGTGAGTATTATATAGTGAGAGAGTGAGGCAGGATATAAGTCCCTTGTAGGTTTATATTAAACACAATCGTTTTCTCAAGCACAGTGCAAGCGCTATACTGGTGAAACCTAAAATGTGGTGTTGTTGGTGGATGTGGTGTTGTTGGTGGATGTGGTTTTGTTGGTGGATGTGGTGGTGAATGTGGTGGTGGGGGTGGATGTGTTGGTGGCGATGGATGCGGTGGTGGATGTGGTGGTGGTTGTGGATGTGGATGTGGTGGATGTGGTGATGGTGGTGGATGTGGTGGTGTTGCTGGATGTAGTGGATGTGGTGGTGATGATGGTGATGGTGGATGTGGTGGTGAATGTGGTGGTGGTGGATGTGGTAGGGGTGGTGCATGTGGTGGTGGATGCGGTGGTGGATGCGGTGGTGGGTGTGGTGGTGGATGTGGTGGTGGTGGTGGAAGTGGTGGTAGTGGTGGTGGTGGATGTGTTAGTGGATGTGGTGGTGGTGGATGTGGTGGTGGATGTGGTGGTGGATGTGGTGATGGATGCTGTGGTGGATGTGGTGGTGGTAGATGTGGTGGTGGAAGTGGTGGTGGGTGTGGTGGTGGATGTGGTGATGGATGTGGTGGTGGTGGTGGATGTGGTGGGGTGGTGCATGTGGTGGTGGTGGATGTGGTGGATGTGGTGGTGGTGGTGGTGGATGTGGTGGTGGATGCGGTGGTGGTGGATGTGGTGGTGGAAGTGGTGGTGGATGTGGTGGAAGTGGATGTGGTGGTGGATGCGGTGGTGGATGCGGTGGTGGATGTGGTGGTGGATGTGGTGGTGGATGCGGTGGTGGAAGTGGTGGTGGAGGATGTGGTGGATGTGGTGGATTTGGTGGTGGAGGTGGTGGATTTGGTGGTGGTGGATGTGGTGGATGTGGTGTTGTTGGTGGATGTGGTGGTGCCTACATTGTGTTGGCGAAATAAAGTTATTTTGACTGACTGACACAATTCTAGGATATCCCTCACGAGCCAACAGACACCTAATTTCATGTTACCCCATTCTAACCCTCCTTTAATCGTTTACACTCCACTGGTTTACCCTCTTAGCTGCATCTCTATCATCTATTCCATTAGACCCCAATCCCCTCCATAAAGGATTGCATAACCACCACCCTCGACTTGGCTTTCCCCTCGTTTATCACAAGCCTGGTCCTTCCTCTAGACTTTATTACCAACCACATGGCTCTCACAACTTGGCTTCACATGCACCTCAAACTTCTCTTGATCTCACTGTAACCCTGGCAATTCTTTCATTGGATTTCCAGCCCCAAAATCTCACTCCGATTATATCACCAATTATGTTTAGTCTGCGCCCGTCTCCTCTCGCTCGGCGCTTGGCAGTGAATGCCCTCTGCCTGCATGTGAAGCTATCCGCGCGCAGCTGCCTGGTGATGCATGCGGGGCTTGAGCCCGGACCGTGCCCCGCTGCTGGTAAAAGTCCCCCGGCTGCCCCCGAGTCATGGGTGCCACAGCCGAGGGTGCAGGTGCGCGGCGACGGCCTCCCGGCGATAGGACGGCGGAGCTCTGTGTTACTTCGGCCCATTCCAAAAGGCGCTCCCCACGGCCCCCGGAGCCCCATTGCCATGCCACAGGGCCCGCTCCCTGCAGGAGGCCCTTCCTGCCTGCGGGCCGCCGCTCCCGGCCTCGGAGCGCTAGAGTGGACCGGGAAAAAGGGGGCCGAGCCCGGGATTGCGGGCACGGGGGCATCAGCCATCGGGGGAGGGCAGAGATTCACAGCGGATTACAAGCCTCTGAGGACGGGACCGGGAAGGGGCTGAAGCTAGGCTTCTTTTCATGTGTGCATGGAAGCGTGTGTTTAACTGATTGTGTTTTAAAACTTTAATATACCGATGGTAGGAAACACAATAGTCCGCTCGGAGCAGGGAGCGGAGTGCGCCTCGCAAGCCTCTGAGGACGGGCATGGGAAGGGGCTAAAGCCGGGCTTCTTTTCATGTGTGCATGGAAGCGTGTGTTTAACTGATTGTGTTTTAAAACTTTAATATCCTGATGGTAGGAAACACAATAGTCTGCTCGGAGCAGAGAGCCGAGTGTGCCTCGCAAGCCTCTGAGGAAGGGCACGGGAAGGGGCTAAAGCTGGGCTTCTTTTCATGTGTGCATGGAAGCGTGTGTTTAACTGATTGTGTTTTAAAACTTTAATATCCTGATGGTAGGAAACACAATAGTCCGCTCGGAGCAGGGAGCCGAGTGCGCCTCGCAAGCCTCTGAGGACGGGCACGGGAAGGGGCTGAGATCCGGTTTCTCTTGCTGCTCAGGTTTCCACGTCTCGTCATGGCGTTTCCTGACCCTGCGCAGTCACCTTTTAAGAAAAAGACACGGACAGCGGGAGGGGGCGGGCAAAAAAGACGGCGGCAACGAGGAAAGTGAGAGCAGCCTGCCTCAACCTTACCAGCAGCAAAATGGCGGCCTCCAGCTTCCTCAATTTTTCAGATTCGGGGGCGTGTTCGGTGTTCTCAGAATGGGCGTGGCCTAAAAGTGGAAAGAAGAACACCGAACACACCTCCAAATCCGAAAAGGACGGAGCCTATTCGGAGGGACAGCTCTCTCCTCCAATGGCTGGCCTCCGTTTAGGAAGCCAGCCAATGGGAGAGAGGCAAAAACAGAGGCAGGACAAATAGTACACATTAAGAAACATTAAATCTCGGTACTTCCGGTTCTGCCTTCGGCAGACCGGATATTACCTCGACCTAAAAAAGAGGAAGGGGAGAAAAAAGAAAAAAGAGGAAGGAAGAAAAAGGGAAAGGAATAGGGAAAAAAGAAATGCAGCACAGAAGCAGAGACTCAACAGAAAGGAGGCAGAGGAAGGCACAGCGAAGTATGTTCACAGAAGCAGGAGGGCGCGCAGGGCCTGAGCAGGAGGCAGGCGAGCCTCGAACACTAACCTGATCAGCGCTGGGTGCAGACACTCTTTGGTGGAGGAGCGCAAGGGGAGAGCAGTATTCTAAACCATGTTAGGGGAACTGCTTAAATTGATAACTCCATGTCCTTAATGTGAAGTCACTCAGACCTCTAGGTTTTTTGCATGGTATGTATATAATACATCAGTGTGGCATGAGAGTCAGCTCTGGTGAGGGTGTTTTAAAACTAATAGGTGTAATCAACAGTTGCCTCTAACAAACAAAAAATGTGTGTTTCAAAAGCAGAGTTTTTAAGCATAAGTTTAGCACAGCGCCATCCATACAGAGTGACAAAGCCTTTTACCATTTTTACGGAAAAGTCTTCAAGGATAGGATTAGCAAGTGCCATCCATGCTGAGCTGAAAAATGACTAAAGCCTTTTACCACTCCAGGCACAGTATTACAGCTTTGGATTTGGAAAATACCATCCAAGCCAACTGGGCCATCTGAGAAGAGTCAGTGGTTCGGTGACGTAGGGAACTACCTTCTGGAACCACATCTCACACAGAATTGCACTATCTGCAGAGTGAAACTGTACTCAGGGGCATTGCTGATTCTGAAGCCTCAGTTCATTTTAGGTATGCATAGAATGACCCTATGCCTAACCAATAGTAAAGAGCTGCTTCACGTTGAGCATCACAAAACTAGCATTAAGGTTCTTTGCTAGAAATATGATGCAGCACAAATGTTAGGAGAATGTCAAAACCACGATACAGGACTGAACTCTTATGCAATGTAAAAGAAGGGTAACATTAGTTTTGGTGGTAATATCCAGCACAGGGAAGGAAATAGGATGTAGACATGCAAAGCATTTGCAAAAGACAGACAAGAATGAATGTGCATTTTCATGCTATCACTGATTACTTAATTTATTGTATTATGCTGTAAGAATGAATTTCCCTAAACAACGAGTGAAGCTCATGTGCTTCTCATCTTTTTCCTTTATGCACCAAGTACTAAGGTGGTTTTACTTTTTGATAGAAGTTTGGCGGATCCTATTCCATAGGCACCCTTGAAACTGCAAGGTGACCCCATAGGTGAAACCTGTGAAGAAAGACCCTTTTATTGGTCTTCCCATTTTTAGTCTCCTCAAAATCTCCATACTTTAGCTGGTGGTAGTTATTCTGCAGATGTTGATAAAACTAGAGAAGTGCCTACCAATCACATTGAAGTTAAGACTCTAGAGTCCAATTGGGGCCCATTCATGTGTATATTTATTAGCAAGTATAATACAAGTGAATATCACACGCAGTCACCACTGGCATAATCATTTGTGAACATTTGTCTATGACTTACGGCTTGAGTACCAAACTCATGGTGAAGGTGTGGTGGCAGTCGGGGACTGTTGCACCAGCGGTCCGACCCCCATAGTATGGCAGTCGGAGCGATTTGGGCCCACTGCAACCTCTAGGGATCCACGATCCCTGGTGGTGGCGGGGCGGTATGGGGAACTATTTTGCATAGCAGTGCTGCTGTTGTACCACCATGCATATTACGAGTTTCCCCTCTGCCTGCCTTTTCATTGAGGTGAGCCCGCCATGAAAAGGCTGGCAGTGGAGAAACAAATGGGTCCCCTGTTGCCCTTGTGCATGAGGGTGCCTTCCCTTTCTATGCAAGCCCCCTGTTCTTGCAAAGCATGGAGTGCTCAGTCCATGCCGTGAAGGATTGCGCATTAGGGGTACCACAGCGGTGCAGTACTTTTCGAGCCTTTAACCTGCACCGCCGCGGGACCGCCACACCGCCCACCCACCACACCACGAATTAACTCAGAATCTGGCGGGCAGACAGCGATTGTGTTTAGTGGTGTGGAAGTGGGGTGGTGGCTTGGCTTGCCAAACTTGTAATGTGGCCCTTAGTGTATGTCTGTATAAATTAGGATAAAGGTTTTACAAATATTACTGTGGTGCCTAAGTTAAAGTTATCCGTAAATAATTCTGAACATTTATGTCAACATAAGAATGTTTTTGCAAGACAGAGGATGAATGCACCATTGGGAGAAACCTGAGCCAGCACTTCTTGGTTTTCCTTTGTTTCAGTTGATTTGGAGAAAATACACCTAGGCCCTCATTAAGAGTTTGTTGGAATCCGGATGCTTTTTATTGCATCAGATAAATAATGATACAAATGCGTACATTATTTATCGGGTCTGACAAATGGCGCCTAGCACGAGTTTCTGGGGAATAAAATTCAGATTTTTGTGCAAAAAAATCCCCATGGTACGCTAAGCACTGTACACTGTTCTCCTATTAAATTCCTGCAGCTTTGACCTGCTGAAATTTAGCAAAGGGTGAGATATTTAACATGCCCTGCATTTACTGGATACTGTAAATACCACCAAATTTGCAATTTCGACCTGGCTCAAACAAGGGTCTAAGCAGGGATCGGAAACACTGACCCACTCGTAATCAGGCACATAGTGACCTATCAGAGAGTTTACCTAGGCCACATTACATAAACAGAGGATCCTGAAATCCCACATCACTCTCTGTGGAGGGGAATCCAGACCCCACCAGGACGAATATACGTTGATATCCCGCATACTTTTACCCTGCAGGAAATCACAATGCGGCGTTACAATGACTGCGTTGTGATTCCGCATACCATTACTCCGCAAGTCGGAACAACGACTTGCGGAGAGGGGCGCTGGATGTTGGAATAGTATAATTTACTATTCCAACTCCAGTCTTTGCGGACAATAGGGAAGGTGTTGGATTTTAAATCCAACACCTCCCCCCCCTCCGCAAATCATTATTCCGACTTGTGGAGTAATGGTATGCCTAATCACAACGCGGTCGTTGTAATGACCGCATTGTGATTACCTGCGGGGACAAAGATTTGTGGTAAACGTTGTTTACCCACCAGAACTGCTGGATCTTCAGTTTTGTACGGATGCACTTCATCTGCCAAACTGCTTAGTTTTGGACAAAAAGCCAAAGCTGCCCTCCAGTTCGTTGATCCTTTTCTAGACTTGGCACTATTGCTGCTGAAGTGCATCCAGAGTGTAGAGCCGGTGTGAATTCCAGTTCATTTTGCCCCAGTCCAAGTCTGAGGTTTTCTTGATCCAATGCTTACATTGTATTATTGTTGTCTACTTCAGGTTCTGACCGACATGTTCGGCAGTCCAGCACCTAGTTGATACCCTTTGTCTCCTGAAATTCCAAAGGCAACACATTTTCACTGTACCCTTGCGAACCATCACAAACTCCTATGTACAGACCTCTTTTATTACAGTTAACCAATATTATGTAGTGGAATTTTGTTTCTGGTATTTAGACTTTTGTGAAAGCTAGAGGTCACAAATTTTGCTTAATGTTAAAGGTACAAAGTGACCCAGATTGGTGGGACCATCTTAAGCCTCTATTCTGACAACATTATTAATTTTGTCCTTTACGAAAATTCCCTGCATCTGTCATCGGCATAATACTTCTAAAAAACATTGGGGCATAGTATCAAGGACGGAGTTAAAATTATTGCCGCTTTAGCGGCAGGAAACTGTAGCTAAAGCGGCGATAATGGGCTTGTTAGTATGCCCTTGAAAATTGCAATAGAAGCCCATTTTCACACCAGAACATGGGCTTCTATGGGAATGCATAAGGGCATA
Source organism: Lissotriton vulgaris (assembly GCF_964263255.1). Classification (NCBI taxonomy): domain Eukaryota; kingdom Metazoa; phylum Chordata; class Amphibia; order Caudata; family Salamandridae; genus Lissotriton; species Lissotriton vulgaris. The sequence goes on along the minus strand of NC_141693.1, from coordinate 1,810,453,761 downwards.
TTATGAAGCCCATTATCGCCACTTTAGCAGCAGTTTTCTGCAGCTAAAGTGGCGATAATTTTAACTCCGTTTCTTGATAATATGCCCCATTGTGTTTGCTTAGTTGTACTGCACTGCTTTAGTTGTCTTTCTCTGGGCTCCTGCATGTAACCAGAGGCTTCTGAAATCTCAGATCACTTTCTAAGAGGGGGAAACCTGATCCAGCCATTCTAGGACTGTTCCGCGTTTTGAACAACAGAGCTGCGCGAACAATAGGTTTCCATGGACATTGTGTAGAGTATATCCAGGATTGCATTACTGTTTTGTGTTTGCATCTGCTCTGGATGCTGTCCAATAATCCCACATTAGATCATTGCATTCATTGTCTCATTACTGGGTTATTGGCAATTTGTACTATTACTGTGTTATATTTAGTATGTGGCCTGTATTGTATTTGTGTTTCTCTGTTATGGTTTATGATATATAACTCAAATTGTTGTGTACACCCAAGTCTTGGCTGAGCATTTGTACTTTATTGATACGCAGATCATCATGTTGCACGATACCATGACTCACATCGCACAACGTGTCTTGAGTTATGGCATGGACTGCCTTCCCACACGCCTAAGGATGCTACAGTGGGACCCACCTACTGTTGTGAACTGAGGGGCATATTACCAACAACTAGCAATAATTATCGCTAGGTTGGGTTAGCGGCAATAATTTTATCACCGTGTAGCGATGATTTTTATCGCTTAGGAGCCTTGCTATTATCAAGGTTTATCTCCTAAGCGATAAAAATCGGCCGAAATGCATGAATATCGCTGAAAAGTCAGCGATATTCATGCATTACCGAGCAAATGCTCTTAGCCATGTTATCCACCTCCCATTGGATAACATGGCTAAGAACTGCTCATGCAGGTGTTAGCTTTTGGAGATATTCGCGCATAGCGCGAATGTCTCCAAAAGTTGGTAATAGGAGATAGCGATGTTAGCGACTGTTTCCAGTCGCTAACATCTTGGCACACCCACTTTGCATGTCATTAGTGATAAATATCACTGACATGCAAAGTGGGGCCCAAGATGGTCGCTATCTCCTACTAGCTGTCGCTAACTGGTGTTAGCGACAGCTAGGTCATAGGGAGATAATTTTATCTCCGCTTTCTTGGCTTTTAAAGCCAAAAAAGCGGAGATAAATTCCTTGATAATATGCCCCTGAGTACTTTGAGACTGCTAAAGCCTGCAAACTTCTTCTTATGAATAGAGCACAGAGGACCCTGTAATCACCCATTCTTGGGCACTTGGCCTGTCACACACTGTGGGGCATATTTACAATAAAATGTCGGAGAGCAGAACTGTGCCAAATTTGGTAGCGCCGCGGTCTGATAATTTGCCAAATGCAGGGATGCACCATATTCACAAGAATACAGTGCACCCAGGTGTTTCCCCTAGGGCTGGCACAGAAAAAGCTGTCTAGCGCAGGAACACCTTCCTTCACATAAAAAATACTGCCGATTTGCACCTTTTCTGTGGTGCTCGCCAAGCCACTGGTTTCAGGCTATCCTGGCTCATGAAGGGGCACACCACAAAACCGGTCCTAGGAGGCTTGTTTCCCATCCAGGGAGGACCTGGCCTTGCAGTTCAGGCTGGACTGTTTCTATAGAGAGCATGGGCAAGACTAATCTGCTTGTGGCTGGGTCCAAACTGGAATGGTGTGATGAGAAAAAAAATGATGGCTTTAGGCCAAGATCTCTGACTGGGGGTGAGTGTTTGACAATGTTCAGCTTTCCATCCATCAATTGGACTTAAATATTCATTGGGACTCCTCTTCCAATAAAAATGCTCTTAACCTCAATGCCTTGGCTGCGTTTGGCTTTCTCCAATTTGTCTCTAACCCCACTCACATCGAGGGTCATACTATTGACTTGATTTTTTCTAACACTAGTATCTCAGATCCCCTCCCTTTTCCATGGACAGATCACTACTTAATTCACTTTGGCTGGAAGGCAAATTCCTGCTCCCACCACCAAACCTTGACTTATTTTCCAAGATCCTCCAGGCCAGTTTGTTTACTGCCCTGGAGAATATTTTACCCTTCTTTCTCTGGTCCACTTAAGTCTGGCATTTATGTTTTTGACAATTAGGTTTGCACTACGATAGAACAATTGGCCCCCACCCCATCGCTTAACTGGCAGAATCAAGCCTTACTGTCCCTGGTTAAATCAACATCTCAGGTTGGCCTAGAAAATTTGTAAGAAAGCTGAAGGAACCTGGCGAATCCACTGTGGTCTAGTGGATTATATGAAATACAAGTCAGCACTTAAAAAGACCCTAATTTAATCAAACTTACTAAAAAAACTTTTATGAGGATAATATTGAAAAGGCGGATAACAAGTCAACTGAAGTTTTTAAGATTAAAGATTGCCTTTACCTATCTGTAACGGTGTGAGACAACAGTTTTTATCGGCTTATATTTGAAACTAGTTTAAACCAGTTGTAGAAGTGGGCCGGATCGGAAGGGCACTGTGTGCCCCTACTTCAAAAATTATTTCTGTCTGTTCCCCTACTTCTTACTTTCAAAAAAGCATCCCGGGACGGCAAGAATAGTCCGATAAAACAATAACTTTTTTCATTAGATTCCAGTTGCTGCTCGCACTTCTCTGTGAACTCCAGAGGCTGCAGCAGCCCCTCCCTGAGCTCGCACAGACCGAGGGCAGGCCCATTGTCATTTCGATTGAGGCAGATTATCCCCTTTGGAATGACAATGCACCCACCCTCTGCCTTTAGCATACCATGTGCCAGTGAGATCAGAGTTGGTGATTACTGTAAAGATGTTGCTGCAGCCAATGAAGACAGTACACTTCGCAGTCTTGATTAGGGGTTTATTTGTAATTTAGGCACAATTCTTGAGATCGCCGAGCGCGCTGCCACTAGCGCTGCTCCGGCGTCTGACTGATAGCGCTCAGCGCGCGCGACCCAAATGGCCGCCGTTCACGCTACGTGGTGACGTAGCGTGAACACTAGAGCAGCGACTCTACATATCTCCCCCTTTTTGTCCAAATTAAGTAACACAGTCTTGGGGTGTCAATGTCCATCCCCCATATCATAGTCCCAAAACCTGGGGGGGTCTCACCACCAATCGCCCCCCTCTCGTGCATCTTACCGTGGTGGACATCACCTCTTTTCCTCCTGGCATCGTGGACTCCCCCACTTTATCTTCTTGGACATACGACCTCTCACTGTCCACTGACTCTCTCCTTTCTCGCCTTATTGTCTCTTCCCCGGGAGTTTCTCTGCCTCCTTGCTCCAACCCCGGATCCACACCTTCCATGCCTCCTTCCTGGGTGACTAGCTCATTCTTTGCTGTGCTTTGATCTGTCGCTCCTTGTTCCCGATCTTCAGGAGCCCATTGTAATATCTTATTGCATTGAGTTGGGGGTATGTCGGAGATGGCAAACTGGCAGGACATCTAGCCAGAGTAAGTAGGGGGGTTTCCAGGGGAGGGGGGTTGAGGGGGGTGGGAGAAAGCATTAAAAAGTCCTTATAAGCAGCTCTTGGTTTTTTTACATTACGCAGTTTCCAAGCACTATTCTAATTACCAGCTTGACAATATAACCCAGGTCAGGCAGGGGACTTTAGGGAGAAGTACAGAGTTCCCAGGGGTAGGCAAGACGGGAGATGGGAGGATGGCTGGTAAAGATAAATGAGAGAGATTACATTTTTATCCTGGAATGGTAATGGCCTGCGCGTGAAGGGAAGGAGACATAAAATTATGCAATATATTAGGGACTCCCCCGCACAGGTCATAATAATCCAGGAGACACACTTGCTAAGGCAAGAGGTCATTGATATAATGAAGAAATTGAAATGGGTTGACAAATTTCTTAGTACGGACCATAATGCCAATATTCGCGGGATAGTCATTATTTTTAAAAAAGAAGCCAAAGCTCAGATTGCAGATTACAGGGTGGATCCGAGTGGTAGATGGCTAATAGCCAATGTCCAGTCGATGGGAGGGGGTTCACTCTAGTTGGGTACTATGGCCCCAACCAAGATGACCCTTCCCACCTTGATACAATACAGAACCATTTGATCCCGTGATATGGATGGGAGACTTCAACCTGGTCCTAGACCCGAAATTGGATAAATCCCCCAGCTCTAGAGCAGTACCACACAGCAAAGCGAGGGCTACCCTTTTGACTTGTATGTTGAACTTGGGGCTGGTGGATTTTGGTGGGAGAGATCAGGCAATACCTTGGGGGTTTCCTTTCATAATTACAAAAGCAAGCACAAATCTCGTATTGACTATGCCCTATTCAGCTTCAAGCTCAAAGATTCCCTAAAAAGCTTGGTCTACCTTCCCCCTCACTTGTCTGATCACTCGGCTATTCTCTTTTCATTAATATTAGCCCAGAATGTCACTCACTCCTCATGGTCCTTCGATCGTACCATCCTACTGGAAGAAGAGGAGAGGGAATTTCTTATATCTGAGTCCGCTGCTTTTTTGGAGCGTATTTTAAATTCTGCCCCCCTGGTGTCTGTGTGTGAGACTTGGAAGGCCTATCTAAGGGGGTGCATTACTAACCGCGCCTCATATAGAAAGAGGAAATATAGAGAGGAGTTATCAAATGTAGAGAGAGACCTGGCGCTCATAAACTCTGACGACCCCATATCCTCGGCGAATTCTGAAAGGTCTGTGCTAAAAAATAAATTAGATGCTATATTGCAGGAGAGAGGGAATAAAAGGTGGCAGGCTAGAAAGCTTTCCACTACGAATACGGTGAGGCTGCGGGCAAATTGCTTGCCTGGAAAATCAAAGCAGACCAAGCCAGAAACTATATTAAAGAAGTGAGGGTAGAGGGCGAAGCCAACAATAGGAGCTCAGACTTGGAAATAGGGATCGCCTTTCGGGTCTTTTTTCAGAATATATATACAGAGGGAATTGGAGTCAATGCTGAGGAGAGAGATAAGTGGTTGGAGAGGGTGAACCTTCCAAAACTAACTAAGCAACAGAGCGAGTATCTAGACAAAGAAATAACAGAGGCAGAAGTCACAAGAGCTATCAAACAGCTGAAGCAGGGGAAGGCCGCAAGGCCTGACGGCATACCCGGCGAACTGTATCGGGTGCTAGACTCGACTATCATCTCAGCCTTGACGGACTTGTTTAACAACATATTAATCGGCAGTGAGGCACCGCCTAGGTCATGGGGTGAGGCAAATATCGCCCTAGTTCCAAAATCGGGAAAGGATCCAGCTGAGTGTGGATCTTATCGCCCGATCTCGCTCCTAAACAATGACTACAAGATCTTTGCAGCAATTTTGGCTGCACGTTTGGGGAGCGAGAGCGGTACGATTATCCACCAGGACCAAAAGGGCTTTAATCGGGGACGCCAGTTGGCTGATTTGACCTACGATTTGGTCGGGGCAATAGATATTGCTTCAACTTTTGCCCTGCCTCTTGCGATCATGACACTTGACGCTACGAAGGCATTCGATAGGGTTAATTGGCCCGATCTAGATGCCGTAATTAAGAAATTCCAATTAGGTCCTAAATTTTGTCGAGCAATTAGCCTGTTATACAGTGATCCGAGGGCTAGCATCTTGATTAATGACACCCCCACAGAACCTTTTCAAATTCGAGGGGCGAAAAGATAGGGGTGTCCGCTTTCCCCCCTCCTGTTCAATCTTTATGTTGAACCCTTTGTTCAGTCCCTTAGGGATGATTGCAACATTCCGCCTTTCTCCTTTTATCGCTGGGAGAAAAAGGTCGGGTTGTATGCAGATGATATTCTCATATATACAACTGATCCCGACCAGGCATTTCCCAGGGTTATAAAGAGGGCCGAGGAGTTCGGGAAGTTTTTGTGTTATGAAGTCAATGCCGGGAAAACCGATCTCATGGCTTGGAATATTGCAAACCTTCATCTCCCAGTAACACCCTCAATCCGCTATCTGGGAGTCAGAATTACAAATGACATTGGCATTTTGGCCCAGATTAATTTAGATCGGATTTCCCGCGAATCTAAGGCACTGATGAAAGCATGGTCCTGTCTCCCTCTTACTATTTATGGGAGAACAAGTTTAGTGAAAATGACTATTCTTCCTAAATATACATTTATCTTTAACGCCATTCCGTTGGCATTCAATTCTAAGCAACTTTTTAAATGCCAACAGGACATTAACTCTTTCATCTGGGGTTTTAGATCTACCAGGTTGGCATGGAAAAAGTTAAGAAGAAGGAGGGAGAAGGGGGACTGCCAGACCTGGAATATTATGCTTGGGCTTTTCACCTGTCCCACTCTAGGATGTTATTAAAGACCCCCGAAGACAATTCAAATGGTTGCATGTTTAAGGCAATGTTATCTGGCTCTAATCTCCCGCTTGACGGATTCTTGTTTAAATTCGGGCACCAGAGATATTTCAAGAGAGTGAGGTTAAAGTTCCTTTATCTGCTTAAAAAAGAATGGACCCAAATTAAAGCTAGGGTTGGGCTGGCATACTTTTCTAATTTCACTCCTATTTGGGATCTTCCGGGGCTCTCTCTGGACCTTGTCGATAGCTTTACATCTGAGCTATTGGAGGCAGGGGTATTAAGATGAGGAGAGCTGGTGGCAGGAGGGATTTTAGTAGAATGGGATGCTTTCTCTGAGAAGGTAACAAAGCCTTTTACCATTTTTACGGAAAAGTCTTCAAGGATAGGATTAGCAAGTGCCATCCATGCTGAGCTGAAAAATGACTAAAGCCTTTTACCACTCCAGGCACAGTATTACAGCTTTGGATTTGGAAAATACCATCCAAGCCAACTGGGCCATCTGAGAAGAGTCAGTGGTTCGGTGGCGTAGGGGACTACCTTCTGGAACCACATCTCACACAGAATTGCACTATCTGCAGAGTGAAACTGTACTCAGGGGCATTGCTGATTCTGAAGCCTCAGTTCATTTTAGGTATGCATAGAATGGCCCTATGCCTAACCAATAGTAAAGAGCTGCTTCACGTTGAGCATCACAAAACTAGCATTAAGGTTCTTTGCTAGAAATATGATGCAGCACAAATGTTAGGAGAATGTCAAAACCACGATACAGGACTGAACTCTTATGCAATGTAAAAGAAGGGTAACATTAGTTTTGGTGGTAATATCCAGCACAGGGAAGGAAATAGGATGTAGACATGCAAAGCATTTGCAAAAGACAGACAAGAATGAATGTGCATTTTCATGCTATCACTGATTACTTAATTTATTGTATTATGCTGTAAGAATGAATTTCCCTAAACAACGAGTGAAGCTCATGTGCGTCTCATTTTTTTCCTTTATGCACCAAGTACTAAGGTGGTTTTACTTTTTGATAGAAGTTTGGCGGATCCTATTCCATAGGCACCCTTGAAACTGCAAGGTGACCCCATAGGTGAAACCTGCGAAGAAAGACCCTTTCATTGGTCTTCCCATTTTTAGTCTCCTCAAAATCTCCATACTTTAGCTGGTGGTAGTTATTCTGCAGATGTTGATAAAACTAGAGAAGTGCCTACCAATCACATTGAAGTTAAGACTCTAGAGTCCAATTGGGGCCCATTCATGTGTATATTTATTAGCAAGTATAATACAAGTGAATATCACACGCAGTCACCACTGGCATAATCATTTGTGAACATTTGTCTATGACTTACGGCTTGAGTACCAAACTCATGGTGAAGGTGTGGTGGCAGTCGGGGACTGTTGCACCAGCGGTCCGACCCCCATAGTATGGCAGTCGGAGCGATTTGGGCCCACTGCAACCTCTAGGGATCCACGATCCCTGGTGGTGGCGGGGCGGTATGGGGAACTATTTTGCATAGCAGTGCTGCTGTTGTACCACCATGCATATTACGAGTTTCCCCTCTGCCTGCCTTTTCATTGAGGTGAGCCCGCCATGAAAAGGCTGGCAGTGGAGAAACAAATGGGTCCCCTGTTGCCCTTGTGCATGAGGGTGCCTTCCCTTTCTATGCAAGCCCCCTGTTCTTGCAAAGCATGGAGTGCTCAGTCCATGCCGTGAAGGATTGCGCATTAGGGGTACCACAGCGGTGCAGTACTTTTCGAGCCTTTAAACTGCACCGCCGCGGGACCGCCACACCGCCCACCCACCACACCACGAATTAACTCAGAATCTGGCGGGCAGACAGCGATTGTGTTTAGTGGTGTGGAAGTGGGGTGGTGGCTTGGCTGCCCGCTCCCACACTGCCAAACTTGTAATGTGGCCCTTAGTGTATGTATGTAGAAATTAGGATAAAGGTTTTACAAATATTACTGTGGTGCCTAAGTTAAAGTTATCCGTAAATAATTCTGAACATTTATGTCAACATAAGAATGTTTTTGCAAGACAGAGGATGAATGCACCATTGGGAGAAACCTGAGCCAGCACTTCTTGGTTTTCCTTTGTTTCAGTTGATTTGGAGAAAATACACAAAGGCCCTCATTAAGAGTTTGTTGGAATCCGGATGCTTTTTATTGCATCAGATAAATAATGATACAAATGCGTACATTATTTATCGGGTCTGACAAATGGCGCCTAGCACGAGTTTCTGGGGAATAAAATTCAGATTTTTGTGCAAAAAAATCCCCATGGTACGCTAAGCACTGTACACTGTTCTCCTATTAAATTCCTGCAGCTTTGACCTGCTGAAATTTAGCAAAGGGTGAGATATTTAACAGGCCCTGCATTTACTGGATACTGTAAATACCACCAAATTTGCAATTTCGACCTGGCTCAAACAAGGGTCTAAGCAGGGATCGGAAACACTGACCCACTCGTAATCAGGCACATAGTGACCTATCAGAGAGTTTACCTAGGCCACATTACATAAACAGAGGATCCTGAAATCCCACATCACTCTCTGTGGAGGGGAATCCAGACCCCACCAGAACGAATATACGTTGATATCCCGCATACTTTTTCCCTGCAGGGAATCACAATGCGGCGTTACAATGACTGCGTTATGATTCCGCATACCATTACTCCGCAAGTCGGAACAACGACTTGGGGAGAGGGGCGCTGGATGTTGGAATAGTATAATTTACTATTCCAACTCCAGTCTTTGCGGACAATAGGGAAGGTGTTGGATTTTAAATCCAACACCTTCCCCCCCGCCCCCTCCGCAAATCATTATTCCGACTTGTGGAGTAATGGTATGCCTAATCACAACGCGGTCGTTGTAATGACCGCATTGTGATTACCTGCGGGGACAAAGATTTGTGGTAAACGTTGTTTACCCACCAGAACTGCTGGATCTTCAGTTTTGTACGGATGCACTTCATCTGCCCAACTGCTTAGTTTTGGACAAAAAGCCAAAGCTGCCCTCCAGTTCGTTGATCCTTTTCTAGACTTGGCACTATTGCTGCTGAAGTGCATCCAGAGTTTAGAGCCGGTGTGAATTCCAGTTCATTTTGCTCAAGGCCAAGTCTGAGGTTTTCTTGATCCAATGCTTACATTGTATTATTGTTGTCTACTTCAGGTTCTGACCGACATGTTCGGCAGTCCAGCACCTAGTTGATACCCTTTGTCTCCTGAAATTCCAAAGGCAACACATTTTCACTATACCTTTGCGAACCATCACAAACTCTTATGTACAGACCTCTTTCTTTACAGTTAACCAATATTATGTAGTGGAATTTTGTTTCTGGTATTTAGACTTTTGTGAAAGCTAGAGGTCACAAATTTTGCTTAATGTTAAAGGTAGAAAGTGACCCAGATTGGTGGGACCATCTTAAGCCTCTATTCTGACAACATTATTAATTTTGTCCTTTACGAAAATTCCCTGCATCTGTCATCGGCATACTACTTCTAAAAAACATTGGGGCATACTATCAAGGACGGAGTTAAAACTATCGCCGCTTTAGCGGCAGGAAACTGCAGCTAAAGCGGCGATAATGGGCTTGTTAGTATGCCCTCGAAAATTGCAATAGAAGCCCATTTTCACACCAGAACAAGGGCTTCTATTGGAATGCATAAGGGCATATTATGAAGCCCATTATCGCCGCTTTAGCAGCAGTTTTCTGCAGCTAAAGTGGCGATAATTTTAACTCCGTTTCTTGATAATATGCCCCATTGTGTTTGCTTAGTTGTACTGCACCGCTTTAGTTGTCTTTCTCTGGGCTCCTGCATGTAACCAGAGGCTTCTGAAATCTCAGATCACTTTCTAAGAGGGGGAAACATGATCCAGCCATTCTAGGACTGTTCCGCGTTTTGAACAACAGAGCTGCGCGAACAATAGGTTTCCATGGACATTGTGTAGAGTATATCCAGGATTGCATTACTGTTTTGTGTTTGCATCTGCTCTGGATGCTGTCCAATAATCCCACATTAGATCATTGCATTCATTGTCTCATTACTGGGTTATTGGTAATTTGTACTATTACTGTGTTATATTTAGTATGTGGCCTGTATTGTATTTGTGTTTCTCTGTTATGGTTTATGATATATAACCCAAATTGTTGTGTACACCCAACTCTTGGCTGAGCATTTGTACTTTATTGATACGCAGATCATCATGTTGCACGATACCATGACTCACATCGCACAACGTGTCTTGAGTTATGGCATGGACTGCCTTCCCACACGCCTAAGGATGCTACAGTGGCACCCACCTACTGTTGTGAACTGAGGGGCATTATACCAACAACTAGCGATAATTATCGCTAGGTTGGCTGAGCGGCAATAATTTTATCGCCGTGTAGCGACGATTTTTATCGCTTAGGAGCCTTCATATTATCAAGGTTTATCTCCTAAGCGATAAAAATCGGCCGAAATGCATGAATATCGCTGAAAACTCAGCGATATTCATGCATTACGAGCAAATGCTCTTAGCCATGTTATCCACCTCCCATTGGATAACATGGCTAAGAACTGCTCAGGCAGGTGTTAGCTTTTGGAGATATTTGCGCTTAGCGCGATTGTCTCCAAAAGTTGGTAATAGGAGATAGCGATGTTAGCGACTGTTTCCAGTCGCTAATATCTTGGCACACCCACTTTGCATGTCATTAGTTATAAATATCACTGACATGCAAAGTGGGGCCCAAGATGGTCGCTATCTCCTACTAGCTGTCGCTAACTGGTGTTAGCGACAGCTAGGTAATAGGGAGATAATTTTATCTCCGCTTTATTGGCTTTTAAAGCCAAAAAAGCAGAGATAAATCCCTTGATAATATGCCCCTGAGTACTTTGAGACTGCTAAAGCCTGCAAACGTCTTCTTATGAATAGAGCACAGAGGACCCTGTAATCACCCATTCTTGGGCTCTTGGCCTGTCACACAATGTGGGGCATATTTACAATAAAATGTCGGAGAGCAGAACTGTGCCAAATTTGGCAGCGCAGCGGTCTGATAATTTGCCAAATGCAGGGATGCACCATATTCACAAGAATACAGTTTCCCCTAGGGCTGGCACAAAAAAAGCTGTCTAGCGCAGGAACACCTTCCTTCACATAAAAAATACTGCCGATTTGCACCTTTTCTGTGGTGCTCGCCAAGCCACTGGTTTCAGGCTATCCTGGCTCATGAAGGGGGACACCACAAAACCGGTCCTAGGAGGCTTGTTTCCCATCCAGGGAGGACCTGGCCTTGCAGTTCAGGCTGGACTGTTACTATAGAGATCATGGGCAAGACTAATCTGCTTGTGGCTGGGTCCAAACTGGAATGGCGTGATGAGAAAAAAAATGATGGCTTTAGGCCAAGATCTCTGACTGGGGGTGAGTGTTTGACAATGTTCAGCTTTCCATCCATCAATTGGACTTAAATATTCATTGGGACTCCTCTTCCAAGAAAAATACTCTTAACCTCAATGCCTTGGCTGCGTTTGGCTTTCTCCAATTTGTCTCTAACCCCACTCTCATCGAGGGTCATACTATTGACTTGATTTTTTCTAACACTAGTATCTCAGATCCCCTCCCTTTTCCACGGACAGATCACTACATAATTCACTTTGGCTGGAAGGCAAATTCCTGCTCCCACCACCAAACCTTGACTTATTTTCCAAGATCCTCCAGGCCAGTTTGTTTACTGCCCTAGAGAATATGTTACCCTTCTTTCTCTGGTCCACTTAAGTCTGGCATTTATGTTTTTGACAATTAGGTTTGCACTACGATAGAACAATTGGCCCCCACCCCATCGCTTAACTGGCAGAATCAAGCCTTACTGTCCCTGGTTAAATTAACATCTCAGGTTGGCCTAGAAAATTTGTAAGAAAGCTGAAGGAACCTGGCGAATCCACTGTGGTCTAGTGGATTATATGAAATACAAGTCAGCACTTAAAAAGACCCTAATTTAATCAAACTTACTAAAAAAACGTTTATGAGGATAATATTGAAAAGGCGGATAACAAGTCAACTTAAGTTTATAAGATTAAGGATTACCTTTAACTATCTGGAACGGTGTGAGACAACAGTTTTTATCTGCTTATATTTGAAACTAGTTTAAACCAGTGGTAGAAGTGGGCCGGATATAGCTTGTCAGTGCCACTGTTGCACCACCTCCGTGCCAAAGGCTGGACCGTCAGCGCCTGCAACGTGGACAGTGCAAGACCTTCTAGTCATTCCATGACGTAGGTAACACAACAGACTCATGCTCCTGCCACCCTCCACACAGTGAACACCAGACAATCATCCACCTGCTATCAGGCAACCTCTAAGCGCACCCATGACAGCTTCGCAGACTGTGTGTGCAACTCATACTGCCAACACCGCGCAGCCCCACATAACAGTGCATGTCCGTGCAACCAGGTCATGTGCCTCGTACTGTACACACGCTACTTCCACCAGCACGCCATTGGACTCTGTTACCTCATCAACACAACAGCCCCACACATCGCCTTCATTACTGTAACATGGTTGTACGCAACCTCAGCACACTACGTCTACATTGCCATCACAGACTGATACTAGATCACCCGCAGAGACCACACCAACAATTCAGGAGTATGATTAGCAATACTTTATGAGGTACACCCTCAGAGTGACATACAACACCAAGGACACACTCAGCATTGTCAAACATCTGTACTTCAGGTTTCACACCAACACCCTGACCACCCTCAGTCTAACTATCATCTACAGATCTCCAAGCCTAAACACACAATTCTGCTAAGCCATCTACAATTATATTAATAGTCATTTATTGTGCGCACATCTAACCGAACGGGGTGTTCCAGCGCTGTAGTGCGCCGAAAAGGAGGCAGCATAAGGAGGAGCAAGTTATCAGGCAGCAAAATAACCAGGTTTCAAGGGCTTTGTGAGACTCACATTCAGACAGATTTATACGCACCGGAAGAGGTGGCTTAATCCAACAATGGGTGGTTCCTACATGAAAAGTTTCACCTCCTGATCTTGGTTTAGCAAACCAAGGACCAATGAGCAAATGCTTGTCATTGGAAAGTAGAGATCGTGATTGACAATAGGCACAGAGGCTCCTCCTAAGGTACACCGGCCCACGGCCTTGTCCTGCCCTGAAGGCGAGTGTCAGCACATTGAAATCTATTTGTGTAGCCATGGGCAGCCAATGGACTAGTCGAAGAAATGGGGAGATATGTTGTCAAACTGTGACGCCACATATCAGGGGTTCAGACGCGTTTTTGAAAGTCTGCAGTATACGTAGCAAGCCTAATGTGAGGCCAATGGATGGACATTTTGCGTAGTCAAAATGTGAAGTGATCAGTGCCTGAACCATCGTTTTCTGGGGTACATTGTGCAGATAGTTAATAGATCTGTAGATGATTTAAATTGTGCCAAAACAAGCGGCACCCACCTCTTGTACCTGTGTGACAAGGGATAGCTGATTGTCCCATCTGACTCGCAGATTTCTGACCAAGTCCTTGTGTGCCGGAGCAATGGCCAGTTACTCTGGCCACCAAAGATTGGAAGAGAGGGCAGAAGGTTGGTTTAAAAGTATAGGACCTAGGTGTTATCTGGATTAAGTATCAAGAAAACGTGGTCCATCCAGGCCGCAAAATTGTGACAAATTTGGAGTGGGTCAAAATTTGCAGGACAGACAGGATTTAAGGTGGTTATAAGCTGAAGATCATCAGCATATGATATGATTTTGACTTCAGATATGGCAATTGATTCAGCCAGCGGGGTTAAGTAAATTTTAAAATTCAGTGGGCTCAGAGCAGAGCCCTGCCGCATGCACCACTTCAGTGGTTTGACTGGGGAGATGAATGGGTAGGTGCGGACCTGCTGTGTGCTGATAGTTAGGACAATATCCAGTTCAGCACTGAGCCCCCCACACCTATAGTCTTAATGCGGTTCAGAAGAATGGGATGGTCGACGGTGTCAAATGCTGTAGACAAGTGTAACAGCACCAATACCGCCTTGGAACCTCCGTCGACCTCCCAGCGTATAGAGTCTGCCATTTCTATGAGGCCTGACTGCGTACTATAGCCAGGATGGAAGCTGAGTGCGAGTCATGAAGGAGGCTATTATCTTCAACAAAGGGCATCAGTTGCTGCCAAGACAATTTCACTAACATTTTGGCCGGAACTGCTAAAAGAGAGTTAGGTCTATGGTTGGAAGGATATTCAGGATCTGCGTTGGCTTTACTTAAGATGGGCAGGAGGAACGCGTGTCTCCACGCATACAGATTAGAGCCCAATCTTAGGTAAAGGTTCCAAATGGCGTTTAAATGGTGATTGTGAATCTTAGCAAGGATGCTGTATTGCTTGGCGGGCAAGGGGTCAGTAGGGGAACTGAATTTACACATCTGCTAATTGAGCAGAGAGGCTTCCCCACAAATTGTGTCACAATCTGAGACCACAGAGCTGGGAAACTGCTTAACTGATAGCTCCTCAGACATTGGACTACTATATCAGCTTGCAGGCCCGCACCCACACAGGCTACATGGGTCGGGGGTAGAGCAACTCCTAGTTGGAGGACAAGCACACCACCATCCAGCATTGGTACATCAACATTCGCATCCAGTTGTCCAAGTCAACACCATCACTAGCTCATGCTGCAAGTCTCTCCACATGCTGCAAATGATCTTCAGACAGATCCACTCCTAGTCAAGACAGACAGCCACCCAGGTCGGCTACATCAGCCGGCTCAACTACCGCAACAACCTCTACAGAGGAACAAGGGCCAGACTCCAGGAGTACTTGTGCACATCCAGGGTGCATGCGCACACCTCATCCTCAACATCCCCTGCCTCAGCCACATGCCCGTCCACCTGAGATACCTACAATAGTCTCACTGTCAACTGCAGGATCACCTTCATACTCCTCAGCCACACTCAGTAGGCACTCCACAACCTCAGCTCCAAAAATGAATATGGACGTCTCCCATCCAACACCCCGTTTCCCCAACTCCGTCCAGCCACCCTTGCCCTGGGCAACATTCATCACATCCACAGTACAACTACATGCGGGAGATAGTTTTCCCACCTCACCAAACAGACCTGGTACACCCTCCCTGGACACCTACACATTACCCATGACCTCTACACCTTCATGAGACTCTTCCAAAACTGTCTGTCAGAGCAGTATGGCAAGTCACCACCCCCCCAACCCCCCAGAAGATAGAAACCATTGTAGCAGGGTTTCCGTTCTCCCACAGAACTGTGCACAGAGATCTAGAACCTGGGTGAGTTAGGGTGACCCAAAACTCACCTTAGTGTCAGAAATCCCCTTACCGAGCTAGCTACAGTGTCTCATTGGTTGTTATAAACTCCCAATGACTTAGACAATCCAGAACATGAACTTAGGGTACCTCAGGTATTGTGGCACACATGAACACTCTTTCATTCTATAATCATTACAAACCAAAACTGGGAGTCAAAGAACACACGTGCAAGTTTGAAATGTTTATTTTTCAACGCAAAGTTCTCAAACGCAGTATCTTATATAATATCAACATACATATTATAAAAATCAGAGTTATCAGCATAGTCACTAATCCATAGTAAGCAAAAGGTGATAGCATGTTATAATGCAGAAATCTATAGAATTCTGTATCACCTATATTTCGCGCACCCTATTTAGCATATTATATTATATCTAAGAAGGTCTCATTTGGGTTTTTAGCAGGGCGGGCCCATACCTCTAAATGTCAGTAGTAGAAGATAACATCAACAGCTACCAGCTCTCTGCATGCGAAGCATCAAGTGTGTTGATTCATTCCCTGTAACTCTATCTTAAACCCGCGTAAAGCCCAATGTTGGCAGCAACATTATTTGTGTTATGTCTAATGTGGTGCGAGGATCAGGCCTCCAGCAACCTTGTGTTAGGTTATTCTTAGAGGGTGCAGTTCTCAGTGTGCAGACAGTTGTACCAAGTGTACCAAGCACAACTGATATCAGAGCAATAACATATTATTCTCAAATAAATCACATCTTTCGTCTAGGTTGAAAGCTACAATAACAATTAGGTGTCGTGTGCAAACTGAAGCCGAAGGAAAATATGTCATTTAAACATTTAATAAACTCATGCTAACTTAACACAATATATAGAAACGCAGTAACCATATGACACCCCCCCAATGATCCGAGGACGGTTAAAAAAGAAAAAAAAACAAGCCAATACTATAAGAAAGGCAAAACATGAAAGCAGAGTTCAACAATATTGAGCTATGCTAAATGTATGTAAATGTATATAAGAATTAATAATACAAAATATGTATGAATGCCTATAGTGGCCACACAAAAATATAAAAAAACTTGAACTTGAGGCCATTTATAAAATCATAGGCCCAGAACAAAAAAAGTTGAATGTTCGTAACAGAACAGGCACCATTCAGAATTACTAAAAAGTCACGTGCCATAATAGTGAAAGTCTCCAAAGCCACTCATGGGTGGATAGAATATGCAAAATAGGTAGCCACAGCTTCCAACATGAAATCACTGTCATCATCCGAAAACAGTTCAGCCATCCAATTAAGCAATGGGAAAGAACATACGTGCTCCTCCAGCACCGAATCCTCTAGCAACATCAGAGGAGAACTCAGTGGGTTCTCGAGAACGCTATGTGCCAGAAAGTCATGCGCCGCTGCGGATATGTCCCACTGACCCATTAGTCCATGCATCGCTGCCACGGCCATAACCCTTTCACCAGAACAAACCAACTCGTGAGCAACTACGGGGCTCATCAGCTGATCAAAATCGACGTCAGGAGAAGTCGTCAAGCAGAGACACAAATCAATGGCCCAGTCGACATCACAGCTCAGGCAATGAAACACAGGCTGGACACATGTGAAATAGGAAAATCGAAACAATAATCCAAAAGCCGTGCTTAAAGTCGCAAGCGGCAAGGTTCCATAGCAATCAAGCATCCGGTTGCGAAACAGTGTTAGAAGGGGCTGAGCGGCTCCTTGCGCAGGATGGGCATCCATGTTTTATAAAGCGAAAATATCACCAAAACGCCTGCAGCCAAAGCCAGCAAAACAGGGAATCCGCAAAACAAACTTGCGAATATAGAATGAAAGAACGCAGGGATAATACCAAATACTTTTTCAAACGTAGTCACGAGACCACTGCTAACCAATTTAAAAAAATGTGCGAGTCCAGACGTGGAGGAGGCATTAAAGATTTGATGGACCAGCTCGCAGAAATGAAACGGCAAGACAGTATTTAAAAGTGCCTGCACCTCTGTGCGTGTGTTAGCTATGTGAAGGACATAAGTTTCACGGGCCGAGCTCAGGGCCACTTCTTTTTGAGACAAAAGGGCTCTTATTCAGCTCAAACCGTTGAACTCCGCTCTCAAGGTTGGGATGCACGGCCAGATGGAAACATCGGAATTCCCATGCGTGGGTGGATATAACACGTTCTTGCAACACTCCACACGTTCTGATACAGTAACCACATAGGCGATACCGACCATTAACCCACAACACTCCTCGTTATTCAAAAGTAAATAACTACCGTTAGTCAATAAAGTGAATGTGGGAACTATTGCAGGAACCGGTGTGCCTTTTAAAACACAGGCTAAATTAGGCCGGTCCTGATTACAAGAACCATGCAACTGGATGTGTCTGCATATCAGTGAACGGTCAGTCGACTGTGTGCATTCTTCACCATTCAGATTCACTTCCTTCCCTTCCTTCAGACATCTGTATGTGTATGGTAAAGACCATGTCTCATGTAGGAAAGCACTGCCTAGTGGTTCATATCGCCCTATAGCAATATATCGCATACAATTTGTAAATTTATACAGAGCAAATGGTAAAGTAATAATACCATGGATAAGCCATGTAGCAGCAGCTGCCTCAGCTACAGAAAAGGGCAAAGATTCTAATTTTTCAATGTGTAGCATAGAAAATGATGCATCTCGCATGGAAAGCATGCGCTGCTTGTCAGTCAAATTAAATGGGGCAAATAGGGATGAGACGTTCATGTAACTCCAAGGCACTCGACCAGCCTTCAGAGTCTGTAGTGTCCATGCAAACTGCATAACAGAACGCAATTGATTTTGACCATGATATAATACGGACACTTCATCATGCACAATGTCAACAACAGAAGAAACAATATTGTTCAACGTGTAAATTCGGGAAGAAAGCATGTTAATACTGTTATCGACAACTGCAAGTACTTTTTCCAAATTTGCTTGGTCAATTGCCCTTGGGCGCTTAGCAGCCTCAATTTGAGAAACTTTCCAAATTTCATTGTAAACCGCATAAATCCACCGTTTAAATCTACCCTTAGCCGGGCCTTTTATAAAATCATTTAAATCCACATTTTCAGTCAACTGAGACAGATGTAGTTTAACTGCAGCTAACGTGGAATATGCAAAATAGGTAGCCACAGCTTCCAACATGAAATCACTGTCATCATCCGAAAACAGTTCAGCCATCCAATTAAGCAATGGGAAAGAACATACGTGCTCCTCCAGCACCGAATCCTCTAGCAACATCAGAGGAGAACTCAGTGGGTTCTCGAGAACGCTATGTGCCAGAAAGTCATGCGCCGCTGCGGATATGTCCCACTGACCCATTAGTCCATGCATCGCTGCCACGGCCATAACCCTTTCACCAGAACAAACCAACTCGTGAGCAACTACGGGGCTCATCAGCTGATCAAAATCGACGTCAGGAGAAGTCGTCAAGCAGAGACACAAATCAATGGCCCAGTCGACATCACAGCTCAGGCAATGAAACACAGGCTGGACACATGTGAAATAGGAAAATCAAAACAATAATCCAAAAGCCGTGCTTAAAGTCGCAAGCGGCAAGGTTCCATAGCAATCAAGCATCCGGTTGCGAAACAGTGTTAGAAGGGGCTGAGCGGCTCCTTGCGCAGGATGGGCATCCATGTTTTATAAAGCGAAAATATCACCAAAACGCCTGCAGCCAAAGCCAGCAAAACAGGGAATCCGCAAAACAAACTTGCGAATATAGAATGAAAGAACGCAGGGATAATACCAAATACTTTTTCAAACGTAGTCACGAGACCACTGCTAACCAATTTAAAAAAATGTGCGAGTCCAGACGTGGAGGAGGCATTAAAGATTTGATGGACCAGCTCGCAGAAATGAAACGGCAAGACAGTATTTAAAAGTGCCTGCACCTCTGTGCGTGTGTTAGCTATGTGAAGGACATAAGTTTCACGGGCCGAGCTCAGGGCCACTTCTTTTTGAGACAAAAGGGCTCTTATTCAGCTCAAACCGTTGAACTCCGCTCTCAAGGTTGGGATGCACGGCCAGATGGAAACATCGGAATTCCCATGCGTGGGTGGATATAACACGTTCTTGCAACACTCCACACGTTCTGATACAGTAACCACATAGGGGATACCGACCATTAACCCACAACACTCCTCGTTATTCAAAAGTAAATAACTACCGTTAGTCAATAAAGTGAATGTGGGAACTATTGCAGGAACCGGTGTGCCTTTTAAAACACAGGCTAAATTAGGCCGGTCCTGATTACAAGAACCATGCAACTGGATGTGTCTGCATATCAGTGAACGGTCAGTCGACTGTGTGCATTCTTCACCATTCAGATTCACTTCCTTCCCTTCCTTCAGACATCTGTATGTGTATGGTAAAGACCATGTCTCATGTAGGAAAGCACTGCCTAGTGGTTCATATCGCCCTATAGCAATATATCGCATACAATTTGTAAATTTATACAGAGCAAATGGTAAAGTAATAATACCATGGATAAGCCATGTAGCAGCAGCTGCCTCAGCTACAGAAAAGGGCAAAGATTCTAATTTTTCAATGTGTAGCATAGAAAATGATGCATCTCGCATGGAAAGCATGCGCTGCTTGTCAGTCAAATTAAATGGGGCAAATAGGGATGAGACGTTCATGTAACTCCAAGGCACTCGACCAGCCTTCAGAGTCTGTAGTGTCCATGCAAACTGCATAACAGAACGCAATTGATTTTGACCATGATATAATACGGACACTTCATCATGCACAATGTCAACAACAGAAGAAACAATATTGTTCAACGTGTAAATTCGGGAAGAAAGCATGTTAATACTGTTATCGACAACTGCAAGTACTTTTTCCAAATTTGCTTGGTCAATTGCCCTTGGGCGCATAGCAGCCTCAATTTGAGAAACTTTCCAAATTTCATTGTAAACCGCATAAATCCACCGTTTAAATCTACCCTTAGCCGGGCCTTTTATAAAATCATTTAAATCCACATTTTCAGTCAACTGAGACAGATGTAGTTTAACTGCAGCTAACGTGGAATGTTGTAACCAATTCTGACACAGTTTCCCCACAGAATAAGTGGTGACAGTATAATCATCTTCAAAACGGGGATCAGGTCTGACTTCTGTGAATCCTTCAGCCAAACCCAGAAAACGACGTTGGCAAGAATCAGCACTTCTATCCCACATCAGCCAACCCTTGGAATCCAAACTGGATACGTTAAAGGATGAATTGTGCAATAGAGCTTGCAACTCATGAATGGACAATTCAGTATAATTACCCCAACCTGAATATTCTTCTAAATCGGGGATGATTGGTGTATTTAATTTTTTAGAAGTAGCCAATCCAAAGCATGTTGTCTGGAAAATGGATGAATTTAGAAACAACATGTGATTCGGGATGAGACATGCACGGTGCAAAGCCTCAGTGCCTTGTACCTGCCAATCTTTGGTACCCCAAACCGATTTAAGGTCAATTGTTCCTCTCCAAAACTCGTAGCCATCTACAGCTAATCTGTCTAGAAAGGACTTTGAATATAGCAATTTTGTATCGGTAAGTCTAACTTTGGACATGGACTTCTGTGTCATTTTGAAATAAAATGACTCAGGATTTCATTGATTAAAATCTGTAAAATAAGTGTATTTTTTCAGAAATGTATTGGAGCTGCCTCCTAATGGAGCAGGGCAATGTTCCCACTGTGTGTAATTTACAGCAACCCTCCTAGAATTTGTCTTATGTAAAAAATGATTTCCATAATGTTGAAAACAAAACAAATCACCATAATTAATAGAATCTAAATACAGATCCTCAGCATCAAAGGCAGCATAGTATTTCAAATCAGAGAACAATGCTTCTACGGCCTGAATATCCCAATCATCAGAACGTATATTTTGTTTAATCACATCTCCCATGTTTACTCTAAGCACATTCGGAACATTATTCACTTCAGTGGGCCCATGTATTTGAAATCTAACCGCATCCCACACAATCCCATCAAGGACAGGCCATGCAGTAATGTTGACTGTATTCAAATTTCGTTTCAGTCTGTGTGCTGAATGTGAAGAGGAAAGAGGGGCCAATGTTCCATTAAGGTACCAAATTCCTGTTCTTTCTTTAACATAGTGGCCATGGTTCAGGCGGAAAAAATAAAACACAAAACCAATTTACATAAAAAGGTAAAATGAAAATAGAATCAACCAAATGTATGTCCAAGGGGGAATTAAAAAATGTTTTTTAAATAAAGTGGCATATTTCGCAATAGTTGAGGGTTTCTTTGAAAGTTCTGAAACAGAGTCAAAAAAGAATCTGAACTGGTCGGCCAAACGAGTCTGCAAATCAGGCATCGATAAATCAGCAGGATAGGTGTAGTTCAGCTCATCAATGTTAGTAACAGGAATAGTATTTAATAAAGGACTGGAAATAGCAGGCATCTCGAGGGACACCTCCTGTTCTGCACCAGAAGTAATAGCCAGCACAGAATGCCTCACCATGGAAGGACAGGATACAGCCGGTGTCATGCTATGAAGAATCGGCCACCCTGTGTGTCTTGACATTGTCAATAGAAATAAATCTGTTTTCCTTATGACCTGGAAGTGGTGGTAATATGACTGTTCTTGTGCCCTTCACTCCAAGAACTCGAACCGGTGCACGATATGAGGGACCAAACTCTTTCTTGTTATCGATCTTCTCTCGAACCAGTTCTCCAACTTGGGGTAGCCAGCCAACTACCGGGATCTGCAACGCATCATCCGATGTGGAGGGCAAATGTTCCTTTGCTAGACTGTCTCTGGTCTTTTGTAGATCCTGTAAAACATTGCAATGTTCATCTACATCAAAGGCCGTGGCCTGGGCCTTGCAGTCTAGACCGTCGAGGTCAGGTACATACATCTTGATACCAAAGAGCATTTCGTACGGGGTCCGCCCACCCAGAGACCTTCTAGGGAGATTATTAAGCGCACGCTGCACGCTTTTGAGGTGGGCCAACCAGTTTCTGCCAGTGCCTATAACTCGAGCTGTCAAAGATTGCTTTAAGCCACGGTTCATTCGTTTCACTACACTATTACCCTTGGGTCTGTACGGACTCGAAAACTTGACTTGGACCTCCAACGAAACCATAGCATCCTTATACGCCTTAGAGGCGAAAGCGGGACCCTGATCCGAATGGAAGGTACCACAGGCAAAAATCCCTATAAAGACTCGCAAATCCTTGATGACAGTCCGTGAATCAGCGCTCCGATGTGGCCATACCGACACAAAGCGTGTGCATGAATCAACTGCTACCAAGATGTACTTGTATGCAGTATCAGAAGAAAATGGACCGCAGTGATCCAAATAAACGCATCCAAGCGGTTTATTAGAGATGTACAACTGTGTCTGAGGCGGACGCGCAGCAGTTGAAGGTTTGATCTGCTGGCAAATGTCACATTGAAGGACATATTCGCGCGTCTGTTTGTACAGTCCCCACCACCAGAACCTTTGTTGTAGCTGAGTTACAGTGGCTGAGACGCCCGCATGCGCAGATGCCACACCTTCATGAGCCGCTGTAATCAAAGCAGCCCTGCGATCCGAGTTGGGAACTAGACGTTCGCCAACATCAGGAATTTTCACATAAGGAACCTTGTCGGGACTTAAGTGGTATGTGTATTTAGAAGGGAACACCGCAGGATATTTACCTCCCTTCTCGGTGGCAGCAACAGCTGCCAAGATGTCATCATCTATTTTGCTTTTGGACCTCGTGACTGCTGCAACTAAGTATTTCGATACCGCTGACTTCGCTGCCTCATCAGCAAGCGAATTACCAACAGCGTGGACCCCCACGCGCTGATGGCCGAGTGTATGAATCACAAACACGAGTGGCAACTTCTCTTTAAGTTCTGCCACTCGGACCCAGATCATTTTATGTTTTATTGTGCTACCTTTGGAATCGCGAAATTCATTCTGAATCCAAAAGAACAAGTTTTCATTGTAAGACTGGACACAGTAGTAAGAGTCACTTACGATCAAAGTCGTCACACTAGGATCTGCGTACTCCAATGCAAGCATCAGAGCACGAAGCTCTGCTAATTGTGCGGTGCAGTCCCCAAGCGTCTGCGTGTGCACGACACTGGACTTGAACTCATCGTTCACCATGGCACCGACCACAATGGCGCATGCGGAAACGTAGGCATGTTTAAAGCCATGCGCAACCTGCGCCGAACCGTCAGTGTAAATGATGCAATGGAAATCCTCCAACGGCCGCATTGCTAAAGGAGCAGGATAAACAAATTCATACTGTAAATACTCCTGCGACCGTAAAGTGGCGTCAAAAATAAACGTGACATCCTGGGATGTCAAGGATGCAGCCCACTGAGTCCATCTAGGGTGCAAAGCTTTGGAATTTGGTACACTGGCTTTCGTAACTGCCTCCAAGGCAGGACACGGGGTAACAACCAACATGCGTTTTCCTTGTGACAGGGCACGTTCTTTAAGAATTGCCATCTGTACAGCCGTTAAAACCTTCTCCACAGTGGAAAAACGCAGTTCAGCCGAAGTGTACAAGTGTGACTTGTAAGCAATAGGTAATGTATCCCCTTCATTAAAAGTCAGGTACGTGAAACCCACCGCCCCAGGGATAATTCTTATCACCAGGTTGGTCTGGTTATCACAAGTCTGTAAGTATTCAGAGGTGAGCAAATCAGCCTGCAAAGACTGCAGAACGGCTGAATGCTCAGGCAGCCAGCATGATTTGGAAAAAGATGGTTGTATCAAAGCATACAAAGGCTTGATACGCTGGGCATATTCCGGAATGTAAGTCCTCCCGAAATTCAAAAAACCCAGCAAAGATTGTAATTTGTTCAGTGTTGTCGGAGAGCGCAACTGTGCGCATTTCTCCAGGAAGTGAGGTGCCAACCCCTTTCCCTCGTTGTTAAGCTCGTAGCCGAGAAACAACACTGTGTACTCTGCAATGTGCGACTTTGCAAAGTTAAACTTGTAACCTATGTCTGCAAAGTTACAAATTATGCTATTTACTCGACACAGATGCTCCCAAAGATCGTCGTCAGTGAGATAAATGTCATCCACATACGAACAAGTAACTGGGTTGAAGCCCTCTAGAAGAGAGACTATGCGGGCAGAGAATACTCCAGGACTATTCTTATAGCCCATCGGGAGATGCCAAAACATTTTTTGCACACCGCCGCATGTAAAGCTGGTCCATTGGGAATTTAGACCATCTAATCTATGGGCATAAAAACCATTGGAAATGTCAAGCGTGGTTTTGAACCGTTTACGCTCAAGACTATTCACTAAAGCAGAGCCATGAGTATTCTGTACTGCGCAGTTACGGCAATGCGAGTTTAAATGCCTATAATCCAAAACCAAACGATATGAGCCGTCCGGCTTGTTTACAGTAAAAAGGGGGTTATTCATCGGTGACACACACGTTTCAATTACACCTTGATATTCCAATTGTTCAAGGATAGCCGCGACTGAAGCTTTGGCTTCACGCCGTATGGGATATTGAGGTTGAGGCTGCAGCTGAGACCGTAAAGGAATCTCGTGGCTTGGAGACAATTAATCCCAGCCACATTGATTGCGGTACACAGCCGGCGCAAGCGCCAGAGCCCACTCTTCTGCAAAATGCAGCGCCTCCACTCTCGATACAGTGTGCGCGAAACTGGGGAGGATCACCTCCTCCCCTCACGGAGCTGCGAGAACAAAAGGTGGGGGCCAGTCAGCCTCCGAAAGCAAAATGTCATACGTAGACGTGAGATTTTCCCAAAATACCCCTTTTACAGTTCGCTGCATGTCACCTTCGATTAACAGGACAATTTAAAAAAGACGTTCAGGTGGAGCAACATGCGTATCAGCAGTTTCAATTACAACATAAGTGTCAGTCGCTGTCACCTTCAACAGTGGACGGAGGGCCTCTCTCACTATGGTAATCTCTGCCGCGCTGTCCAGCAAGGTCAGAGCCCATGTCAGATTCCGAAGCCGCGTTCTCACTATCTGGGGCATATCGATGCGCTGTCAAGGCAGCGACTTTCTTCGTGGCAAACTGTGGTCTCTTGGGCGTAGTGCCTTCCTGCTGGTCTCCACCGTTACGCGGGCGGGGCTGACCACGTCCTTGCTGGCCACCCCGGCTCCTGCCGCCCCCTCCACCACCGGTTGACGGAGCCGATGAGTCCTGAAAGGAACGAGGAGAGCGTTGGTCAGAAGCCTGAAACCTTTCAGGGGATTTAATCATCGCACGATCGCGCAAATTATAAACTCGATCCGACTGCGCAGGCAACGGTGACGCAGGAGCAGAAACCTGTGTTTGTTGTTGTTGTTGCTTACCCTGATTCTGCTTTTTAGGCCAATTCTGTTTCTTGGACTTAGGTTGACCACTAGTTTCCGAAGACTGACCCTGGGGCTGCTTTTTCTCTTTATCAGAAAAAGTCTTAAGACCCTTTGCATTGCGACCAACCGTTTTATAAGCCGCCACAATTATCCTTGCTAACTGACGGGGTTTCTCGGCTAAAGCGTTAGCAACCTGAAAGTTCACTGCATCCCCCTTGACATTTGCAAGGATCAGATTGCAAACTATATCAAAGGTGCCACACAGGCGCATACCCAACTCAACCGCCGACTCCGGTCCGTGATCATCTTGAACACGTTTAAGGACCGCACCCAGATTGGTCACAGACGGGGTGCCATAGCACCTCGAATAGACCGCTGCAAAAGTCTTACCCCAGGTCTCACAGTCAACAAGTTCAGGGGCCAAATCTTTCGGTAAACTAAGCGTAAGAATCCGGTGTTTGTCACCAGGATTCGTATTAGGAAACACAGCTTCTAGCTGGCCGAATTTCTCCGCCAGCCAGAAAGGAAAATCATCCTTATCCTGGGGCTTCTTGCCCATTACGGAATTCACCATGACAGGATTGAATTTTAAACCAGCCTGCTCTGCTCGAAGCTGCGCACCCCTAGGGGCTGCGTCCTGAACATTACGGCTAGTGTGATGAACAAGCGCTCTAATCACCGACACTGCGACTTCATGAAGTCGCCGCAGATCAGCCATGTTACAAGTGGCGCGATTAGGGTGAGGAGTGAATCCAGCCAAAGCGGGCCAATTAGTGCCCGGAATGGACAAAGGACCCAACCTCGGAGCGGTTAAAGCGTGTGGTAGGGCGCCACCAAACCAAACTCCATGCTGCCAAGCATCAATAGGAACCTCCAGTGCCCTGTACGGAGCATACACAACCGGTACAGCTGAAGCAGTGTATAAATGGAACACTCCAGAATTAGCGTCCACCGCCGGAAATGTCACCCACGAATAAAATAGTTCGTACGGGTAAGCATGTTCCGCACTCACCACCAGAACCACAGCCAAGCCTTCCAGAGGGACATTAAGAGCCCGCAAGTGGTCACGCACCGCAATGCGACTATGCTGCGGGATGTCCACGGCTTGTGCCATGGTAGCACAGGAACTCAAAAAAACAAAGAATACTTTGTAGCACAACTGGGTAGTAATTCAAAGAAATTCAAGCTTGAAAAAGCCCTATTTCAAAAATAGGTAGGTTGTCCGACACCACTGTTTTTCGGAAACGGGAATGAAGGTGTTAAGGTTTGAATGATATACTACTCGAGTGTCATGATATAAGGCCAACAACGTATGGGCGCCATGTAGCAGGGTTTCCGTTCTCCCACAGAACTGTGCACAGAGATCTAGAACCTGGGTGAGTTAGGGTGACCCAAAACTCACCTTAGTGTCAGAAATCCCCTTACCGAGCTAGCTACAGTGTCTCATTGGTTGTTATAAACTCCCAACGACTTAGACAATCCAGAACATGAACTTAGGGTACCTCAGGTATCGTGGAACACATGAACACTCTTTCGTTATATAATCATTACAAACCAAAACTGGGAGTCAAAGAACACACGTGCAAGTTTGAAATGTTTATTTTTCAATGCAAAGTTCTCAAACGCAGTATCTCATATAATATCAACATACATATTATAAAAATCAGAGTTATCAGCATAGTCACTAATCCATAGTAAGCAAAAGGTGATAGCATGTTATAATGCAGAAATCTATAGAATTCTGTATCACCTATATTTCGCGCACCCTATTTAGCATATTATATTATATCTAAGAAGGTCTCATTTGGGTTTTTAGCAGGGCGGGCCCATACCTCTAAATGTCAGTAGTAGAAGATCACATCAACAGCTACCAGCTCTCTGCATGCGAAGCATCAAGTGTGTTGATTCATTCCCTGTAACTCTATCTTAAACCCGTGTAGAGCCCAATGTTGGCAGCAACATTATTTGTGTTATGTCTAATGTGGTGCGAGGATCAGGCCTCCAGCAACCTTGTGTTAGGTTTTCCTTAGAGGGTGCAGTTCTCAGTGTGCAGACAGTTGTACCAAGTGTACCAAGCACAACTGATATCAGAGCAATAACATATTATTCTCAAATAAATCACATCTTTCGTCTAGGTTGAAAGCTACAATAACAATTAGGTGTCGTGTGCAAACTGAAGCCGAAGGAAAATATGTCGTTTAAACATTTAATAAACTCATGCTAACTTAACACAATATATAGAAACGCAGTAACCATATGACACCATCACAGGTGAGTATTGCTCTCCATGTATGTAGTTGATGATACATTGTTTCCTATGTGTGTCCTCAACCGGACTCAGATCGCAGTGTATGTATGGCTTGAGTTTGTTCCACACTCTGGCTTACTTTAAGATATCCAAACGCGTATGTGGTTGACTGAGGGAAAAAGACTACAACATCAATATGTATTGTGTTTGTTATGTTTATTTATCCATCTTGTGCGGTACACGTGAGTAGGTGGTCGGTGCTGTACAAAAATGCTGGGAATCCAAAGTTCACAGAGGGAGATGTGATGCCTTGCAGTTTGAGTCAACAGAGTCCAGACCACAGTGCTTGGCATCATTGCTCATACTGCGACCAGCAAGTTCATGTGGGAGAGTCGGACAGTCAATAAGGTGATGCTGTTGCACACAAAGGCAAGATGCCAGACCGGTGACCTGGGAGATGCGCATGGCCCACTGCCTCTCAACGTCTTCTCCGTGGACGACCCACCTTCCTTGGGGGACCCTCATATGCAGGTCTTAACGATGCCTGGGACACTTCGTCAGACGATTCCACCTTCTCCTCCCTCCCTGTGCCTGTTGGCAGTCTTTTCCTCAATGTTTCTGGCCTGGTGACACAGGGAGGGTGCTGCATGTTGTCAGCTATCCGACGGAGTGAATGGCTTATATCCCTCTGCACCGCTAAGAGCTCAGCCAGTCTTGCTTCCATCCGTCCTTGGTGTCCTCGTTGACTGGCGTGTTGCTGGGCCTGCTGGCTTTTTCATTCGATGAGGTCCCCCACTCCCTGGCTGAACTCCCTGGTGTCCCGCCGGTATACCTCTGTGATGTTTCTCAGTTCAGACATACCGGGCCCTGCAGCTTGTTGGCCAGGTTCTCGCCTACGCCTTGTGCCACTCCCACCACCCCTGCCCACACGAGCCTGACCTGCTGTTGTGGGCACATCGGGTTCTCAGGACCCCTGAGGGATGGCAGTGGTGGTGATGTCTGCCACCTCCTGGGTGCCCGGTGAACCTTGTCCCTCATTGTCAGACTGGCTCAGTTGTGGATTGTGGGCAGGGCTCCTAGCTTTCTGCTGGGATGTGGCAGGAATGGGTGTGGTGGTTGGCACAAATGTCCCTGATCCAGCTGCTGCACGGGTTTGGGATCCAGAGGTGCCAGGTAGGTTGGGGTCATCCATGGAGTGGTGAGAGGCGTCGCTGTTGGTGGGATCAGGGTCATGCGGAGCCTGGGACTGTGATCCATCTCCCCCTGGTTGGGGGTAGATTTCACACATTGCCCTGTGGGTGTGAGAGAAAGACAATGTTAATGCCATTTGATGCAACATCCATTTTTCCTATACATTGTCGTTGTCAATGTTACACCTGCTTTGGATTGTTCTCAATGTTCACTTGTGGATGGGTATTTTGTGGGGTCAGATTGTTCTGGGCTCAGGAGTCATTGACATGTGAGGGACTATTTACAATGACTGGCACAGCCATGCATATCAGCAGGGATTTGCCAGTCATTGTGCACCACAGCTATGCCAGAATGGATGCAACACATTAACACCGTGGATCACCATTGCTGGAGTTGTGTCGCCGGCGCAACACAGATGCAGCAATGCTCTGTTTGGCTCTATCTGCACAATGCTGTGTCAATCATTATTTCTGCTTCAAGCATGCACAGGGTTTTGAGGCAGCATGTGCATAAAAGTGACTGATGGCCATTTTTAAGATTTCACTCAGTCACTTTTCGGAGGTATTGCTACAGCCAATGAAGACAGTACACTTCGCAGTCTTGATTAGGGGTTTATTTGTAATTTAGGCACAATACTTGAGAGTGCCGAGTGTGCTGCCACTAGCGCTGCTCCGGCGTCCGACTGATCGCGCTCAGCGCGCGCGACCCAAATGGCCGCCGTTCAGGCCACGTGGTGACGTAGCGTGAACACTAGAGCGGCGACTCTACAATTACAGAGGAGCTTTCCCCAGACAGAGCACTGTGGGGAACTTGACACCTTGTGTAATTTGTTAATGTTGTACACAGAGTGAATTGGGCAGGAGCAGTGACCAGACAGAAGAGGAGACAGGAGCGACAGGCAAGGAGAGGTACTGGGGCAGGAGAGGTGACCGGGCAGGAGAAGTAATGGATAGGAGAGTTGACGGGGCAGGAGAGTTGGCATGTCAGGAGCAGTGATGGGACAGGTGAGGTGACAGGAAAGGAGAGGTGACAGGGGCAGGAGAAGTGATGGGGCAGGAGAAGTGAAGGGGTAGGAGAAGTGAAGGGGCATAGGCAGGAGCGGTAACCGGCAGGAGCAGTGAACGGATAGGGGTAGTGAACAGATAAGAGCCGTGAACAGGGCAGGAGAAGTGATGGGACAGGAGAGGTGATTCGGCAGGAGTGCTGACCGGACAGGATCAGTGAACGGGTAGGAGCGGTGACGGGGCAGGAAAAGTGACGTGGCAGGAAAAGTGACGGGGTAGGAAATGTGACGAGGCAGGAAAAGTGACGGGTCAGGAGCAGTGACGGGGCAGGAGAGGCAGCATGAAAGGAGAGGTGACTGGGCAGGAGAGGTAACTGGGCAGGAGAAGTGACAGGCAGGAGAAGTGACGGGGCAGGAGAAGTGGCGGGCAGGAGAAGTGATGGGGCAGGAGAGGTGACAGGGCAGGAGAGGTGACGGGGCAGGAGAAGTGACGGGGCTGGAAAGGTGACAGGGCAGGAGAGGTGGCGGGGCAGGAGAGATGACGGGGCAGGAGAGATGACGGGGCAGGAGAGGTGACAGGGTAGGAGAGATGACGGGGCAGGAGAGGTGATGGGGCAGGGGAGGTGACGGGCAGGAGAGGTGAAGGGGCAGGAGAGGTGACGGGGCAGGAGAGGTGACGAGGCAGGAGAAGTGACAAAGCAGTAGAAGTAATGGGGCAGGAGCGGTGATTAGGCATGAGCAGGAGTGGTAACCGGGCAGAAGCAGTGAATGGGGCAGGAGCAGTGAACGGGGCAGGAGCAGTGAACGGGCAGAAGTGACGGTGCAGGAGACGTGACAGTACAGGAGAAGTGACCAGATAGGAGAAGTGATGGGACATGAGAAGTGACGGGACAGGAGAAGTGACAGGACAGGAGAAGGAGAAGTGACGGGACGGGACAGGAGAAGTGACTGGGACAGGAGAAGTGATAAGGAAGGAGAGGCAACAGGGCAGGAGAGGCAACAGGGCAGGAGAGGCAACCAGGCAGGAGAAGTGATCGGGCAGGAGAAGTGACTGGGCAGGAGAAGGGACTGGGCAGAAGAAGTGACGGGCAGGTGACGTGACGGGCAGGAGAGGAGAGGTGACCAGGCAGGAGAAGAGACCAGGCAGGAGAAGTGACGGGCAGGTGATGTGACGGGGCAGGAGAGGTGACGGGGCAGGAGTGTTGATGGGGCAGGAGAGGAGATGGTGCAGAAGAGGTGACCGGGCAGAAGCAGTGATTAGGTATGAGCAGGAGCAGTGACCGGGCAGGAGCGGTGAACGGACAGGAGCGGTGAACGGACAGGAGCGGTGAATGGGGCAGGAGCGGTGAACAGGGCAGGAGTGGTGAACAGGGTAGGAGCAGTGAACAGGGCAGGAGCGGTGAACAGGACAGGTGCGGTGAACAGGGCAGGTGCGGTGAACAGGGCAGGTGCGGTGAACATTGCAGGAGGGGTGAACAGGGCAGGAGCGGTGAACAGGGCAGGAGCCGTGAACAGGCCAGGAGCTGTGTACAGGTCATGGGCAGTGAACAGGGCAGGAGAAGTGATGGGCAGGAGAAGTGACGGCCCAGGAGAAGGGAGGGGGCAGGGGAATTGATGAAGCAGGAGTGTTGATCGAGCATGACCAGGAGTACTGACTGGACAGGAGCAGTGAAAGGGCAGGAGCAAGCATTTCCCAGGGCGACTTGAAAGGTAGGGGGCCAGTTTAGTTTGGGGGGACCGGTTTTGTACAAGTGCAGGAGTTTTAAAAGCACTGCAAAGTTCTTTGTATATTCAGCAGGTTTCAGTCAACAATACAACTGCCAAGATAACTTTGGTGATCAATGTACCTGCTGGAGAAAGATGGGAGCATGTTTTGTCTAGTGGCTGTTTTACTCATCTAAGATAGGGCAGAGGGGTAATATGCCTGCTGCAAAGAACATGTACCATGCATATCAAAGAGCAATATGTTATGTGGATAGTTCAGTGGGTACTGCTTTGTGGTCACTTCCCGAATGAAAGGACACTTACATATTGCCTGGCAGTTCGGGCTGGACTGTTCCCATAGGGCCTAGAATCTAGACTGATTTGCATATGGCTGGGTCCAAACTGGAATGCATGGTGAACAAAAAACGATGGATTTAAGGATTTAAGCCCAGATCTCTGAACTGGGGTGAATGTATGACATTGTTCTGCATTCTGTTCATCAATTGTTCTTTTTGCATTTGTCACCCGAGTGGGACAGGTATGCTCAGACATGAGTACTGTGCTCTCCATGCCACTGGAATCAAGCTATCATGGCTGATGAGGGCTGAAAGCCCGAAACCGGTCCTAGGATTCTTGTTTCCAGTCCAGGGAGGACCTGGCCTGGCAGTTCGGGCTGGACTTTTCCCATTGGGTGCAGGATCAAGACTGATTTGCATATGGCTGGGTCCAAACTGGAATGGCATGGTGAGCAAAGAAACAATGGATTTAGGCCCAGATCTCTGTACTGGGGTGAATGTAAGATGTTGTTCTGCATTCTGTCCACCAGTTGTTCTTTTTGCTATATTATGATTGAGAAGCTAGCCGGCTGACATGAATATGAAGGAACCTTTGTGGGTTTCCGTGAGTCTACATTCTCCTGAAGAGTCCCTTTCTCTTCTGAGCCCTGCTTAACAATTTTTGAGACAAAAAAATAATCATGGATTTCTGAACAAAGTAAAAGCATTAAGGTAACATGTTGTTCCTGCTTATATTTCACACACTTTACATAAACCTTTATTACCTATGAGTGTTTGCTTTTTCCTGAATTAAACCTCAAATAAACATGTTTATCCATTGTTTTAATTAAATAACTTTATAAGCTGTAACTGGTCAGTGAAATGCTAAACGTACTAAACATTGGTATGTTTTGCTATTTCTAGCCACACCCCTGGCTCTGCCCACTGATTCAATCTTCGGTTATTCCCGCCCTCTGATTCTCCACCCACATTTCCCCTACTTTTTTTCCCCACTTGGACCACTGGTTTAAACTGTTTTTAAACCTTCGCAATTTTGTAAAGCGTGCTCACTATTAGGAAACTGCCTTGAATTTGATTTTGAATCTGGAAACTGTATATGGAATTGTTTTTGACCTACCTGATGTAATGGGGAGGGCGCAAGACCATGACTGAGGAGCAGCAAATACCGGAAGTCACCAGAAGTAGTGCTCTAGGAGGGTCAGCAATCTAGATGCCAAACACGGGCAGCATTAAAAATTGGGCAGTAGCCCAGAGGCCGTAAGGATTGCCTTCACCTATCCATAATGATGTGAGACAACAGTTTTTATCTGCTTGTATTCAAAACTATATTAAACTGTTTTTAAACCTATGCCACAATTTTGTAAAGTGTGCTCACTATTAGCCAACTGCCTTGAATTTGATTTCGAATCTGAAAATTCTACTTGGAA
Source organism: Lissotriton vulgaris (assembly GCF_964263255.1). Classification (NCBI taxonomy): domain Eukaryota; kingdom Metazoa; phylum Chordata; class Amphibia; order Caudata; family Salamandridae; genus Lissotriton; species Lissotriton vulgaris. The sequence continues at coordinate 1,810,419,982 of NC_141693.1, read as the reverse complement.
TTGATTTTGACCTACCTGATGTAATTGGGAGGGCGTGCGACCGCAAACGAGGAGCAGTGAAACCGGGAATCACGAGAAGTAGTGCTCTAGGAGGGGCAGCACTCTAGATGCCAAACATGTGCAGAATCAAAAAATCCGCAAGTTCGCGGGAAAATTTTCGAAATCGTGGATTTTTTTTGCCATTTCGTGTGAATTCGCGGACCGCGAATTCGCAAATTTCGCCCATACTTAGTTGAGATAGCAATTGAGCACTAAAATCCGGCTTAAGTCCTGGGGGATAATAAATTACTGCTCCCTCAAGTGATTTGTGGTCACCACTAGAGACTTGAAATGCTAAAATCTTGTGTTCCCCTTGTGGAGCCACTGACTCGGGCAAAAGACAAGCCAGTCTGCGCCTGTCCGTGCCTGAACAGGACCAGGAACACTGCTCCTTTCACACCAGATCTTGGCACCCACCACCACTACTCCAGGGAGAGGCTTTATGAGCTAGCCAAGCCCCTGCCACATAATAAGGTGCTCTGTGCTAAAGTCTCCCCAGGGGGCGTGAAGGGTCCTTTCTCATGCCTCAATTGCAAGTGGGGCAGCAAGGCATTGACACTCCCTCGAGGTTTGGGACACTCTAGCAGAAACAAAACCTGTTCTAGCCTTTATTACAGAGACCTGGCTAGACAATAACAATTCTCCTGATATCGCTGTCGCCCTTTCTGTTGGCTATAAATGACTAAAACGGGAAGGAAGGGAGGAGGGATAGCCATTCTTTTTAAAGTCTGTTTCACCTGTTTGCCCGAGTCAGTGGCTCCACAAGGGGAACACAAGATTTTAGCATTTCAAGTCTCTAGTGGTGACCACAAATCACTTGAGGGAGCAGTAATTTATTATACCCCAGGACTTAAGCCGGATTTTAGTGCTCAATTGCTATCTCAACTAAGAATGGGCGAAATTTGCGAATTCGCGGTCCGCGAATTCACACGAAATGGCAAAAAAAATCCACGATTTCGAGAATTTTCCCGCGAACTTGCGGATTTTTTTGCCATTTGCACAAATATGTGACCACGTGTGCCGGCGCGCCAAAAGGTGCCGAGGTCCTATGAGTGAGCTGGCCATTATATTGGGGATGGGCGGGAAGACGTTTCATACTGCTAGTGTGTGGTGGACGGAGCCAAACGGGCGGGTCTTCTATGCGAGTTCACATGCATCTTGTTTATAAAGGGTCAGAGACCGAGCAGAGCAGCAGATGAGGAGAAAGCAGCCTCCTGGTCACAGGAGCTACACGGGGTGACGCTCGGGAAACCCATGGATGCAAAAATACGTTTGGCACAGGACCCCAGAATCCTTCAGATGTCCAAGATAGCTCTGCTGCGCGTTTTGGTACAAAGCCATTCTGATCCTGCTCAGTGGGTTCAGGCGCATGCAGCTGCAGCTGCCGGACAATGTCCCATCTCATACTAAACTGCCCCGTACAGGCATATGCTGGCGCTGGGTACTAGGGTGCAGTAGTATGCGGGTGCTGCACGCCTGGTACATGCGCATACCGGTGCCAGGGGGGACACAAGTTTATTGGTGCTGTGTAGCAAGTTATGACTTTACATTTTGACTGCACCAGACGGTGGTACCACCTACACAGATCAGGAGCATCCAGGCACCAGACTTCATGGTGCAAGAGAATAATGGTGCTGTGCGGTATGGGTATATATGTACTGGGGGGAGGGGGGCGCCTAGCACAATGTGTGCTCACACCCAGAGGGCTCCCAGGCAATTGAGCACGAATGATTTTCACACTGAGAGGGCTCCGGGGCAGTTCTACAGCGCGGGGGGTCACAAATCCGTTCCGCTCGCGATTTCGTGGATTTTTCTGCAATTTCTCGAGATTCGCAGATTGCAAAATTGCAGAAAATCTGCAAATTTCGCGAGCGGAACAAATTTTCCGCCCATACTTAGTAACAGTATAGGTCCTGAGGTATTTGGTGATTCAGTGACAAGAAGTGTAGAATCCTTCTGCTTGTTTAACTTTGCTTCAGATTTACCTCCCTGCTGTTCCCATCCTCTCCTTCCCTCGCCTGATAACCCTTTTGAGTCAGTCATTTATACTCAGACCAAGGGGCTATCGGGAGATGGACCCCTTTCAGCATCGCACGTTTCTGAGGATTCAAGGTATCAACAGTCCCTGGCAGTCGTGTCGAGATTGTTTCACCAGCATTACAGGTAACCTCATTGCATGACTGTTATTTTCTTCAGAGCAATGCCATTGGCCATGTGCATTGGCTAAAGCAGCATGGCCTCAACACAAACTTGATCCTTTTGTGTACAAAATGTGTTCCCCACAGTACATTGTGTCTCATTACCGTCTCCGCAGATCTCTTGCCAGTCTGCATGCGTCATCTATGGCATAATTTACAATTATTGTGCATATGTGGTTATGTGTACTGTGGCAACATGCATGCAGTTTATAATGGCTAATGGTCCATATTGTGCATGACGTACATGGCTGTGTATGTATTGTTTTAGCTTGCTAGCCACAACTGGCAGGCAACACCTGCTGATGCTTTGTGTCCCGTGTCCCGCTTGGCCTTTTGGTGTCTGATCCTGTGCCCGTCATATTTGGTGATTGTTCACCCATTTTCTTTCAGTGATCCATGAGTAACCAGACACTCCTTCCTTTTCATACACATGTTACATAGTGCCTTGCTAAAATCCTAGTCTTTGTTTGCTAGTTTTGCATGGTGTCTCACCCCTTCTGCCGTTATGTGTTCACTTATTCCTGCTGCTGCCTCCCCTGCGAGTGCCCTGATTCTGCAACACACTCGCCTCTAAGATGCTCCTCCCTCCCTTCATCCATTCTTAAGGCAGGCCATAGCTTGTCAGTGCCACTGTTGCACCACCTCCGTGCCAAAGGCAGGACCGTCAGCGCCTGCAACGTGGACAGTGCAAGGCCTAGTCTTTCCATGACGCAGGTAACACAACAGACTCATGCTCCTGCCACCCTCCACACAGTGAACACCAGACAATCATCCACCTGCTATCAGGCAACCTCTAAGCGCACCCATGACAGCTTCGCAGACTGTGTGTGCAACTCAGACTGCCAACACCGCGCTGCCCCACATAACAGTGCATGTCCGTACAACCAGGTCATGTGCCCCGTACTGTACACACGCTACTTCCACCAGCACGTCACTGGACTCTGTTACCATTCCAACACAACAGCCCCACACATCGCCTTCATTACTGTAACATGGTTGTACGCAACCTCAGCACACTACGTCTACATTGCCATCACAGACTGATACTAGATCACCCGCAGGGACCACACCAACAATTCAGGAGTATGATTAGCAATACTTTATGAGGTACACCCTCAGAGTGACATACAACACCAAGGACACACTCAGCATTGTCAAACATCTGTACTTCAGGTTTCACACCAACACCCTGACCACCCTCAGTCTAACTATCATCTACAGATCTCCAAGCCTAAACACACAATTCTGCTAAGCCATCTACAATTATATTAATAGTCATTTATTGTGCGCACATCTAACCGAACGGCGTGTTCCAGCGCTGTAGTGCGCCGAAAAGGAGGCAGCATAAGGAGGAGAAAGTTATCAGGCAGCAAAATAACCAGGTTTCAAGGGCTTTGTGAGACTCACATTCAGACAGATGTATACGCAGCGGAAGAGGTGGCTTAATCCAACAATGGGTGGTTCCTACATGAAAAGTTTCACCTCCTGATCTTGGTTTAGCAAACCAAGGATCAATGAGCAAATGCTTGTCATTGGAAAGTAGAGATCGTGATTGACAATAGGCACAGAGGCTCCTCCTAAGGTACACCGGCCCACGGCCTTGTCCTGCCCTGAAGGCGAGTGTCAGCACATTGAAATCTATTTGTGTAGCCATGGGCAGCCAATGGACTAGTCGAAGAAATGGGGAGATATGTTGTCAAACTGTGACGCCACATATCAGGGGTTCAGACGCGTTTTTGAAAGTCTGCAGTATACGTAGCAAGCCTAATGTGAGACCAATAGATGGACATTTTGCGTAGTCAAAATGTGAAGTGATCAGTGCCTGAACCATCGTTTTCTGGGGTACATTGTGCAGATAGTTAATAGATCTGTAGATGATTTAAATTGTGCCAAAACAAGCGGCACCCACCTCTTGTACCTGTGTGACAAGGGATAGCTGATTGTCCCATCTGACTCGCAGATTTCTGACCAAGTCCTTGTGTGCCGGAGCAATGGCCAGTTACTCTGGCCACCAAAGATTGGAAGAGAGGGCAGAAGGTTGGTTTAAAAGTATAGGACCTAGGTGTTATCTGGATTAAGTATCAAGAAAATGTGGTCCATCCAGGCCGCAAAATTGTGACAAATTTGGAGTGGGTCAAAATTTGCAGCACAGACAGGATTTAAGGTGATTATAAGCTGAAGATCATCAGCATATGATATGATTTTGACTTCAGACATGGCAATGGATTCAGCCAGCGGGGTTAAGTACATTTTAAAATTCAGTGGGCTCAGAGCAGAGACCTGTACCATGCACCACTTCAGTGGTTTGCCTGGGGAGATGAATGGGTAGGTGCGGACCTGCTGTGTGCTGATAGTTAGGACAATATCCAGTTCAGCACTGAACCCCCCACACCTATAGTCTTAATGCGGTTCAGAAGAATGGGATGGTCGACGGTGTCAAATGCTGTAGACAAGTGTAACAGCACCAATACCGCCTTGGAACCTCCGTCGACCTCCCAGCGTATAGAGTCTGCCATTTCTATGAGGCCTGACTGCGTACTATAGCCAGGATGGAAGCTGAATTGCGAGTCGTGAAGGAGGCTATTATCTTCAACAAAGGGCATCAGTTGCTGCCAGGACAATTTCACTGAAATCTTGGCCGGAACTGCTAAAAGAGAGTTAGGTCTATGGTTGGAAGGATATTCAGGATCTGCGTTGGCTTTACTTAAGATGGGCAGGAGGAACACGTGTCTCCACGCATCCAGATTAGAGCCCAATCTTAGGTAAAGGTTCCAAATTTCGTTTAAATGGTGATTGTGAATCTTAGCAAGGATGTTGGATTGCTTGGCGGGCAAGGGGTCAGTAGGGGAACTGGATTTACACATCTGCTAATCAAGCAGAGAGGCTTCCCCACAAATTGTGTCACAATCTGAGACCACAGAGCTGGGAAACTGCTTAACTGATAGCTCCTCAGACATTGGACTACTACATCAGCATGCAGGCCCGCACCTACACAGACTACATGGGTCAGGGGTAGAGCAACTCCTAGTTGGAGGACAAGCACACCACCATCCAGCATTGGTGCATCAACATTTGCATCCAGTTGTCCAAGTCAACACCATCACTAGCTCATGCTGCAAGTCTCTCCACATGCTGCAAATGATCTTCAGACAGATCCACTCCTAGTCAAGACAGACAGCCACCCAGGTCTGCGACATCAGCCGGCTCAACTACCACAACAACCTCTACAGAGGAACAAGGGCCAGACTCCAGGAGTACTTGTGCACATCCAGGGTGCATGCGCTCACCTCATCCTCAACATCCCCTGCCTCAGCCACATGACCGTCCACCTGAGATACCTACAATAGTCTCACTGTCAACTGCAGGATCGCCTTCATACTCCTCAGCCACACTCAGTAGGCACTCCACAACCCCAGCCCCAAAAACGAATATGGACGTCTCCCATCCAACACCCCGTTTTCCTAACTCCGTCCAGCCACCCTTGCCCTGGGCAACATTCATCACATCCACAGTACAAATGCATGCGGGAGATAGTTTTCCCACCTCACCAAACAGACGTGGTACTCCCTCCCTGGACACCTACACATTACCCATGACCTCTACACCTTCATGAGACTCTTCCAAAACTATCTGTCAGACCAGTATGGCAAGTCACCCCCCCTCAGCAGATAGAAACCATCACAGGTGAGTATTGCTCTCCATGTATGTAGTTGATGATACATTGTGACCTATGTGTGTCCTCAACCGGACTCAGATCCCAGTGTATGTATGGCTTGAGTTTGTTCCACACTCTGGCTTAGTTTGACATATCCAAACACGTATGTTGTTGACTCAGGGAAAAAGACTTCAACATCAATATGTATTGTGTTTGTTATGTTTATTTATCCATCTTGTGCGGTACACGTGAGTAGGTGGTAGGTGCTGTACAAAAATGCTGAGAATCCAAAGTTCACAGAGCGAGATGTGATGCCTTGCAGTTTGAGTCAACAGAGTCCAGACCACAGTGCTTGGCATCATTGCTTATACTGCGACCAGCAAGTCCATGTGGGAGAGTCGGACAGTCAATAAGGTGATGCTGTTGCACACAAAGGCAAGATGCCAGACCGGGTGACCTGGGAGATGCTCATTGCCCACTGCCTCTCAACGTCTTCTCCGTGGACAACCCACCTTCCTTGGGGGACCCTCATATGCAGGCCTTAACGATGCCTTGGACGCTTCGTCGGACGATTCCACCTCCTCCTCCCTGTGCCTGTTGGCAGTCTTTGCCTCGATGTTTCTGGCCTGGTGACACAGGGAGGGTGCAGCATGTTGTCAGCGATCCGACGGAGTGAATGGCTTATATCCCTCTGCACCGCTAAGAGCTCAGCCAGTCTTGCTTCCATCCGTCCTTGGTGTCGTCGTTGACTGGCGTGTTGCTCGGCCTGCTGGCTTTTTAATTCGATGAGGTCCCCCACTCCCTGGCTGAACTCCCTGGTGTCCCGCCGGTATACCTCCATGATGTTTCTCAGTTCAGACATACCAGGCCCTGCAGCTTGTGGGTCAGGTTCTCGCCTACGCCTTCTGCCACTCCCACCACCCCTGCCCACACGAGCCTGACCTTCTGTTGTGGGCACATCGGGTTCTCGGGACCCCTGAGGGATGGCAGTGGTGGTGTTGTCTGCCACCTCCTGGGTGCCCAGCGAACCTTGTCCCTCATTGTCAGACTGGCTCAGTTGTGGATTGTGGGCAGGGCTCTGAGCTGTCTGCTGGGATGTGGCAGGAATGGGTGTGGTGGTTGGCACAAATGTTCCTGATCCAGCTGCTGCACAAGTTTGGGATCCAGAGGTGCCAGGTTGGTTGGGGTCATCCATGGAGTGGTGAGAGGCGTCGCTGTTGGTGGGATCAGGGTAATGCAGAGCCTGGGACTGTGATCCATCTCCCCCTGGTTGGGGGTAGATTTCACACATTGCCCTGTGGGTGTGAGAGAAAGACAATGCTAATGCCATTTGATGCAACATCCAATTTTCCTATAGATTGTCTTTGTCACTGTTACACCTGCTTAGGATTGTTCTAAATGTTCACTTGTGGATGGGTATTTTGTGGGGTCCAATTGTTCTGTGCTCAGGAGTCATTGATATGTGAGGGACTATTTACAATGACTGGCACAGCCATCCATATCAGCAGGGATTTGCCAGTCATTGTGCACCACAGCTATGCCAGCATGGATGCAACACATTAACACTGTGGATCACCATTGCTGGAGTTGCGTCGCCGGCGCAACGCAGATGCAGCAATGCTCTGTGTGACTCTATCTGCACAATGCTGTGTCAATCCTTACATCTGCTTCAAGCATGCACAGGGTTTTGAGGCAGCATGTGCATAAAAGTGACTGAGGACCATTTTTAAGATTTCACTCAGCCACTTTTGGGAGGTGTTGCTGCGCCGTGACGGCCAGCCACCGACCCCTCCCCTCCCCTCCTCCCCCCCCCCCCCAGACCAGTACACCTACTTCTTGCACAGGGCTTTAGAACGTGGCACATCTCCCAGATGTAGCACCATGCCACAACGTTTCTGCGTCCGCTGCGTCACAAAGGTGAAGCTACGGTGCCGTGAAAGAAGCACAAGGGACTTGTGAATCAGCAACGTGCATTTTTTGCTTGGATGCTTCATCAGATCGGTATTTGTTGTGTTACATGACGATTGTGACAGAGGGGCACTCCATTGCCTGTCCCAGGAGGCTATGTTCATGTAAGGGGTGTGTGTGACAGCACATGCTGGTAGTTTGAGGCTGATTTGCAACTGGGCGTCCCTCGTGGTGTGGCTGTCCCCCATGGAGCATGCTGCCATGACAGTAGTTGTGAGTTCCTGTGCAAGATATCTGACCTTGTTGTCCTGGTGTTAGTGTTTGCACTGGTCACAGGAGGACCTTGTGCTGCCTACACCAGAGCCCAGTGTCAGCTATGTTGTCAGTACTTTCACACTCCCTGTGCATTGAGCATGGTGCATGGGTGTGTACCTGGGGCATATGGGATGAGTGCAATTGGGCATGGGCGTACACAGTATTGTTGATAGGGGTGGTCAAATTTTTTGGCTTCTTCACCATCCCCCTTGCACCCTCCTACCCTCTCACTTGCACCCTTCTCACCCTCCCCCTTGTAGCCTTCTGGTCCTCCCCGTTGCACCCTTCTGGCCCTACCCCTTGCACCCACCCCCATACTGTTGCGCCACTGTTGGTTATAATAACCACCCACCCCCATTCTGTTGGGCAGTGCTGCGAGTCCTCTGCACCCACCCCTCATATGTCTGGGCACTGCCGGGGGTCCTGTGCACCCACCCCTCATATGTGTGGCCTCTGCTGGGAGTCCTCTGCACCCACCCCTCATATGTCTGGCCACTGCTGGGAGTCCTCTGCACCCACCCCTCATATGTCTGGCCACTGCAGGGAGTCCTCTGCACCGACCCCTCAAATGTCTGGCCACTGCTGGGAGTCCTCTGCACCCACCCCTCATATGTCTGGACACTGCTGGGAGTCCCCTCATGTTACATGAGTTATTTGTATACTCACCAGGCTCCACAACTTCAATTCCATGTACTCCCAATGGTGGTAGCAGGGCCATGACCTTCTCCTCCCAGGGCTGGTACTGGCTGGTCTGCGGGGACCACCACCTCCAGTGTACTGGCTCTGGGCATAGTCCTCGTCCATCTTCCGCTTGGCCATCAAACAGCTGTGGCTCGACTCTGATGACTTCATCTGCAAGGATCTCCATCTCCTGGTTTGTGAACTTTGGATTCTTCTGTGCGGACATGTTGTGGGGTGAATGTGATGGGGGGGGTGATGGTGTGTATGGATGGAGGGGTGTGGGTCTGAATGTGAAGGGGGTGTGTGGGTCTGAATGTGATTGGGGGTATGTGTGAAGGTGGATGTGTGCAGTTGTTGGTGTGTTGTCAGTCTCTGTAGGTAAATGGGTATGTTGCAAAGGATGCTGGTTTGTGTGTGTGAGTCCTTTTTAGTGGTCCATTTGTGGGTGTGGCTAAGTTTGAATTTTTGGTAGGTGTGTTACAAGGGGTGGGTCTGAGTTGGGCCCTCTGTTTGACAGTTTGGATCTGGCCAGGACATTTATTTCCAATGGTGTGAGAAATTGGCCTGATGTATGATGTTCACTATTCTAGTGAGCACCTTGTATCAGTCCAAACAACCCTTATGGTGGTGGTTGTAAAGTCAACCTTATAGACAAGCTATCCTAGGCGTAGCATGGACATCAGCAGTCTTAGGCTTAACTCAAGAGGGCATGTGAAGCCAGCTGTTTTACCATATGCAATCCTTAAATATCAAATGAAAGGACACCACACAAGTTATATATTATAAAAATATATGTATTTATTACTAGAATAATCCTCTGTACTCTTTATGAGGCCAGAGGCACAAGCGTTTAAACAAAAGCACAGTTAAACATACAAAAGTTGCACAAGTATGGATAGGCCCGGTGGCCCCTAAAACCATATACTAAAATAGTGGTATAAGAACCACTTCTCGAACAATGGCAGGGCCTAGGGCCTTGTGAATCGCTGGGACTACTCGGGACTAACAGTGATGAAGTCGGGAGAGGCCCGCGGGACACGGGTGCAGTGCCTAAAGCACACGCATGCACCACTGCAAAGTCAATGGCGCGTAAATGTTACAAAGTTACTGTTTTGGAAGTCTTCCGACTGGATTAGAATTAAGCCACTTTAAACTAGGACACTAGAGGTGTAAACCACTACAGGAGCACCGCTGTTTGACCGTTACCTCACCCACAGGAAGTGGGTGCATAGGTGCCGAAGTGTGTCGGGTTTCGTCGTGGAGTTCAATGGAGCCTGGAGATGAAGATGCTACAGGCGGCCAGGAGAGAAGAGTCCGGGTGGATCCAAGGGTGGATCGAAGATGTAGAGTACCTGAAAGCAGAGGAGACAGAGTCTGGGTCACTAGCCAGTGACCAGGATGGAACCAGGAAGGAACCAGGCAATGTCGGGTACAATCAGGTGGTAGTCATGAAGCTTGTCTCTGCTGCCACGTGGACTCTGGGGCATCGACGATGACTTGGAGTGGAACACGGACTCACCCACAAAGGCTCTCGCTGTTGGTGGTATCGGCTTCCGGATCGAAGTCAACAGGCCTTGGCAAAGGCAACCCACGCAGGTTTTGAAGATCGCTTCTTACTCGAACCAGCAAGGTCAGAGCGGTGGCTCCTTTTCAGGGGAGCGAGGGCCAGTCTGGAGCAACCAGACCAGCAGTGTAGTTTCAACGATTCGTCGTCGTAGACTCCACTAGGCAACGGGCAAGTGACCGGACAGATGCGTCAAGCAGGAAAATGCAAAAGGGCCCCAAGCAGCACTCATTGAGTGTGGAGGGGAGATCTTCAGTGCACAAGCTGCTCGGGCTAGGGCTTCTCAAACCCCAATGCACAGCTTCAAGGGTGCCTCGGAAGCTGCATAGTCAGCACTTCGCAGTATTTTCAAGATGGCTGGTCCCACGCCTCACGTCGCCTCCACGGGCCTCAGATTTGCTGGGACTGTGGATCGGGCTATTGGAAGTCAGGGAAGCTGGTTCTTGTTGATCTCTGTTGCTCGAGCTCCGGCGGGAGCTGCAACAAAGTAAACCGTTGGGCACTAGATGGCGCCTGTTTGCACAGGGTGGTCACTCATTGACCACAAGGGAGATTCTTCAATCTTCCACGTCGAGTGGGATATCGAAGGGTCCAGTGTTTTGTTTCAAAGTTTCAGTCAGGATTATCTAAAGTCTATGGACACAGCTCCTACCTTTATTCCAAATCAAGGGGCTGGATTACCTGCTAGGTCCCTCCTACGGGTGGACAAAGGAAGGGGGTGGTTACAACCCTTTCCCTTGTCCAGTTTCGCACCAGAGCTGGGCCTGGAGTGCCCCAGCACCGGTTTGTACTGGGCTATGCATGGGGAGCCTTGTGCGCCCCAGGCAGTATCTAGTTTCACTCGCCCTGCCTGCCTCAATCCACTATTTCCTGTCTGGGGTGGTGTAACACCTCCCTGTGACAGGATACCATTTGTCCAGGCCTCCCTTGCCAGAGTTTCGGTCAGCAGCAGGAGGCCAGACATGTGTCTGTGGCAGCAGCATCCATTTTGTGATGCTGGGGCTCTGGTAAGATTTAACCGCGTTTTAAGTAAAGTAACATGTCTTCTCCCTCTAGAAGGGTGGAATGCTACCCCAGTCACCAGAACTGGCAAGGGGGTAGTAGTCCAAAGTGTATGACACCTTACACAACATGTTTTGATAAAGCCAAACCAAAGTTAGCAATAACCGCGAGGATTATAATGCACTTAAGAGTATATGGTATGGCAATACCCTGGAACAGCTATAAGGAAATGGTTCTGAAAGCAGCAGACAGGCTCAGCTCATGCTAGAGCACCATCTCACATAAAACCAAGCACTCTGCCTTCAGGATTCTTAAGGCCTGCCATAGGAGTGACTTATAGGTATATATGTGTCCAGATATAGGTTTAGATATAGGTATACTATATCTAAGCAAGGGGTGATTACACGATCTTGCCCCAGCTGAGGGATCAGCCAGTTGTGTCTGTTTGGATGGCCAGCCAGGGGTGGCAAAAGATATGCTGCAGCCCCTGGGAGGCCTGTGATGCACCTATGCCCTGGGTACCTATAGTACACTGTACAGGGGCTCATAAGGTGATCCAATACCCAATTGGTGATGTGCCTAAAGTACATGGATATAATTTTAGAGAGAGAACAGCAGGCTGTGGGTCTGATTAGCAGGCCCACAGCCACATTATGTTGAAAACCAGTGAAGCAAAAAGAAAAATTTTGGGGTGACCATAGGAAAGCAGACCCTACTCTCCTACAAATGGTTTGTACACAGGAGAAATGTTTTGTGGTGTTGTGCGACTCGTTTGCACCCTCCTTCTGCTGTTTTAGGGGTTTACGTGCACTTCGTTGAGGGGGGTTTGTTTCGTATTTTATTGTGTAGCTCTCTCATACGTGATGTTTTCCGTACAAATCAAAGTTCATTTGTGACAACGTTTTCCCGTACGAATCGCGTTCTCGGTCCCCGGTCCGGATCGTACTTGGCAGGTCGTACAGCATGTTTACAAATCTTACGGTTCACTTCCCGAGTCAGTATGGTATGGATCTTCGCTTGTTTTTCGTACAGTTTGCAAACATTCTGACGTATTTTTTTACAACGGATTGTACTACGCGATTCGGACGGATTTGTACGATTCGTACTGAAACGGCTACGAATTGTCAGACGGTTTTCTTTCCCGAATAGGAATCGACCCCTGTATGTTGCTGCTGTGAGTTGGCAAATAAAGAAACATGCATAATATTGGCCTCTGTGCCTTGCCATAAAATCACTGGTGGGAATGGGCAAACCACACCATCCCCAGAAACCAATTATGCAGACAACCATGAGTCCCAGCCTACAAAAACTCAGCAGAGATTTCACTTCCAAAAGATCTAGAAAAAAGTACAGTCTTTTGATGCCTGCTATTTGCCTCTCAAACTCTTCTAGCTGAGCAGTATGCGGGATACAAAGGATGTCCACAGGCACATCTTATTTAAGAGGTGCGAGCAGGTTGACATGCTTTGACCTTCTCTGTTAATCTCAGAAGGATAAAAGGGACCAGTTGGAGTCCCTTGCTTCTAAGCATAACTTTCTCACAGAATATAGGATGCTCTGCTGCCAGTGCAGCCAAAAAAAGAAGCTCTCTTTTGTTCTCCATTGCAGTTTTGTGGATCCAGACCAGATGTCCAGAACTATCAGCTACAGGTCTTTATCGGGAGAAGGGAAGAAAGGGCAATGTCTTTGAGATGCAGGCAGTAAAGGCAGAAAACAACTCCCTGGAAAAGTCATGAACTGTTCTTGATGACAACCCACATTTGGGGCCACAATTTTGGGGACTTTAGACAGGGTATGCTCTCTCCTTTTCTGTACAGAACTATCTAATAATATACACATAATGCATGTTCTCAGTTTTAAAGGGCCGTACATCGACTTAGCCATGTTTGGTAAGGAGTGTCTGTTCCAAGGGTGCAGGAAGTAGCCTATACCTCTTGACTATAATCAGATGTTGCGACTAAATACCTTGCTGCTAATTGTCTTTGAAAGATCGGCTGTAGTCTCCCCTGCTAAAGATGGAGGTACTCCTGGAATGTTACTGACACTCAATGCACCCACATCAACAGAACTCAACACCACACTCTCTCACACTCACACATTCCTACACACCAACCACACAACACTCAACACTCACATTCAAGCTCCTTAATGCTCACTTACTCAGCAAACACGCCACCGAGATCTGGGACCTGCAGTATGACAATGCTCTGACCTACTTTTGCTCACGGAATCTGGATGACCCTGCATTGGCACCTGACATCACCATAGAGAAGTGTGGCTCAGGGGTTAGAGGCGGCAGACCCGGAAGCTGAGATCGGTCCTGGACCAGGGTTCAATTCCCCGCCTCGGCGGGTCTTGGGCTCAAAAATTCCACGGACTCGATAATTCTCGTTCCGGTGCCTACTCGACTCACGGGTTCACACTCTGCGACTCTGGGCAATAGCTTGCTTAATCTCCACTACGGCCCCTCGCGGCGGGATGCCTGGCTTTCACCTTGTGGATACCCTGCTGGGGTTATCTCACAGGGGAATACCAGGACGGGTTCCCAAGGCAAGCGCCTTGATGCCTTTGGGTGATACGTGCGCTATATAAATCGCAATACATTTACATTTACATTTACATAGCCATCCCCAAGCTACAAGATCATCAGGAAAGACAGACCTGACAAGCCCAGATATGGAATCGCTATCATCCACAAGAACGCCATCAGCTGCACTACCTCCAAGGAGGTTATCCCCCACCTGGACCGTGCACCAACTTGACCACCACCATCAAGGACTATCACAACACTCGCCTTGATGCAAGTGATTAAATCCTACTTGGAGACCTGAACTCCCTCCTGGAAAACCACATCAACACCAACTCAGAAGCACTTCATCAAAGATCTTGAATGACTGGACTTCACCCAACTAGTAAGGGACCACTACCCATGTCACCAGGCACCTCCTGGAACCTATTTTCACAATCTTTGGCAGCACCAGAGTCAAAGAGCCCACACCAGTCTCCTTGATAGACCACACACTCATCAAGTTCAGAATCCCCATCTCAGTCCAATGCACTTCATCACTGCCAGACCAGCCTGCTGGGACTGGAGCAGCATCACTGACCCACCGACTCAAACACAACAACATCCTCCCAGAGTCATCAAGAATTTGAACAATTTGATTACCTTTTACATCGACTCCATTGTCCATCTCAAACACAGCAATACAACAAGATCTCGATCCCATGCCAGACAGTAAACGCAAGAACTCATATTTATGTAAGAACAATGCAAACAACTGGAGCGCAAATGGAAAATGAGCCTGGACAATGCAGACAGAAGCACTTTAAAATTCACCTCGAGATGCAACCATCAAATGATGCAGATCACCAAATATGCCACTCTGTTGGACCGCATTGTAGCCAGACCAGCACTAGTAGAAGCAAAGAAATATATATGAATGTGAAGGATTTCACCTCACCAGTGACTGCCTCCAACTCAATGACTCCCTCACAAGACCTCTGCAACAATCTTTCTCAATTCTTTAGCAACAAAATAACCCCCATTTACAGCAACTTCAACCTGACAGACCATGACAAATGCTTCTCTATTCTATCCAGAGGACCTAGTCAGATACTTAAACACCAAAGGAAAGACTTACTGACACAGTGATGAAGTTTTACACGCTGTTATAGACAGATTGAGGGTGTCATATACGTTTTTTATAGAGTCATTTTGATAGTGATCTATCTGCTGTGATGGTTAGAATGCATTTTATAGTAATAGATTTTGATGTGCTGGTGGCTATTGATTTTCTTCTTTTGTTTTGCGATTACGTGAAGTATTTATGATCATCACAGTTACCATCGCAACTTCCGGAGTCACTGTGAAAACGGAAAATAGGTTTTAAAGACGGTTTATATAGAAACGGAGTAGAAAAACATGAGTTTATACGGTACACTAATAAACCCCTAGTGTCCAAAATAATGTAAAAAGTGTGTATGTATGTGTTTTAATAAAAAGGCGTGATCGTCCTGGTTACTGACATAACCGCGACTCCCAGTGTCACAGCAAAAATGGAAAATAGGTTTAGACGGATTTTATAGAAACTTACTAGCATTTGAACGTATTTTTAATTGCCTCATTTAGATAGTTCTGTATCTAGTGATTAGAATTTTTGTTTTTTACTTCCACATTTCCATGAAAACTGAAAATAGGTTTTAAAGACGGATTGTAGGATGACTAGAATACATTTTGTAGTATCTAGTGATTAGGACACATTTTTGACTTATAAATTGTGAGTGTGCTGGTGATTGTCTCCTTTTGTTTTGCGATTTCGCGATGTAATCGCGATCATCGGCATCCCTGCAAAAACAGGCAATTGAGTTCAAAAGTGGTTATTACTTAAATGTAGTTCAAAACACCACTTTTAGATCTTATGTTAGTAACTCACTTGTATCCTACATCCAATGCAATATGTGTATATATGTGTTTTATACTTTAGAAAGCCTGCATACTTGTCACGGGTCTCGGAGTTATCGTGATGCCCAGCCTTCCAGAGGACAAAATGTAATATTTAACACTGCAGCTTTAATAGAATCTTAAGGATGTCATTTGTTATGACAGCCAATGTTGTCATGGATAAGTTCTAATTTCAGTCAGTTGATGTCTGCTGGCATTGTATGTGGATGGGATCTTTTATTCCTGGATTAAACTTCATTTGATGAACTATTCCTCATCTTGGATTTATTGGAAAATACTTCACAAAAGTAATGAAAAACAAAACTGGTCTTCTCCAAAAAAAAAACGAATAGTTTAAACCTTAACTTAGTAAACCCCTAATCTACAACATATACTAGATATAATATCTGTATATATCTGTTTTAGACATCTTAAAAAATGTGTGCCCTTCTGGATACCGAAGTAGTCACGACATCAGATGTCCTCATAATACGAGACATCCAAATCAAAACTAGTTTTGTTCAAATAAATATTCAAAAAATGCTTTCTTAAAAATCATAATACTAAACCACTACTGTAAAACCTTCTGTACAAAACGTGAATATGTGTTATACAGTTTTATAAAAATGCACAATCGTTGCAGCAACATTTGCAACCATAGCAACATTGTCGCGGTGAACAAAAAAGATTGTAAGAAAAAATTATTCAAAAAGTTAAATAAAGTGGAAGGAGTAACACAAATACACCTTTAATTCAGTGATCTGTTATAATACAGATAATATAGAAATGTATTTAAAAAAAATAGAAAACCTTCTACATTCACTCTGAAAGCAATATTTATAGAGCTGGTACATTATGCATAAGCAATTTAAAATATTTCATATTTTGCTTGAAGACGAAAGTCTGCTAGTATAGAAAATTTATGAAATACAAGGGATTATTTACAGACCCCTTGTGCTGCTGGTGCATCATGTGCCGTGATGCACCGGTGACGCTACCTGTTGAGTGATATGTACAAGCACACGTAAAGCCACCCCGCATGGCTTTCGCGTGCTTTTAAATATTGCCCCTCTTCACGCAACACTTTGCGCATAAGGGGCGTGACTTGGGTGTTCCTGTGGGTGTTCCCACGCAACAACCATGTCCTTTGATGAATTTCCAGATTTACGAGCAATTGTAAACCTGGTAATGCGTCGGAATGCTGTGTAGCGAGGTGCAATAAGGAGAAATGTTTTTATTTCTCCTGTTTTTTTCTTCTTTCAAGGTGTGCTGCATTCTGCAGCACATATTGGAAGAGGAAATCACCTCAATTGATTGTTTTTGCAGGAAGGATCCCCGCAAAGCAGGCATCCTTGCGTCATGGTGCAGGGGTGCCTGCGCTGGCACATGGCAGCAGTTTGGGTGCCAGCACAGGGAAAAGAACAGAGATGCGACATATTGTTGTAAATATGTCGCATTCATGTGCTTCGAAGCTAACGCAGCGCAGCAAAATGACTTGCGGCACCGCGCTTCGTTAGTTTCTCATAAATAGGGCCCACAATAAAAAAAAAAACGAAAACATTCACAAAAATAATCAGGCATTACATCGATGCTACAATTAGGAAATAGAATATAAAAAAAACTTACAAATTCAATGAAAAAAAACCAAGGATACAGTGACGTTATAGTTAGGAAATATAATTTGATAAAAACATAGGAATTAGTTATAGTTAGCTCAGGTAACTATAACTGTTGAATGTCTTGTAGGAGTGAAATTTCAATCTAACTATAACATCCCTTTAACCTTCTTTTTTTTCAGTTAATTTGATATATGTATATACCCTTATATATATCTCCAAAAAGTCGTCGTTTTAGCCTCTGCTTTCCCTGCAGAACAACGAAAGGAGCGAGACCACAAAGTAGGTGCAGTTTCTTCAGTGCATTTTATTCTGTGCCAAGAGTTACAGCCTGCAATCCACCATGACGCGTTTCACCTCGAAAGAGGCTTGATCACATAGCGTGCCATGGACACAAACAAGGGAATTTAAAGTGCTAGTGCTTAATTAAGTGCAGCTGTGCGTGGCACATTTTTTAGTAAACAGTGAAAACATACTTCACTAAACCAGCAAAGAATAAAGGGCATAGTGCCCTACGGGTTCTAAGGCATATAGATACATATATGAAGCATATATGGTCTCTAAAAGTTGCGTATAAATAAATAAATTTCATATATATACATGGTTTAAAATTAATCCATTTCTTTTTTTTTTAAGTTTGAAGTTTATTAAGGCATAAAGAAGAAAAGACAGTGCAAGAAGAAACAATCAGCAGTTATAGAAACAAAAAATCTCTTACGACAGAATAATATTGATCCAAGAAATAATGTGAAGTAAAAAAAAGAAACATTGGAAGTTAAAATTAGGATGCATTAATAATTTTACAAATTAATCCATTTCTATTTCAGAAATTCGTTCTACTTCATATATATACACATCTTGGTCAAAATAGACAACCTTTACTCATATGTACATACATATGGTTTTAAGAACCCAGATTTATTACTTATAGTCAGTACTAAAGTATTATGCGAGTTTACACTGTAAAGAAAATCACGCCCAAGTGGGCATAGCCCAACACTGCACATTCTCATAAATCCAATATAGTGATGCACTATTAAATTATCCTTTTAAGGTTACTGCAGATCAAAAATTGTTATAAAGTGAAAGGTGCTCATACTGGTATTAAAAACATGCTACAGTTAACAGTAGGTAGCAGAGTCAGATAAGAACAAATCGAGAACCGTTAAGGGGGAGTTGTTCAGAAACCCACAATTAATCAGATAAAAGATTGAAGTACATTAAAGTTATTTGTCAGCAGGAAAACAGTAACTAGAGACAGGTGTAAAGATCCTCGCTAACGTTTAAACCTCCCGGGTTCTTCGTGTTGAACTCAAGAATGAATCTGGTTTCCAAGAGGCGCAATTTTGCGTCCCGATTACCCCCTCTTTTCAGAGGCAGAATTGAGTCACCAAGAAAGTACTGAAGGCCACTGGGGTCACTATTATGTACTGTTTCGAAGTGCCTGGCCACCGGGTATGCTTGGTCCTTTCCAGAAATTGCCCTAAGGTGTTGTAGGATGCGCTTGTGGGCAGGTGGGCGTGTACTTCCCACATATTGTAGTCCACAAGGGCATTGCAAGACATAGACAACGTATTCTGTCTTGCAGGTAAGTCTTTTGTTAATCACAAAGGGCTTATCTGAAAAAGGGCGTGAAACCTGAGTCTTGTTGATCCCGTGGCGACAGGCTTTACACGTTAGGCACTTCTTGAAACCCGTAATGTGATCCATCCAGGATTTAGTGGGTTCTAGTGTGTTACTGACTAATGCACTGGCTAGACTGGGGGATTTACGGAAAGTGAGACTGGGTTTGTCCGGTACCAGGTTGCCTATTACTGGGTCACCCTTAACCAGATTCCAGTTTTTATTTAGAATTTTCCTGATCTGGGAATGTTGGTTACTGTAAGTAACAATGGCTCTCGATTGAATTAGCTCATTGTTAGAACTCTCTGCATTAGATCTAACCCTGGGCACTAGGGCTTCCTCCCTTGTTGTTTTTTTAGTACGTCTAATCGCTCCATCTATTAGAGTACTACTGTATCCCCTCTGCAAGAACCTGGCTTTGCTGGCTTGTTGTGCCAGATCACATTCCAAGTCAGAGCTATAGATTCTCCGTAACCTTAACATCTCCCCATAGGGGATGCTACGGATTAGGTGTTGGGGATGCTGGCTACTGGCGTGTAGGACTGTATTGCCAGCGGTAAGTTTCCTGTGCAATTTAGTCTGCAGAGTGTTGTCCCTGATATAAACCTCCACATCTAAGAAGGTGACTTTTTCTTTATCAATGTGTGATGTGAATTGAAGGTTTAGGTTGTTCATGTTAAGTTCTTTCACAAATTCCGTTGCCTCTTCAGGCGACCCCCTCCAGATCATGAATAGATCATCAATATACCTTAAATAAAGCATTACCTTGTTCAACATAGTCTCCTTGTGTTGGTCCATGAGGACCCGCTCCTCCCACAGCCCCATATGTAGACAAGCGAAGCTGGGGGAGAAGCAGGCCCCCATAGCCACCCCTCTTAGTTGCTGGTATATTTGATTATTGAAAATAAAAAAGTTCTGTTCCAAACATATTTTCAACATCCCAACAATCATCTTGTTGTGCTGTACACATTCAATGGGGCGTTTGTTGAGGTAATGTTCAACTGCTTTTATACCATCGCAGTGTCGAATTGATGTATACAGCGAGGTAACATCCATGGTAATAAGCAGCAGTTCATCATCCCAGGTAATTGAGGCCTACTTGCATAAAAAGTCAGTGGTGTCTCTGACATAAGAGCCCAAGTTCTTTACCCATTCTTGTAGGAAGTAGTCAATATAGCGGGAAATATTTTTCGTGGAGCTATCTATGGCCGATATTATTGGCCTTCCAGGGGGCACACGGGCATCCTTGTGCACCTTGGGCAAGAGATAGAAGCTGGGGATGACTGGATGATCTTTTTTCAAATATTTGTATTCATCAAATGAGATTAATCCACTGCTTCGCCATGCCATTAGTTTTGAATTCTGGTCACTCCAAGCCGCTCTGATGGTGGGCAAATTACTCTTTTTGTAGCAGTCCGCATCACCCAGTTGCTGCTCAGCCTCTTTGATGTATTCCTCACGTTTCCAGAGGACAATATTACCTCCTTTATCGGCCGGCTTGACAATGATTTTATCATCAGCTTTCAATTTCTTGACCAGGTTGTAATAGCATTGATTTTGTCTGTTGATGACTGTTTCCTTTTTATTCGAAGCAATGTATAGTTTTTTCAAGTCTCCTATGATGAGTTCGTGATATACATCCAAGTTGTCATGAGTCGATACAGGGAGGAAGGTGGACTTCGGTTTGAATGGGGTAGTACTGATCCCCCTTCCAGTGGCTTCGTCAGTACCCAAAGGCATGTCCGTACTTTCACATTGCAACTCCCATATTTCCTGCATTGCTGCTCCCTCACCTGCAGTCAATAGTGAGGGGCTTGTTGGTGCTGTGACTTTGGGTTTTTTGTACGGATGTAGGCGATGGAATTTATTTAGCTTAAGCTTCCTAACATATCTAAAAACATCCATCCGTGTATCAGCGTAGTTGAAGTCCCTAGGGGGGCAGTATGAAAGTCCCAGAGACAGGATGGAAGTTTCTTTTGCTGTTAGGGCTGTATCTGTTCGATTGATTACTGAGGGGACGCAGATGCCTGTCCCCGTTTCTTGTTCCATCTGCCCCTGTTTGTTTTTCTTTCTCCTCCTGCTTTTGCTGCATTTCCTGCGTTCAGCCCGTTTCCTGTTTGCCCTCTGTTTCCTGGTGGGGCCTTCGATTGTGAGCTTGAGCGCAGAGTGTCTCTTCGGTTCTCGCACAGGCAGCTCACCTCCTGTGCCGGGGTAAGTTTTGTAAACCCCAACCCCTGCTTTCTGGAAGGACCTTCCTCTGCCTCGCTTTCTGCAGCTGAACTAAGGTCAGTGGAGGAAATAGATACGGACGTAGTTTCTCGTGTTTTTCGTCCAGTATTACCAATCCGGGCTTTAATTCCATCAAACCTACGAGCAAATGTAAAAATATGCCCATTCAAATAGTCTAGTCTGTCTCTCTCAAATTTGAAAGCTTTACGCTTTTTGATGATGTCCTCCTCCTTCGCCAGGCGCCTCTCCATATCTTCCCTCATTTTTTTAACCTCGTCATTGATTTCAACTTTTGACAACTCCACTTCCAACTGCTCAATTTCCGTTTGAAGTTTCAACCTGTCACTTTCCGCGTACTTTACAAGAATCCTCATCAATCTTGCAGAGGACTCTAAATTGGCTGTGGCCCATTCTTCCAGCATAAGTGGGTCTGGGTTATCGTAACTAGGAGCCAGGGTGATACGAAGACCCCTGGGGACCCGCCCCACCTCCAGGTATCTTGTGAGGGATTTGTTCTCCCACCACTTAGCCTGCTCTTTCTTTGAAAGCTTTTCAAGTTTGCGGAAAGTGTCTTTAACCGTCGGGTTCGTGTTCCCCCCGTTCGGTTGCTGTGTGGGCGTGGCTGAGTCTCCCCCCGCCGGGGTCTCGAAAACTGACTCCGCAGCCTGCTCTCTGTGCCGCAACACGGCGGCGGACATTGCGTTGTGTGGCTGATTCAATATTAGGCTCTTGACCGAAGAAACAAACTGGCGAGGAGCGCTGTTGATAAATACCGCGCGCCCCGCCCGGCACACTCTTCCCTGCGAATTTCGAACGCTGCCTTACCCGGAATGGGCTGCCGAACACCTCGGTCCTTCTTCGGTGTAGATGGCTCCCTTCTTTCCCGGCAAGCGTGTGCTGTCTCGCAGGGGCATACACGGCTTCCTCCTACCGGAGTATGAAAAACGATTCCGGTTCACGGAACCACTGCTTCCTGCCGTGTCACCGCCCAGAATGAAGAGGGATCTCGCTCGTAACCAGGAAGCTTCCAGTTACCACAATCTCCAAAAAGTCGTTGTTTTAGCCTCTGCTTTCCCTGCAGAACAACGAAAGGAGCGAGACCACAAAGTAGGTGCAGTTTCTTCAGTGCATTTTATTCTGTGCCAAGAGTTACAGCCTGCAATCCACCATGACGCGTTTCACCTCGAAAGATATATATATATTGCCACAGGCCTAGCTCCCACCATGCTGCTTCACTGCTCTGCTTCCGCCCCGTTTCTCTGAGTGCTATCTTCTGCCTTTGTCTGATGTTCTATTGTTTTCCAGTTCCTTCCCCTTTCTCCTGCTTTTGCCTAATTTTTTTACTGCTTTCTCCTTCCTCTCCCCCTGCTGTTCTGAGTGCTTTCTCCTGCTTTTGCCTTGTTTTTTTACTGCTTTCTCCTTCCTCTTCCCATGCTGTTCTGAGTGCTTTCACCTGCTTTTGCCTCGTCTTTTATTGCTTTTCCCCTGTTTTTCTGAGTGCTTTGTCCTGCTATTCCCTAATTTTTCACTGCTTCTCCTTGTTTATTTCCCATTTGCCCCTGCTGTCTGTTGTCCCGCCTCCCGCCTAGCCCCGCACACCACCTCCCAGTGCCCTAGCTCTCCCTGTGCTGCTGTACCGCTCTGCTTCCTCCCCATTTCTCTGAGTGCTTTCTCCTCCTGCTTTTGCCTCGCTTTACAGCTTTCTCCTTCCTACCTCTGTTTCCCTGAGTTTTTTCTCTTGCTTTTACCTCATGTTCTACACTTTCTCCTTCCTTTTCCCCATTTTTATGAGTGCTTTCTTTTGTTTCTCCCTAGATTTTACTGCTTTCTCTTTCACTTCCACTATTTGTCTGAGTGCTTCCTCCTGGTTACTTCTCATTTTTTACTGCTATCTTCTCCTTCACCCCTTCTTTCTGAGTGCTTTCCCCTGATATTGCCTAATTTTTACTGTTTTCTCCTTCCTCTCCACCCATTTTTCTGAGTGGTGTCTCCTGCTTTTCCTTCGTTTTTTCCAGCTTACATGGGTGTTTGAATGAGCAGAGCTCCATGAAGCAGTTAGCAACTCCAGTGCCTTGAGACCCTCACGGGTGATTTGCCGTGCTTTACAAATCCTGATTGATTGCTAGGTATCATTTAAAATTAGTTCACTCGACCTCCGCTCTAACTGCCTGTAAATAAAAACCAGCAAGAGGGTAATTATGAGACATGCAGCTGGTGCAGTGGCACAGTGACCTAGAGGGACGAGAGGCCACACTCTCTCATGCACCAGGTGCCATTAGGTAGGTATTCATTGCTTGAATGTGTTTGTGCTAGTACCTCCCTTGTACTTCTCCAAGTGCCTGCTCTTTCAGAAAAGCTAGGAAAACGTTTACCAGGTGGTCATGCTGACTGAGTTAGGATCCCTGTAACAGACATCACAACTTCAAAATCTAAGCTGTTAAAGTGAGTAGAATGTACATAGTTACCGGATTGAGGCTGTAAGGTTAGTTGTCTCCTGAAGCGGAAGGTGGAATCCCAACAGAATCGGAGTTCTGCTATCTGAAGTGGCCGCCATCTTGGGGCTAGCAAGCAGGTAGCCGGCTAGTTCTTTTGCCCTCCCTGCATAAAAGTAGCGACAGAGCGCTTGCGCAGCACTTAGTTGTCTCCTGAGGCAGAAGCCGGGAGTCTTAGTTTTTCTGCACTTGCGCCTGTTTTTAAAATTGCACTCGTCATATTTTAATTAGTACAAGAAACTTGACCTACCTGTGGTATCGTGTCTCAGCCAGGCCTAGTTATGCCGCTAACAACTCTTGAACCCTTAGAATAGAAGTTGGCACGGAAACTGGAATAGAAAAGACAAGTTTATTAAGACCTCATGAGGTGGAACTACATTCAGACAATACCCTTCGGCAATGCATGAAGTAGCACACCGAACGGAAGGCACATGGTCCTTTTATATCCGCACAGGGGCTCAGAAAAGAAGCGGCACATACATAAGACAAATTTATGTACATATAAGGGCATTTTTAGTGCACATTCAACAAGTGGAAGGGGCTAACGGTTTGACCAGTTTGGGGTAAACACATCTCGACAGTGATTTGTCAGAAACAGATGTGGCTCAATGGAGCATGCGCGTATTTGATAGAAAGCTAAATATAGCTTGTTACTAGGCAGAATATATAAGCAGCTAGCAGAGAGGTAGGACAAAGCACATGGTAAGCATAAGGTAATATAAGGCATACAAAATGGCTGACAGTAATACAAAATGGCTTCCAAAAACGCTCAAGATAGCATTGAAAAACAGATTGGCTTCAGCAAATGCTAACCTAATCGTTGTCAATTTACGACAGACGACCCTTTTAGCATTTAGCTGAAGACAGTCCTTCATTCAGGGTAATCTGGGTATGCATCGTATACATCTATTAGCATTATTTCGGCTATCTCTTTACTTAACATTTCTTGAGCTTTTGTCTCAGCAATATTTCTCTTGGAAGGAATACAAGCAGAAATACAAATAGAACAGAGCATAGGACCACATTGTAAACATATACAACAAATAAATAGTATCGTAACTATTACACATAGAATAGTCAATAATTTCCAACCCCAAGTGGTAATAATGTCCATATCCAACCCGAAAATGTCAATGTACCAGTTTCTGAATGAACTTCTGCAGTAATTTTATGCAGTTTAGAAATTGCACTATACACTGAGGGCGAATGGTCTGGGATATAAATAGAGCAACTACTTCCGATGATGCGACATGCACCACCTCGATCAGCTAACATTACATCTAAGACCATTCTATTTTGAAGCGCTGTAATTCTTGCAATTTGGAGCGCCTCTGTAATATTCCCAAGTGCCATAGCTGTCTGGTTAGCAACAGCTTCTACAACACGAGTTAATCATCTTATCTTTCTACTATTTAATGCAGCACCTACAAAGAAAAACAGGCCCAAATTAGAATCGATATATTGTTGCAAGGTAGTATCAGTTTGATCCACTTCGTCTATACTTATTGTTCTCTTAACTCTATTTACAGAAAGGTCATTGTACAGTACAAAATTCTTATGATATAATTCAGGTGCCAAAAAGACAGGGGGCAACAGAAAAGATATATAACACACTCCTGACCATCCCACTGGAAGCTAATAATATCCTTTATTCCCGCATATAAAATAAGTATTATGAGAAGCCGTAAAAGTGCTAGTATTCCTCCCATCAAAAGTCAGAACAACAGTGCATTCACTTTTCCCTACTGAAACTGTCCCCACACTACCAATACATAAATCTGCTTTTGCTTTAGTAACAGAAATCACAAAACGTCCATCCGTTTTTATTGTTCTTGTTTTGGTGAAAACATACAGTGTTGAAGCATTATCTGGTTGGTATTCTTCCCACTCCCATTTAGTTCCTTTTGCTTGAGGGTAACCATCTTTGTCTTGGTAACAAACTTTATCAAGACGAAAGTTAATCCCGCCTACGGAAGGTTTTCTGGAGGCAAACAAAAGTGCGTACCAAGCTTGACAAGAACCATTGTGAGAGATGGGAAGAGGAATGAAAGGTGTTCCTCCTTTTTTCTGGTGGGCAGGTAACATCCCACACACCCAACAATTGGTGATGTTCGTAGCATTATGCGTATGATGCAACATCTGGATAAAAGTGTTTTTCAAATAAGATTGTCAATGTTTTTGCTCATGGAAAGGAAGAGTAAAATGAAAATGCTCAAGCGGGACAGGAGTAGTGGCAAGCAAATATTTTCGAACAGGAGCCACTTTTTCCACAAACCAAGCTGTTATCGCTATAACCACCAAAGCAACAACAAATCCTAAAACTCAAATGAACCTTTTATTACTCATTTCGGCCACAATGCAAATGAACTTTCTACAAAACTCGTTGAAACAATCGTTGGAGCTCTTAGCCCTCGGGTAAGTATGGGCGGAAAATTCGTTCTGCTCGCGGAATTTGTGGATTTTCTGCAATTTCGCGATCCGCGAATCTCGTGAAATTGCAGAAAAATCAGCGAAATCGCGAGCGGAACGGATTTTGCAAATCTGAAGTACATGAAGAACTTACAGGGTTACTGCAGGTGCCCAAGTTGAAGCTAATTTCTTTGTAACCATTTACAAAATGGTTACAAAGAAATTAACTTCAACTTGGGCACCTGCTGTAACCCTGTAAGTGCTTCCTGAGCGGCGCCTCCAGAATTCGTTGCCTACTTGCAACTATTCTCTGACCCTGCTCTGACCCTCGAAGCAGGGTCAGAGAAAAGTTACAAGTATGGCAAAATGCTCCTGTCACAAAAATTAAACCGCTACAGGAAGCAGGTGCTGGACTTGAAGCTCAAATTCAGTAACACATTAACCAGCCCCAAATTAATTTGTCTCGGTTGAGGCTGGGCAGGTGTGCTTTTTCCCCATAATTTACAGTGGTGAACCAGAGGGTGCTGTGATGAACCAGAGGGTGACAGTGGTGAACCAGAGGGTGGCAGTGGTGAACCAGAGGGTGCTGTGATGAACCAGAGGGTGGCAGTGATGAACCAGAGGGTGGCAGTGGTGAACCAGTGGGTGACAGTGGTGAACCAGAGGGTGGCAGTGGTGAACCAGAGGGTGCTGTGATGAACCAGAGGGTGCTGTGATGAGCTAGAGGGTGGCAGTGATGAGCTAGAGGGTGGCAGTGGTGAACCAGAGGGTGCTGTGATGAACCAGAGGGTGGCAGTGATGAACTAGAGGGTGGCAGTGGTGAACCAGAGGGTGACAGTGGAGAACCAGAGGGTAGCAGTGGTGAAACAGAGGGTGGCAGTGGTGAGCCAGAGGGTGGCTGTGATGAACCAGAGGGTGGCTGTGATGAACCAGAGGGTGGCAGTGATGAACCAGAGGGTGGCAGTGGTGATCCAGAGGGTGGCACTGGTGAACCAGAGGGTGCTGTGATGAACCAGAGGATGGCAGTGATGAACCAGAGGGTGACAGTGATGAACCAGAGGGTGGCAGTGATGACCCAGAGGGTGACAGTGATGAACCAGAGGGTGCTGTGATGAACCAGAGGGTGGCAGTGAATAACCAGAGGGTGACAGTGATGAACCAGATGGTGGCAGTGGTTAAGCAGTGATGAACCAGAGGGTGCTGTGATGAACCAGAGGATGGCAGTGATGAACCAGAGGGTGACAGTGGTGAACCAGAGGGTGGCAGTGATGAACCAGAGGGTGGCACTGGTGAACCCGAGGGTGCTGTGATGAACCAGAGGATGGCAGTGATGAACCAGAGGGTGACAGTGATGAACCAGAGGGTGGCAGTGATGAACCAGAGGGTGCTGTGATGAACCAGAGGGTGGCAGTGATGAACCAGAGGGTGACAGTGATGAACCAGAGGGTGGCAGTGGTGAAGCAGTGGTGAACCAAAGGGTGCTGTGATGAACCAGAGGATGGCAGTGATGAACCAGGGGGTGACAGTGCCAGAGGGTGGCAGTGATGAACCGGTGGGTGGCAGTGGTGAACCAGAGAGTGCTGTGATGAACCAGAGGGTGGCAGTGATGAACCAGAGGGTGACAGTGATGAACCAGAGGGTGGCAGTGGTGAACCAGAGGGTGCTGTGATGAACCAGAGGGTGGCAGTGATGAACCAGAGGATGACAGTGATAAACCAGAGAGTGACAGTGGTGAACCAGAGGGTGGCAGTGGTGAACCAGAGGGTGGCAGTGATGAACCAGAGGGTGGCAGTGGTGAATCAGAGGGTGGCAGTTGTGAACCAGAGGGTGGCAGTGATGAACCAGAGGGTGACAGTGATTTTCCAGAGGGTGGCGCTGCTAAACTGCCCGGGAGGCCTGTGGGTGTGAGCCCACGTGCTGCTGAACTGCCCTGGGGCCCAATGGGTATGAGCCCCCATGCTGCTGAACTGCCCCGGAGCCCTCTCAGTGGGAAAATCTTTCATGCTCAATTGCCTGGGAGCACTCTGGGTGTGAGCACACATTGTGCTAAGTGTCCCCCTGCCCCCAGTACATATATACCCGTACAACACAGCACCATTATGCTCTTGCACCATGAAGTCTGGTGCCTGGATGCTCCTGATCGGTATAGGTGGTACCACTGTCTGGTGCAGTCAAAATGTAAAGTCATAACTTGCTACACAGCACCAATAAACACTTCCTCCCCCTGGCACCGGTATGCACATGTACCAGGCGTGTAACACCCGCCTGCCACTGCACCCTACTGCTCAGCGCCAGCATATGCCTGTACGGGGCAGTTTAGTATGAGATGGGACATTGTCCAGAAGCAGCAGCTGCATGCGCCTGACCCACTGAGCAGGTTCAGGATGGCTTTGTACCAACACGCGCAGCAGAGCTATCTTGGACATTTGAAGGATTCTGGGGTCCTGTGCCAAACGTATTTTTTGCATCCATGAGTTTCCCAAGCGCCATCCCCGTGTAGCTCCTGTGACCAGGAGGTGGCTTTCTCCTCATCTGCTGCTCTGCTCGGTCTCTGACCCTTTATAAACAAGATGCATGTGAACTGGCATAGAAGCCCCGCCCATTTGGCCCCGTCCACCACACACTAGCGGTATAAAACGTCTTCCCGCCCGTCCCCACTATAATGGCCAGCTCACTCAAGGGACCTCAGCGCCTTTTGGCGTGCTGGCAAAGTTACAGGCACAAGTGGTCACATATTTGTGCAAATGGCAAAAAAATCCGCGAGTTCGCGGGAAAATTAGCGAGCTAGCGGATTTTTTGGGCATTTCACGTGAATTCTTGGACTGCGAATTTGCAAATTTCACCCATACTTACCCTCTGGCAGCCGTTGATTTCTTCACCAAAGGTCAAGACGGGTGTCACTACAGTAGACAGGGCTGATCCCCCCCTTGCCATATCGGCATTCCGTTTCACTAACCCTGGGCGGTAGCTCAAACAGTCTTCTTTGGCAAAACAGATTCTTTCCTTGGTCTCAATTGATATCTCGATGTTCCAGGAATTGTTTGATCTGGGAAGACCTCCTCAGATTCGTTAGGTGAGATGGCTGGGTTTTTCTCCGTATACAGGATTTCTCGATGGTCGGTCAGTACAGCAGGATCCACCAAGGCAGGTGACACTTTTCAACAGTGGGTACCATGTATCCACCTTTCCCGGTTTATTACTCGAACTGCTGTCCTTGTAGCCAGGAGCACTTGTTCTGGACCTCGCCACCTCGGCTTTAGACTGTTCGACCTCTCGAAAAATCGGACCATCACCTGATCTCTGGGCTGAAGATCATGAGCCTCACTCGTAGATCTGTCAGGAAGAGCTTCTCGAACCTGTTGATGAATAGAAAGTAAACTATCTGTTAATTGGGCCAAATAGTCATTTATCAATATGCAGGGCACATCATGTATGGGACGTGGCTTAGGAACTCCCCAAATATTCATTGGCCTTCCAAATACCACCTCATAAGGTGTAAGGCCAGATCGTGAATGTGGCACCAATCTTATCCCTAGCAATGCTAGAGGTAGGACATCCGGCCACTTTAAAGACGTGGAAGCCACAATTTTCGCTAACTTGAGCTTCAGAGTAGCATTGTACCTTTCCACCAGTCCTGCTGATTGGGGATGAAAAACTGCACAGAATTTCTGTTTGATTCCTAATTCCTTTCAGGACCTGCTCAACAACTTGCCCAATAAAATGGGAGCCGTTGTTGCTCCACAAAAGTTTACAAACACCATATCTAGGAAAATATTCCTACAAAAGCACCTTAGCTGTAGTCAGCGCTGTATTATACTTTGTAGGGTATGCCTCTATCTATTTACTAAAGGCACAAACCACCACTAGGACATACTTTAGATTGTTGCAGCGTTCAAGTTGGATATAATCCCTCTGCAAAACTTCAAAAGGTGCAGTCGGTGTAGCAAACCCTCCTGTAGGAGTTTGTGTCCCTTTACCAGGATTATACTGCAAGCAAATCAAACAGGACTGTACTACTCTCTTAGCTGTAAGCAATTTTGTTATTGCTAGAGCTCCAGCATGTGCTAGCCCATGTGCCATTTGGACCATAGGTTGTAAATAGGCCGCAGGTAATTTCCACTTATCCATGTCCTTGCTACGCCAGCAACCTTCATCATCCAATACTCCTTCTTTGGACCATTGCTCAAGTTCTGCTTCCGAGGCAGATCTCTGTACATCTAGTACTTCCTCTTTAGCATCATGCCATCGTTCAGTTTGAGATTTCACTACATACATAGGGGTGGCGCTTCGTTGCATCACAGTCTCACGAGCTACGTGATGAGCAAAAGCATTACCTTGTCCTAATTATCAGTCACCTTCTTGTGTGCGCTACACTTCACAATCGCTATCTTCTTTGTATATGTTAGTGCAGTTAAAAGGTTGTGTACCAATTCTCCATGCATTATTTGCATCCCGTGTGATGTTAGAAAACCTCTTTGCTTCCAGAGTAGGCCAAAATCATAGGCCACTCCAAAAGCATAGCGGCTATCCGTGTAAATGTTCACACATAAGTCAGTACTAAGCTCACACGCTCGTGTCAAAGCTATTAGTTCAGCTGCTTGAGATGACCTCTGTGGTATGCGAGCTGTTTCCACTACTGTCTCAAGTGTCGTGATTGCGTATGCGGCTGAGATCGCGCCATCTGGTAGCTTCAAACATGATCCATCAACCCACAGTTCCCCATCTACATCTGGAAGGGGTGTGTCTTGTAGATCAATGCAACCCTTTGTCTGTTCCTCAGTAAGGAAATTCAAAGTAATATGAGGCGCTAGCAATGATAATTCATATCCTGTCAAACGAGCACTAGTTAAGTGCTGCATCTTAGTTTGATTCAACAGGGTATCTACTGTATGAGGCACTAGCACTAACAGTTTGTGTGACAAAACTATCCCTTCACTCTAACATATGGACACAGCTGTTGCAGCAACTGACCGGAAACACCCAGGCAGCCCTCGAGCAACATGATCAAGAACCCCTGAAAAGTATGCACAGGGACGCTGCTTATCACCGTGTGTCTGCACTAAGACTGACAATGCACACCCATCTTTCTTATGTAAACAAAGTGTAAAGGTCTTCGTATAATCCGGTGTGTCTAACACTGGTGCAGAGCAAAGAGCTTGACGTAACTGATGAATAGCATTCTGACATTCATCTGTCCATGGAAGGGGCATTAGAGAGTCTTTAGTCATGAGTGCTAACAAAGGTTTAACAATGTGTGAAAATCCTAATATCCATTGCCTACAAAATGAAGTCAGACCAATGAAAGCACGAACATCTTTTTGAGTGGAAGGCACTGGTGTATCTAAAATTGCTTGAATGAGATCTGGGGTCAGTGCACAGCCCTCCTTAGACAGAAGGTGTCCTAAGTAGGTCACCTTTGGTCTACAATATTGCAGTTTCTTACGTGACACATTATGATGGTGTGTAGCTAGGAAAGAAAGCAAAGACAAAGTACTTTCTTCACACTGTTCGGGCGTATCGGCTGCCAGCAAAATGTCATCGACATATTGTATGAGTGCCACTCCTTTAGGCAAATCAAAAGAATCAAGCTGCCTTTTCAATGCTTGCCTGTAAATACTTGGACTCTCAGTATAGCCTTGAGGAACTCTGCCAAATCTATACGATCTATTATTCAAAGTGAAACCAAACAAATATCGGCTATCAGGATGAATAGGGATCGAAAATAAAGCCTTCTTCAAGTCTATCGCAGAAAATGTGGTCGCTGTGGGAAGAACCAAATTAAATAGTGTCGTTATATCAGAGACCACAGGATATTGCGGTACTACAATCTTATTCACTTCCCGCAAATCAATAATGAATCAATAGATCCTAGTGTCAGTATCTTTTTTCAAAATGGGAAGAATAGGACTATTGCAAACATTATAAGGGACTTCCACTACAACCCCAACTTCAATCAAGTCTCGGATTATGTGTGTTAGTGCATCTTCAGCCTCTTGTGAGATTTTATATTGTGGCAATCATGGTAACAAAGCACCCTCCTTGACACTAATACGCACTGGTGGAATAACCATCTGCCCTACATCGGTATCTGAAGTGGCCCACAAAACACTTGGGATTTAGGCTAATGCAACATACTCCTTAACAAGGCAAAATCTTTCAGACATAGGGTAGTTCTCGTTCAAGATAACACGCACTCCTTCGGGAGAACAGCTTATCGTAGCTCTGAAATATTTAAGCATGTTAAGACCCACAATATTGTCTGGTGTGTTCGATGAAAGCAAGAATGGACATGGAGTAGTGAACTTATCAATATGTAATGGAAGTGGTTGTGACAATGGGCTAAGGAAAGGCGTTCCATCGAACCCTATCGATGTAATGGTCGAGCCAGACAGGGTAGCCCTTGGAACCAATTGTTTAGAAAAGGTGCTACTATTAGCTCCTGTATCAACCAGAAACCAATCAATAGAACCCAAAACATGTGCTGTAATATTGGGACCCCTCTGATCTACTGGAACTTCAACCGATTCCTTACCCCATCCTGGGCAATCCTATGCATAAGCAGAATCCTGAAAATCAGATGGCACACTACCAGATATTTGATGTTGATTTCACCTATCAAAGGTATTATACCCATTCTGTCTTCGTTCATTAGAATCGAGCCTAGCACGATCAATCATACGCCTGAATATTCAAATCGATTTTTAACTTGCCCCTGGCCACATTGATTTTGCTGTGCACGCAATACTGGACAATCAGAAAGCCAGTGTCCAAACCGTTTACAATACACACACTAATCAACCGACAAATTAGAGCGAGTAAAGGACGGACCATAAGATCCGCATCTACCTCTGTCATTGCATCTAGAAGAAAGGGTATAAACTTGAGCCATCATAACCTTTGTTTTCAAATCTTTAGTCTTTTTATCTTCATTACCTTTTGCCTCTAATTCCTGGCGCTCATAGTACTGAGCCATAGTTAAAAGAGAAACCGGGGAAGAGGTAGTCCATGAACCTTCACTTGTCTTTAGGTGTCTAGCTATTTCTGGCAAAAGGTTTGTAACATATTTATCGACAAACAGATGCCTACCCGTGTCATCTGTCAATGATTGTCCACTGAAATCATGAAAGGCTTCCTCAAAACGTGTGAAGAAATCTGAAACTGATTTGTCTACCTTTTGTTTACAAGACGCTAACATAGTCCAATCTATCGTTTTAGGAGGAATAATCATTTTTAATTTAACCAAAATAGCTGTTGGAAGATCTAGAATTAGTTGACACGGTTTTTGTGCAGGTTCTCTATCGTTATCCGCTAGTTTTATG
Source organism: Lissotriton vulgaris (assembly GCF_964263255.1). Lineage (NCBI taxonomy): Eukaryota > Metazoa > Chordata > Amphibia > Caudata > Salamandridae > Lissotriton > Lissotriton vulgaris. The sequence goes on along the minus strand of NC_141693.1, from coordinate 1,810,386,488 downwards.
TCCTTCCATATTGCCCCTAGATTTGCACGATCATCAATTTTACGAATAGTTCTCCATATATCAGGGGGTAATAATAATCCGAAAAACAAAGCAATATCAGACAGTGTCATAGTACAAGAACTAATAGCACCCTCTACTTCTTCATAGAAAGACGCTGGAGTTTTCCGCGGATCAGGCAATACATTTTTAAGAGCCATAACGTCCGCTCTATTCCTGGGAGTGTAAACCCAATTATAAACAAAATAACCATTTGCATCGAAAGAATTTGTTATTTCGCATTTAGGAGGAATATACAAAGGTGCGGCTTCCCGCATGGGTTTCGCATGAACTATCATAATCTTATCTGATCCGAAGATAGGGGCTTCTACCGCCTCGGTCTGAGACGAGCGTGCAGCTGCCTCCGCTGCCTTTTTCTACAGCTGCAGCTGAGCTGCATCATCACGTACTTTAACCAAACGTCTAATTAAATCAGCTACCTGTGGATAGAGAAAAAGACCATCATGCATGCTTTTATAATCAATTGTTACATCATTAGGTTCCAAATTATCCGAATAAGTGATAAACCGTTTAATAACTTCGCCAACAAATGCTTCTGTAAAATATAATTGCTCCTTTTCTGACCAAGCCCTCATACCCTCTAAAATATCAGGGGCAGACGCAGTATTAAGGTTGATTTTACGAGCAAGAGATCTAAGCTCAATAGAACGCTCATTAGAAATCATAGAACGAGTGCCTCGTGCTTTATCCCGGTCTTCAGAAGATTTCCCATCGGCAGCGTCAGGAGCCGAAGGGAAGACATACGGCGGTGGAGAACTATCTAATAACGAGAAATCATCATGTTGTTTATTAAGGACAGGATAAAGGGGTTGTCTAACAGCGTACTGACCAGTTACCTGTAAATTACGCTTCTTTTCCTCTCTTTCTTTTTGCTCTTTTGTTTCCTTATCTTTTAGCTGTAAAGCTTTCAAATGGGCAGGCTTTTGTTGTTCTTTTTCAGCTAAAGCCTGCTCACGCTTCATTCGCTCACGTACCGCTTTCTCCCACATTCGTACACAATCAAACATATCTTGTCTAGACTTTCGCTGAAACATACACTGCTCCACATACTGAATCTTTCGCAAATCATATGACCCATGCATAGGCCATCGTAACTCAGGATCCTTTTTAGTTTATTTATTCCATAACGTACTATACATTATGGGAGAAAGACCATACTTAATATACATCTCCCTATTAGGTGTCCCCTCTGGGGGAGCCGGTTGCGCTTCATCTAATCTCAAACTGGTACCTCTACAAAAGCAACACATCCTTCGAAGTGCACTGAAAACAGGCATGCCAAAAATACTGCAAAATATGCAATATTATAATCAAAGTAGCGCTTAAAGTATCTACGTACGTTGCGCCATTTAAACAAATATAAAAGCAGAGAAAAATGTCCTCATTACCTGCCTATATAAATTGCAATTTATGTATATGTAAACAAGGCAAAAATAAAATATTAGCTAACGCATACAAAAGCCACAGTAAGTGTCAATAGACTACCTTACCAATCCAAAGCCTCTTACCAATCCTTTTAACGTCCAGATTCCAACTGCCAAGTTCTCAAAATCGATCAAATGGTCACTGCACGGCGAATCAACAGAAGAGATCTCAGTCGGGGAATGGCACAACCTGGATGGTCAGATCGGAAAGAAAGGAAAAATGCAGCAGATGCCAAGACTCGGGTCTCCTCCGGCAGCGATCGCGTCCAAAGCGAGTTTCCAATCCTTCGTCTCGACCAGTCCTTCGAGCATCCGAGTCGCCAATGAGGCCCTTGTTGGGCGCCAATTTGTGGTATTGTGTCTCAGCCAGGTCTAATCATGCCACTTACAACTCTTAAACCCTTAGAATAGAAGTTGGCACGGAAACTGGAAAAGAAAAGACAAGTTTATTAAGACCTCATAAGGTGGAACTACATTCAGACAATACTCTTCGGCAATGCATGAAGTAGCACACCGAACGGAAGGCACATAGGGCCCGATGTAGGTAGGGCTTTACCGATCGGTATTGTCCGAAAATACCGATTTTTGGCCCTTACCGATCGGTAAACAGCCATCGAGATGTAGGGAACCAAAAACAGAACGAATCGGATAGAAAACCGATTCGGAATGAGTACCGAATGGGAAAGAATCCGATACGTACATACCGAAAATCGGATATGTAACGAATCGGAAAAACACCGAATCGGTTACAAAGACCGAATCGGTCCTTGTACCGATTCGTTAGTGACACCGATTCGGAAAATCACCGATTCGGTCCTTGTACCGATTCGTTAGTGACACCGAATCGGAAAATCACTGATTCGGTCCTTGTACCGATTCGTTAGTGACACCGATTCGGAAAATCACCGAATCGGTCCTTGTACCGATTCGTTAGTGACACCGATTCGGAAAATCACCGAATCGGTCCATGTACCGAATCGGAAAAAATACCGAATCGGACATGATCCGAATCGGAAAACATGCCGATTCGTATGAATCTCCGATCGGGAAATTCCCCGATTCCGACAGTTGGGGAGATGTAGGGAGGCACAGAAACACCGAAATCGGCTCAAAATCGGTAGAATTCACTCGGTATTTACCATGGATTGCAATCAGGTGGTAACCAACTCCAACCCATATAAACAGTCCCAAAATGCATTGCAACTTGCAGGATGGCAGCTTTCAAAATCACCGAATCGGTCCTTGTACCGATTCGTTAGTGACACCGATTCGGAAAATCACCGAATCGGTCCATGTACCGAATCGGAAAAAATACCGAATCGGACATGATCCGAATCGGAAAACATGCCGATTCGTATGAATCTCCGATCGGGAAATTCCCCGATTCCGACAGTTGGGGAGATGTAGGGAGGCACAGAAACACCGAAATCGGCTCAAAATCGGTAGAATTCACTCGGTATTTACCATGGATTGCAATCAGGTGGTAACCAACTCCAACCCATATAAACAGTCCCAAAATGCATTGCAACTTGCAGGATGGCAGCTTTCTATGTCATGAAGGACAGAGGGAATGGCTAAGAAATGAACAGGTCTACAGACAGAGGATAACCCTGTTCATGCTCACTGAGGCTGAGATCCTACAGAGATACAGGCTGGACTCTGACACCATACTTGAGCTCATCAGGGACCTTAAGCCATACTTGGACCACCACACCCCAAGGGCACACGCCATCCCTGCGCACGTCCAGGTGCTATGCAGCCTACACCTGGTAGCGTCTGGCAGCTATCAAAGTGGAGTAGCAGCAGCAGGAGGGGTGAGCCAGAGCAGCCTGTCAAGGTTCTTCCACATATTCCTTGACGCCATGATAGACAGGATGGACCAATACATCTCATTCCCTGCAACCCACGCAGAACTGCTACAAACCAAAGCGGACTTCTACCAGATGGCACACTTTCCCCAAATCATCGGTTGCATAGATGGCACGCATATTCCGATTTGCCCACCAGCGGACACCGAATACATATACCGCAATCGGAAATCTACACACACCATCAACGTGCAGGTGATCTGCAATGCCAAGTGCACCATCACAGACTTGGTAGCAAAATTTCCAGGAAGTACCCATGACTCCTATATATTCCAACAGAGCGGCATATATGCACGGCTGATGGCTGGCGATTTTGGAGAAGGATACCTCCTAGGTGAGCCACATCATCAGACCCCCATAACACATAGTAGGTAGGTGTAATACATGTATGCATGTGTCTAATGTGACCCCTTTCTCTTCCAGGCGACAGTGCATATGCCCTCCGCTCATTCATACTCACCCCCTACCTCAACCCCTCCACACCCAGCCAAAGGAGGTATAACCGGGCCCACATACGCACCAGGAATGTTGTCGAACGGACCTTTGGCATCTGGAAAAGTAGATTCAGATGCCTGCACAAGAGTGGAGGTGCAAGGCAGTATACCCCCATCACCTGCTGCAAGATCATAGCTGTATGTGCAATGTTACACAACCTTGCGGTCAAGAAGGGCACTGAGGTGGAGTTGTCTGACTACGAGGACTATGACGACGACGAAGCTGTGCCACTGACACAGCCAGCTGGGGTGTGTACGCCATGTGATGGCAGATACAGACGTGAGGAGATCACTGAGAACTATTTCTGACTGAGTACAGATGCAAAGACAGCTAAATGTTGCTTGGAAAATATAATTTTTAATAGTGATGCACCACAGTTACAGCACTGAAGTGCATCAAAAAATGGAGTCGGTAAAAACAAATAAAGTCCAGGGTACTGGTTTGCTCATCCCCCCTTGTCAGGCTATTTTTTGGCCCGCTTGGCAGACCCACTGGGGTGTCCCTCGGCCCCCTCCGAATGGCCAGCAGCATCAGCGGATCGCCTGGTGCTCCTCCGCGGTTCAGATGCAGCGCTGGCCGGGCTGCTGCGGCTGCTGCTGTCTCCAGCATCACCCAGGTCCAGGGCAGGATTGGAGGCGGCGTTTGATATTAACATGGCCTCCATGGCCGTGGTGATCCTGGCCATCCCCCTGGTGAGCTCAGCCGTGTGCTGACTGAGCACGGATTCTTGATTTGCGCTTCGATGGCACAGCTGTGCGGTCGCCGCTGCAAGGCGGGCCATGGCCCGGTTGAGCACCCGGGCATCCCTCCTGCGCGCAACCTCATGCTCCTCCTGCCTGGCAGATGAGTGGGTGATGGCAGTGGTCAGCCTGCCCAACCCTGCTGCCACCTCCTTGTTGCTGTCCACAACAGCCTGGAAACCCTTCACCAACTCCCCCATCTGCATGTTGTGCTGCAGGAGCTGGCGTTGGCAGGCCATGGTGGATCTGGCCTGTTGGCGCTGGATTTTGACCATTTGGCCCTCCAGGCCCAGGAACACACTGCCCTCCCGTGCTGGTGCAGCAGTGGTGGTGGTGGTGGCACGGCGTCGGGCACTGCTGCTTCCGGCCTGCTGACTGGGCTGGGGTGCCACTGGTGGGGGTGTGGTGCTGGCAGGTCCCTGAGCCCCTGCTCCCAGGACTGGTTGGACAGGTGGCAAGGCCACGATTGTGGCAGGAGCTGGTGTAGGCGGAATGATCTGCCTTGTAGGGGAGTTTTCGGGTGAAAATTGCAAGGGGGGTGTGCTGGACAGTACTGGGGAGTGCACTGGTTGGAAATCAATCACCAGGTCTCCCTCCATTCCAAGCCCTGGGGTGTCTCCTTCCTCATCCTCATCCTCCTCCTCCTGGCCAGCCTGGCTGTTGCTTGGCCCTGCGACAGCAGTGTCCGACGTTGATGCTCCCTCTGCTGTCACAGTGGTGCCGCCTGATGGTGCCCCTAGGTACAAAGAAGCATTTGTAAACTGAGTGCCGATGTATTACAGTCAGTACAATTATGGCATTCCACATGTCCTTGCATCTCCTTACACTGTGTCACACTGTTTCCTGTCTTGTGATTCTGCACTGACATATTTGGCTAACTTCTGCTGACTACATGTACCATGATGCTTGTCTCTTGTATGTTGGTGACAGTACAGTGCTGGTGTTTGCCTATGCATTGTGTCTAATGGGGAGGTGTCTGGTAGGGTGTGTCATGATGCGCATGCTTCTTACCTGTAGCTGTGGCTCTCGCAGTGCTGTCCAGGGTCCCGATTCCTACTATGCTCTCCCTCTCGATGGTGCTGGAGACAATTTCCTCCAGCTCGGTGAGGGGTGGCGCGGGGTTCTTGCCTCCTCCGGTGTGTCCAGCCTGCCTTTGAAGGTCAGCCAGCTTCCTCTTGGTGAGGCTGCGGAGGTCGTAAAACCTTTTCTTGAGTTCCTCAATGGACCTGGGGGTGACACCAGCAGCGTTGACCTTCTGGGCGATGTCAGCCCACAATCTCCTCTTGGTGCTGTCTGGCACGTTGAGGGACAGCTTGCCAAAGAGCTGGCGGTGCACCCTCACCACCTCCTCAACCAGCACCTGAAGTTCGGTGGTGGTGAACTTGGGCTTCCTCTTTTGGGAGGACTTCTGGCTTCCTGCCTGATCTGCCATTTTCTCCTGCTCAGTTTGCAGCCTCCTTCTCCCACTGCTGCTAACTGTGTGTGTTGGGCTCAGGCAGGCTTTCCAGAAACTTCTAGAAACTTCTTAATTGGCTGCACCTGCCAGGGTTGCCACTCCCTGTTTGGGTGGGGGAGGGGGAGCCACCTCATTGGCTGAATCGCATAATGCCGAATCGGCTTTTACCGAATCGGTAATATCCGATTCGGTAAAATCCGATTCGGTATTATCCGATTCGGTAAAAGCCGAATCGGTTCATGCAATGCATTCCTATGGGCTTTTTCGCCATGGGTCTATGATTGCCGAATCGGTTTTTACCGAATCGGCTTTTACCGATTCGGTATTCGCCGAATCGGAAATATCCGATTCGGTGGTAGCCGAATCGGTGTTTTCCGATTCGTCGTTGGCCGATTCGGTAATTTCCGATTCGGACCGAGCTGAATCGGAACGTACCGAATCTCATTACCGATGCCGACCGAATCGGTATTCAATCGGTATTTTTTTCCTACATCTCGTTTTCCGATTTCAGAATACCGATTCGGCCCGCCTCGGTATTTAGAAATCGGTAAATCGCGTTTACCTACATCGGGCCCTAAAAGTCCTTTTATACCCGCACAGGGGCTCAGAAAATAGGTGGCACATACACAAGACGCATTTATGTTCATATAAGGGCATTTTCAGTGCACATTCAACAAGTGGGATGGGCTAACGGTTTGACCAGTTTGGGGTAAACACATCTTGACAGTGATTTATCAGAAACAGTTGTGGCTCAATGGAGCATGCGCATATTTGATAGAAAGCTAAATATAGCTTGTTACTAGGCAGAATATATAAGCAGCTAGCAGAGAGGTAGGACAAAGCACATGGTAAGCACGAGGTAATGTAAGGCATACAAAATGGCTGACAGTAATACAAAATGGCTTCCAAAAACGAGCAAGATAACATTGAAAAACAGATTGGCTTCAGCAAATGCTAACCTAATCGTTGTCAATTTACGACATACTCACCTCACAGCCGAATAGGTTTTGTCCGAAAGGGGAATCCTGACAGAATCAGAGTTTCTGCTAACTGAAGTGGCTGCCATCTTGGGGCTAGCAAGCAGGTAGTGGGCTAGTTATTTTGCCCTCCCTGCATAAAGGTAGTGATAGAGCGCTTGCGCAGCACTTAGTTGTCTCCTGAGGCGGAAGCTGGAAGTCTTAGTTTTTCTGCACTTGCACTCGCGCCTGTTTTTAAAATTGCACTCGTCAAATTTTAGTTAGTACAAGAAACTTGACCTACCCACCTCACAGCCGAATAGGTGCTGTCCGAAGGTGAAATCCCGACAGAATCGGCGTTCTGCTAACTGAAGTGGCTGCCATCTTTGGGCTAGCAAGCAGGTAGTGGGCTAGTTCTTTTGCCCACCCTGCATAAAGGTAGCGACAGCGCGCTCGCACAGCACTTAGTTGTCTCCTGAGGCAGAAGTCGGGAGTCTTAGTTTTTCTGCACTTGCACTCGCACTCGCGCCTGTTTTTAAAATTGCGCTCGTCATATTTTAATTAGTACAAGAAACTTGACCTACCCACCTCACAGCCGAATAAGTGCTGTCCGAAGGTGGAATCCCGACATAATCGGAGTTCTGCTAACTGAAGTGCCTGCCATCTTGGGGCTAGCAAGCAGGTAGCGGGCTAGTTCTTTTGTCCTCCCTGCATAAATGTCAGCCACTGAGCGCACCCGCAGCGGATGCGTGCAGCGGCAAGGCCGAATGCGCCCGTCCGCACCCGTCTGGGCCCAGGGGCAGGAAGTGCTCCCCTAATTATAGTTAATACCCCCCTTTCAATCAGACTGATGTATTCACCCAATGCCCTGCTAAACATTAGATATAGGGAACAAACCAACCACTCAATCAACATCTGCTGTCCTAGTAAGTTTCCTACTCTTCTAAATGGGCCTGTAGCATGTAGGACTTGCTCCTTTCAAAAAGACCTTATTACATCCAGCACTCTACACCAAAATAACGAATTCGCCCGAGAACTCCAGCCTCAACTACATTTTATGCAACATTAGATCTCTAGCCAAACATCCTTTCGAAATATGGGACCTGATTACGACTCATTCCACAGAGCGCTGTTTATTCACCGAAACCTGGTTAAACCCCACCAATCACCCTCAGATTAACTTAGCCATCCCAGAAGGCTACAAATCCATCCATTTAGACAGGAAGGGCAAAAACCAGAGGCAGTATCTCCATAGCTTTCAAAGATCATCTTAAGGCTAAATGGATTTCTACCTTAACCAGTGATAGTCTGGAACTGGGGAATCTTTAATATCATTTTATCACCCACTGACAGCTGGACCGGAGCATTGATCTACTGGCCTCCGGGATCTAGAGCCAATTTCTCTAATACCATGACTGACCAGATAGCCCTGCAAGTCTTAGCCTCCAGCAAATTTATATTGCTGGGAGATTTAACCTTTCATGGTGAAGACATCTCAAATCCAGATGTGAATAACTGCTCACAACTAGCCTCAATCTGATGGGTTTGTCCCAAAGGGTCTCTGGCCCCACACACTGGGCGGGGCCTGTGTTGGACATGATTTTTACTAATAATGACCAACTGACTTGCCACCCTCCCCTCCCTCTAACATGGACCGACCACTTCATGGTCTTGTTTACCATCTCACCTCAGGGCAGTGAGCCCCCACTAGGAAAATTGTGTCGAATAATGGAGCTATGTAGACCCTGGAATAACCTATCCCTGGAATCTTTTAAGGAGGTATTCTGTCCATTTCCACCGGAGAGTGATTTAGCTCACTATTAACCTTCCAGAATGTTGGAAGGCTTTAACTCTGCTTAGTGACCGCATTCGACTACAAAATCCCTACAAAAAGTATTGTCCTGCCCAACAGCGGCAATCAGCCCCTTGGTACACTCTGGACCTCAAAAATGAAAAATCCAAGTGCAAAACTTTGGAGAGACGATGGAGAATCAGCAAAAATCTTTTAGACAGACAGACCTATAAATCTTCCCTGTCCAAATACCATCAAAACTTTAAAATCTGCCAGGCAAACATTTATTATGAATCAAATTGACCAGGCCAGCAATTCTTCTAAAACCCTATTCACCATAGTAAAAGATTTTGTATTCCCCCAAGCCTGCAGACAATCCCCGATGGAAACGCAAGAACTATGCGACTCACTATCTGCATATTTCCACAACAAAATTGAGCAGATTTATGGCAACTATGCTAATTTTAGGTCCCAGAATTCTGACTCCTTCAGTGCCCTGGGACATCCAGACATATTGACTGCAAGCACCTTTGAGCAGTTCGAACAGATTACGCTTGAAGAGGTTACTAATATACTATCTTCTGCCAAATTTGGCTCCCCAGCAACCTTTGCCCTGCCAGAGTATTTGCTCGGCTAGCCCCCAGTTGTGCCATCCGAGGCGTGGCCCTAAAATGGCTGCAGAATTTCTTGACGGATAGATATCAAACGATTATGTTAGGACCATACTTCTCGAAGAAAACTTGCCTGGATAGGGATGTATCCCAGGGCTCCTGTCTGAGCCCAACATTATTTAATGTCTATATGGCCCCCCTGGCTAAAATCGTTGAACAATTTGAGTTTGAAATAGTTTCATAAGGTGACGACACCCAGCTTATGTTCACAATCGACTTCAATTTAGATTCAGAGAAAATTCGATTCTTGGCAGGCATGCTCACTATCTCAAACTAGATGTCCGAGAACTGTCTCCAGTTGAACCCAAGTAAGACTGAGGTAATGTTGTTTGGGAAAGCATCAACAATCTGGACAGATGACTGGTGGCCACCTCAGCTTGGACTGCCCTCCCCCCCCCAAACAGTCAGTGAAGAGCCTGGGAATAATTCTGGATCATTCTCTAACTGTGAAAGACCATATTGCTGCCGTTACCAGCTCCTGCTACTTCAGCCTACGTCTTTTGCGCTAGATTCTGCTGTATCTGCCGATCAAAAAACAACAGGTGATGGACAGAATGCAGAACAATGTCATACATTCACCCCAGTACAGAGATCTGGGCCTAAATCCATCGTTTTTTTGCTCACCATGCCATTCCAGTTTGAACCCAGCCATATGCAAATCAGTCTTGACCCTGTGCCCCATGGGAACCGTCCAGCCCGAACTGCCACCCTCTTTTGTACCGTATTTGCCGATCAGACATCGAAGGGAACCCTAGTCTAGGCCATGGTGATCAGTCGCCTGGACTAGTGCAATGCTCTTCTGGCCGAAGCCGGAAAGACGCAGCTGGCCAAACTGCAGTCGATCCAAAATACGGCTGCTAGAATGATTTTGAATCGCACTGCCGGCACTCCATCAGGTCCTCTGCTAAGAGAGCTCCACTGGCTCCCAATCAGGGAGCGCTCAAACTTTAAGATCTGCTGCCTCATCTATAACTCCCTTAGAGGAAAAGGCCCGGACTATCTGCGCAAAAAGCTTATTAAACATGTTCCTGGTCGGACCCTTAGATCTAACTCCTTAGCCCTCTTAAAAGTGCCCCGGATACGTCTTAGTCGCTCCTGTCGCAGGGACTTCTCATCCCTTGCCCCACGCTACTGGAGCTCTCTGCCCCTAACTTTGCGAGAATGTCCCTCCTACAATATCTTCAGGAAACAATTAAAAGCATTTCTGTTTTAACCAATAAAGCTTGTTGTTCTGATTCCCGCTACCACTCTAACACTAAGTAAGCGATGAGATGCCTCCGGGTGAGTCGAGCGCTATATAAGTGTTCCTAACATAACATAACATAAGAGCAGGATACTACTAAGGGTGAGCTGCTTTGAAATTGGATGACTGCAGTGTCAGTCATTGAGTTACACAGAAGTTCAATCTAGTATTCTATCCTCTTGAGCATCCCTGTATTTTTAATTTCTCCTAGAAGAAAACGAGAAAAATAGAAAGACTGCTGCATGATATTTTTAGGGCAAGCATATCTCTTTTCATTTATTCTTGATGGCCTTGTTTCTCAATATCAGTATAGACCATAGTCCAAATTTGTGTGTAAATTAGCCCTTGAGCATTTTTTATTTTGTTTTATGTTATTATGTGCCTTTGTGACCTCTTATTGCCCCTTTGGACATTATTGCCTCCTAGTCCGTCTTGTTAGCCCTTTCCTGACTGCGAACCCTTATGTGAGTTCCTCAAAATCTTTCCCATTTGAATTTTTTCCTAATACTACTCCATATAGAATGAATTTGATTTTTGACTTTATTGTTCTAATTGGGGGCCACGTTTCATTGGCACTTGCCCTTTTCAAAAGGATGGATACTGTTATTATTAAGGACCAACATTTTTTTTTAACCACGTTGCTGCTGATGAAATTCTTCTGCTGTGCTGGACAGCAATAAAAACGGGTGTGGTCATGACGAGCTCAGCTCGTCATGAGCACCTGAGAGGTATATGCCATGACGAGCTGAGCTCGTCATGAGCACCGAAGGGGATAAACTTTATTTACCGATTTTAATTAAAAAAATCATAGCAGACAGGAGCGCTCTCTGCCGTTAATACTTCCACATATGAATCAATCAATGATGATATACATTGTGATCAAGACATCGAAAAGCAAGGGAAAAGAAAATTGGAATACATGGTGACAGTCCCAATGGCCCATCCGGTTCACTAAATGAAGGAGTCAGACACCATCCATCCTTCACCCCATCCCGAACAAACATTCTCTGTCACAGAGATACAATCACCAAACGAAACAAATGCATTATAATAAGGAGGATTCTTGAATGTACAATATAAAGTCATCTGGGTACTCACCCCACCCTGGTAGGGCCTATGCCCTGTTCGAGCTGAGAGTTGGATGCTCGGCGTTTAGCCTCCACTTAATTCTTAGATGGACCCCATATTTCCTTGGGGCGGGAGGAATGAGGTAACTTGCTGGCATAGATTTCACTGTTAGTGTTACAGAATGCTAAACTATTTAGCCCAAAACACCCAATTTATGGACAGAATGCAGAACAAATCAAAACATATACCCACAGTCAGGCGCTCTGGGTTAAATCTATCATTCTTTTGTTCACTGTGCCACCCCAGATTAGACCTGGCCATATGCAAATCAGTCTTGACCCTGTGCCAGTCCAGAACCAAATGCCAAGCCAGGTCCTCTCTGGACCGGAAACAAGCATCATAGGACCGGGTTTAGGCTTTCAGCCCTCATCAGCCAGGATAGCTTGATTCCAGTGGCACAGTGAGCCTGGGACCCACGTCTGGGAATACCCAGCGCACTTAGGGCAAGAAAGCAAAAGACACGCAATTGATGGACGGAATGCAGAACAAATCAAAACATTCACCCGCAGTAAAAAGATCTAGGTTAAATCCATCATTCTTTTGCTCACCATGCCCCCCCAGTTTAGACCTGGCCATATGCAAATCAGTCTTGACCCTGTGCCTCATGGGAACAATCCAACCCGAACTGCCAAGCCAGGTCCACCCTGGACCAGAAACAAGCATGCTAGGACAGGTTTCAGGCTATCAGCCAGTATAGCTTGATTCCATTGGCACAGTGAGCCCGGGACCCATGTCTGGGCATACCCGGCGCATTTAGGACGAGAAAGCAAAAGACACACAATTGATGGACGGAATGCAGAACAAATCAAAACATTCACCCCAAGTCAAGAGATCTAGGTTAAATCCATAACTCTTTTGCTCTCTATGCCACCCCAGTTTAGACCTGGCCATATGCAAATCAGTCCTGACCCTGTACCTCATGGGAACAGTCCAGCCCAAACTGCCAAGCCAGGTCCTCCATGGACCAGAAACAAGCATCCTAGGACAGGTTTCAGGCTTTCAGCCCTCATCAGCCAGGATAGCTTAATTCCAGTGGCACAGTGAGCTCGGGACCCATGTGTGGGCATACCTGCCGCACTTAGGGCGAGAAAGCAAATAACACACAATTGATGGACTGACTTGGCAGTTTGGGCTGGACTGTTTCCATGAAGCACAGGGTCAAGGCTGATTTGCATATGGCCAGGTCTAAACTGGGGCGGCATAGTGAGCAAAAGTGTGATGGATTTAAACCAGATCTTTTGACTGCGGATGAATGTTTTGATTTGTTCTGCATTCTGTCCATCAATTTTCTTTTGCTTTCTTGCCATAAGTGCACCAGGTATGCCCAGACGTGGGTTCTGAGCTTACTGTGCCACTGGAATCAAGTTATCCTGGCTGAAGAGGAGTGAAACCCCGAAACCGGTCCTAGGATGCTAGTTTCCGGTCCACGGAGGACCTGGCTTTGCAGTTTGGGCTTGGCTGTTTGGGCTGGACTGTTTCCATGAGGCTCAGGGTCAAGACTGATTTGCATATAGCCAGGTCTAAAATGGGGTTGCATGGTGAGCAAAAGAATGATGTATTTAACCTAGATCTTTTGACTGGGGGTGAATGTTTTGATTTGTTCAGCATTCTGTCCATCAATTGTGTCTTTTACTTTCTCGCCCTAAGTGCCCCAGGTATGCCCAGACATGGGTCCTGGGCTTACTGTGCCACTGGAATCAAGCTACCCTGGCTGAAAAGTGGTGAAACCCCGAAACCGGTTTCTAGGATGCTTGGTTCGTGTCCAGGGAGGACCTGGCTTGGCAGTTCGGGCTTGGCAGTTCGGGCTGGACTGTTCCCATGAGGCACAGGGTCAAGACTGATTTGCATATAGCCAGGTTTGCATGGTGAGCAAAAGAATGATGTTTTTTTTAACCCAGATCTTTTGACTGGGGATGAATATTTTGATTTGTTCTGCATTACGTCCATCAATTGTGTCTTTTACTTTCTCACCTTAAGTGCGCCGGGTATGCCCAGACGTGGGTCCTGTGCTTACTGTGCCACTGGAATCAAGCTATCCTGGCTGAAGAGGGGTGAAACCATAAAACCGGCCCTAGGATGTTTTTTTCCTGTCCAGGGAGGACCTGGCTTGGCAGTTTGGGCTAGACTGTTCCCATGAGGCACAGGGTCAAGACTGATTTGCACATTGCCAGGGCTTAACTGGGGTGGCGTGGTGAGCAAAAGAATGATGGAATTAACCCAGATCTCTTGACTGCGGGTGAATGTTTTGATTTGTTCTGCATTCCGTCCATCAATTGTGTCTTTGGCTTTCTCGCCCAAACTCTATATCCAGCTTTATAGTGTGGGAGCTGTCTTACGACCCTAATGAATGTCATTTTCCCTTTTGGCAAGTAACAAACTACTAATGGTGCCCTTTGGGAAAAATGTCTACATACCCCAACAGTGCTATTTTAAGGGTGGGGACAGGGGTCATCTCCATCATGTCTCCCAATGTTTTATGTACCGCTTCCCAGTATGGTTATATTCTGGCATAGGACCAAGTGGGATGGACAACATCTGATTGAGGAGTGTTGCACTTTCGACAGGTATGAGGTCTGGTCAGCTCAATTCTGTGAGATTTCGCAGGGGTGATGTACAAACTATGCCGGAATATAAAGTTACGTAATTTATGTCTGCTACTTAAAGAAACAACTTTCGTCACTGCATATCACTCCTCCCATTGCTTGTCTGAAATGGGGCGCCCTAAATCTTCCTCCCATTCTTTGCGGATCTTGTCATCAGGGACCGGGACAGTAGCAGCGCATGCCTTATATAGTTTAGAGATTAGATGAACTCCCTCCTGACTCTCAATGATCATGGAAAGAGGGGTGAATTCGTCCAGTTCAATGGGGATACTGGGGATACTTGGAAAGGACGCGCGCAAAGCTGAACAAAGTCTACCCAGAAAAAAACGTTCCATGAAAGTGGCATTGCGGAAGCGCTCCTCGTACAATACTGAGAAAACGTGACCCCCGGGAATAGATCTCTAAATATGGTGATATCAAATTAGGTCAAAGTACGCTGTACCAGTCGCTCACCTGTGATTGGAAGCATGTGAGCATTGGGAAGCAGTAAAGATGGGGAATATAATGCGGGAGCACCTGTGATCCGCCATAGCTTTTCCCAGGCCCAGCTGGTGGTAGAGATGGTCTGGATGTCATTGGGATCTCTCGGCACCCTTGGGCAGCACGGCAGCAAGAGTATCAGGTAATACGAAATCCGCCTCAGGGCGGAGATTTGGGATCCTAGCATTGGGGTGGAACCAAGAAAATGCATAACTGCATTGGGCCACTAGGTAATACAACTGTAGGTCAGGGACCCCAAACCTCCCTCTCTTATACAGTTGGGTCAGCACCTGCCAACTAACGCAAGGCTGTTTGCCACCCCAAATCAATTTGATAAGGTGCATGCGCAAAGTCGAAAAAAAGCTGTTTGGGAGAGGAATGGGGATGTGATAAAAAAGATATAGAAATTTGGGGAGGACGATCATCTTTAACAACGCCACTCAACCAGCAATGGACAACGGAAACCGCAACCATTTTTCCACTTGCAACTCGTGGGCGCCCACCACCTGACAGTAGTTAAGGCGGAGGATTTGGGAGGTGTCTAAACTAATATGAATGCCCAGGTATTTAGCAGAGCCAGTGCACCACCCAAGAGGGAATTCACACTCCCACTGTACAGTACTCAATGTCAAAAGGAAGACAACCGATTTGCGCCAATTGATACCCATGCCTGAATGAAGTCCAAACCAAAGTATTTCTCTAATATTAAGAGACATAATTAATGCCCTTGCTCATTTGTAAGTTTTCACTTTTCAGGGAGCAAATTTCTAAAAGATGAATAACATCCTCTTCTGTTTTGGTCTTTTCAAGTTTCCTCAAGTACATGCCTGGCATTCCTTAACTACATCAAGGTGCAGGCCTTGTTGGCAGGTTTAGATCCTGCAGTCACACTTCTTAAAAGTATGTTGGAATTGTAACCAACCATTTTCAATGCTGCAAAGCTCTAATTTAATAAGCACTTAAACATTTCCATTTGCATCAAATCATGTCTTTATTTCTTTCATACGTTTTGTTGCAGGTTAAAATAATTTCATAAGCTTCTCCGTACCACACATATCTGTGTACTTATGATGAGCCAGTGGTTGCTCTAACTGGATCAAAACGTCAACTATATGAAAGTGACATAATAATTCCCTTTGAATATTTAGAGACACCAACGTAAAACATTCTTTAAAATAATTCAGCCTTTACCTCCAAAACTTCACGGTAAATCCTGCTTCTCTTGAAAAAATAAATGTGCACAGTTTCCTTATTTGTAGTACTCCCGCCTGGGGTGAAAATATACATATCAATTTTCATTCTTAGCAAACAGGGCCGCAGAGTGGCAGTCTTTCTCCTAGCAAAGCAGCACAGCAGTCCTCCTCCTGCAGTATCTAGTCGTCCATGAGCGTACTGAGAAGTTGGAGGCTCATGTCCAATATTTATACCAGTGTCATATGGTTACTACGTTTCTATATATTGTGTTAAGTTAGCATGAGCTTATTAAATGTTTAAACGCAATATTTTCTTTCAGCTTGAGTTTGCACACGACACCTAATTGTTATTGTAGCTTTCAACCTAGATGAAAGATGTGATTTATTTGAGAATAATATGTTATTGCTCTAGTATCAGTCGTGCTTGGTACACTTGGTACAACTGTCTGCACACCGAGAACTGCACACTCTAAGAATAACCTAACACAAGGTTGCTGAAGGCCTGATCCTCGCACCACGTTAGACATAACACAAATAATGTTGCTGCCAACATTGGGCTCTACGCGGGTTTAAGATAGAGTTACTGGGAATGAATCAACACACTTGATACTTCGCATGCAGAGAGCTGGTAGCTGGTGATGTGATCTACTCCTACTGAGAATTAAAGGTATGGGCCCGCCCAGCTAGAACCCAAACGAGACCTTCTTAGATATAATATAATATACTGAATAGGGTGCGCGAAATATAGGTGATACAGAATTCTATAGATTTTTGTATCATAACATGCTATCACCTTTTGCTTATTATGGATTAGTGACTATGCTGCTAACTCTGATTTTTATAATATGTATGTTGGTATTATACAAGATACTGCGTTTGAGAACTTTGCATTGAAAAATAAACATTTCAAACTTGCACGTGTGTTCTTTGCCTCCCAGTTTTGGTTTGTAATGATTATATAACGAAAGAGTGTTCATGTGTTCCACGATACCTGAGGTACCCTAAGTTCATGTTCTGGATTGTCTAAGTCATTGGGAAGTAATTACTACCGATGAGACACTGTAGCTAGCTTGGTAAGGGGATTTCTGAAACAAAGGTGAGTTTTGGGTCACCCTAACTCACCCAGGTTCTAGATCTCTGTGCACAGTTCTGTGGGAGAACGGAAACCCTGCTACATGGCGCCCATACGTTGTTGGCCTTATATCATGACACTCGAGTAGTATATCATTCAAACCTTAACCCCTTTATTCCTGTTTCCGGAAAACTGCAGTGTCGGAAAAACCTACCTATTTTTGAAATAGGTCTTTTTTCAAGCTTGAATCTATCTAAAAACTGTTTCGTTGAATTACTACCCAGTTGTGCTACAAAGTACTCTTTGTTTTTTCACTTTCCTGTGCTGACATGGCACAAGCCGTGGACATCCCGCAGCATAGTCGCATTGCGGTGCGTGACCATTTGCGGGCTTATAATGTCCCTATGGAAGGCTTGGCTGTTGTTCTAGTAGTGAGTGCGGAACATGTTTACCCGTACGAACTATTTTATTCGTGGGTGACATTTCCGGCGGTGAACGCTAATTCTGGTGTTTTCCACACCTACACTGCTACGGCTGTACCGGTTGCATATGCTCCGTACAGGGCACTGGAGGTTCCTATTGACGCTTGGCAGCATGGAGTTTGGTTTGGTGGCGCCCTACCACACGCTTTAACCGCTCCGAGGTTGGGTCCTTTGTCCATACCGGGCACACCTTGGCCCGCTTTGGCTGGATTCACTCCTCACCCTAATCGCGCCACTTGTGGCATAGCTGATCTGCGGCAACTTCATGAAGTTGCAGTGGAAGTGATTAGAGCGCTTGTTCATTACACTAGCCGTAATGTTCAGGACGTAGCCCCTAGGGGCGCACAGCTTCGTGCAGAACAGGCTGGTTTGAAAATCAATCCTGTCATGGTGAATTCCGTGATGGGCAAAAAGCCGCAGGACAAGGATGATTTTCCATTCTGGCTTGCAGAGAAATTCAGCCAGCTAGAAGCTGTGTTTCCTAATACGAATCCCGGTGATAAGCACCAGATTCTTACACTAAGTTTACCGAAAGATTTGGCACCTGAGCTTGTTGACTGTGAGACCTGGGGTAAGACTTTTGCAGCGGTCTATTCGAGGTGCTACGGCACCCCGTCTGTGACCAATCTGGGTGCGGTCCTTAAACGTGTTCAAGATGAACACGGACCGGAGTCGGCGGTCGAATTGGGTATGCGCCTGTGTGGCTCCTTTGATGTAGTTTGCGATCTAATCCTTGCAAATGTCAAGGGAGATGCAGTAAACTTTCAGGTTGCTAACGCTTTAGCGTAAATTCCCGAGGCCGAGAGACCCCGTCAGTTGGCAATGATCATTGTGGCCGCTTATAAAACGGTTGGCCGCAATGCGAAGGGGCTTAAGGCTTTTCCTGATAAAGAGAAAAAGCAGCCCCAGGGTCAGACATCGGAAACTAGTGGTCAACAAAAGTCCAAGAAACAAAATTGGCCTAAAAAGCAGAATCAGGGTAAGCAACAACAACAACAAACACAGGTTTCTGCTCCTGCGTCTCCGTTGCCTGCGCAGTCGGATCGTGTTTATGATTTGCGCGACCGCGCGATGATTAAATCGCCTGAAAGGTTTCAGGCTTCTGACCAACGCTCTCCTCGTTCCTTTCAGGACTCATCGGCTCCGTCAACCGGTGGTGGAGGGGGCGGCAGGGGCCGGGGTGGCCAGCAAGGACATGGTCAGCCCCGCCCGCGTTCCGGTGGAGATCAGCAGGAAGGCTCTATGCCCAAGAGACCACAGTTTGCTACGAAGAAAGTCGCCGCCCTGACAGCGCATCGTTATGCCCCAGATAGTGAGAACGCAGCTTCGGAATCTGACGTGGGCTCTGACCTTGCTGGACAGCGCGGCGGAGATTACCATAGTGAGAGAGGCCCTCCGTCCACTGTTGAAGGTGACAGCGACTGACACTTATGTTGTGATTGAAACTGCTGATACGCATGTTGCTCCCCCTGAACGTCTTTTTGAAATTGTCCTATTAATTGAAGGTGACATGCAGCGAACTGTAAAAGGGGTATTTTGGGAAAATCTCTCGTCTACGTATGACATTTTGCTTTCGGAGGCTGACTGGCCCCCACCTTTTGCTCTCGCAGCTCCGCGAGGGGAGGAGGTAATCCTGCCCAGTTTCGCGCACACTGTACCGAGAGTGGAAGCGCTGCATTTTGCAGAAGAGTGGGCTCTGGCGCTTGCGCCGGCTGTGTACCGCAATCAGTGTGGCTGGGATAAATTGTCACCAAGCCACGAGATTCCTTTACGGTCTCAACCGCAGCCTCAACCTCTATATCCCATACGGCGTGAAGCCAAAGCTTCAGTCGCGGCTATCCTTGAACAATTGGAATATCAAGGTGTAATTGAAACGTGTGTGTCACCGATGAATAACCCCCTTTTTACTGTAAACAAGCCAGACGGCTCATATCGTTTGGTTTTGGATTATAGGCATTTAAACTCGCATTGCCGTAACTGCGCAGTACAGAATACTCATGGCTCTGCTTTAGTGAATAGTCTTGAGCGTAAACAGTTCAAAACCACGCTCGACATTTCCAATGGTTTTTATGCACATAGATTAGACGGTCTAAGTTCCCAATGGACCAGTTTTACATGCGGTGGTGTGCAAAAAATATTTCGGCGTCTCCCAATGGGCTATAAGAACAGTCCAGGAGTATTCTCCGCCCGCATTGTCTCTCTTCTAGAGGGCATCGACCCGGTTGCTTGTTCGTATGTGGATGACATTTATCTCACAGACGACGATCTTTGGGAGCATCTGTGTCGAGTAAATAGCATAATTTGTAACTTTGCTGACATTGGTTACAAGTTTAACTTTGCAAAGTCGCACATTGCAGAGTACACAGTGTTGTTTCTCGGTTACGAGCTTAACAACGAGGGAAAAGGGTTAGCCCCTCACTTCCTGGAGAAATGCGCACAATTGCGCTCTCCGACAACACTGAAAAAATTACAGTCTTTCCTGGGATTTTTGAATTTCGGGAGAACTTACATTCCGGAATATGCCCAGCGTATCAAGCCTTTGTATGCTTTGATACAACCATCTTTCTCCAAATCATGCTGGCTGCCTGAGCATTCAGCCATTCTGCAGTCTTTGCAGGCTGATTTGCTCGCTTCTGAATACTTACAGACTCGTGATAACCTGACCAACCTGGTGATAAGAATTATCCCTGGGGCGGTGGGGTTCACGTACCTGACTTTTAATGAAGGAGATACAGTACCTATAGCTTACAAGTCACACTTGTACACTTCGGCTGAATTGCGTTTTTCCACTGTGGAGAAAGTTTTGACGGCTGTACAGATGGCAATTCTTAAAGAACGTGCCCTGTCACAAGGAAAGCGCATGTTGGTTGTTACCCCGTGTCCTGCCTTAGAGGCGGTTACGAAAGCCAGTGTACCTAATTCCAAAGCTTTGCACCCTCGGTGGATTCAATGGGCTGCATCCTTGACGTCACAAGATGTCACGTTTATTTTTGACGCCACTTCACGGTCGCAGGAGTATTTACAGTATGAATTTGTTCATCCTGCTCCTTTAGCAATGCGGCCGTTGGAGGATTTCCATTGCATCATTTACACTGATGGTTCGGCGCAGGTTGCGCATGGCTCTAAACATGCCTACGTTTCCGCTTGCGCCATTGTGGTCGGTGCCATGGTGAACGATGAGTTCAAGTCCAGTGTCGTGCACACGCAGACGCTTGGGGACTGCACCGCACAATTAGCAGAGCTTCGTGCTCTGATGCTTGCATTGGAGTACGCTGATCCTAGTGTGACGACTTTGATCGTAAGTGACTCTTACTACTGTGTCCAGTCTTACAATGAAAACTTGTTCTTTTGGATTCAGAATAAATTTCGTGATTCCAAAGGTAGCACAATAAAACATAAAATGATCTGGGTCCGAGTGGCGGAACTTAAAGAGAAGTTGCCACTCGTGTTTGTGATTCATACTCTAGGTCATCAGCGCGTGGGGGTCCACGCTGTTGGCAATTCGCTTGCTGATGAAGCAGCGAAGTCAGCGGTATCAAAATACTTAGTTGCAGCGGTCACGAGGTCCAAAAGCAAGATAGATGATGACATCTTGGCAGCAGTTGCTGCAACAGAGAAGGGAAGTAAATATCCCGCGGGGTTCCCTTCTAAATACACATACCACTTAAGTCCCGATAAGGTTCCTTATGTGAAAATCCCTGATGTTGGCGAACGTCTAGTTCCCAACTCGGATCGCAGGGCTACTTTGATTACAGCGGCTCATGAAGGTGTGGCGTCTGCGCATGCGGGCGTCTCAGCCACTGTAACTCAGCTACAACAAAGGTTCTGGTGGCGGGGACTGTACAAACAGACGCGCGATTATGTCCTTCAATGTGACATTTGCCAGCAGATTAAGCCTTCAACTGCTGCGCGTCCGCCTCAGACACAGTTGTACATCTCGAATAAACCGCTTGGATGCGTTTATTTAGATCACTGCAGTCCCTTTTCTTCTGATACTGCGTACAAGTACATCTTAGTAGCAGTTGATTCATGCACACGCTTTGAGTGGGTATGGCCACATCGGAGCGCTGATTCACGTACTGTCATAAAGGATTTGCGAGTCTTTGTGGGAATTTTTGCCTGTGGTACCTTCCATTCGGATCAGGGTCCGGCTTTCGCCTCTAAGGCGTATAAGGATGCTATGGTTTCGTTGGGGGTCCAAGTCAAGTTTTCGAGTCCCTACAGGCCCGAGGGCAATAGTGTAGTTGAACGAATGAACCGCGACTTAAAGCAATCTTTGACAGCTCGAGTTATAGGCACTGGCAGAAACTGGTTAGCCCACCTCATAGGCATGCAGCGTGCGCTTAATAATCTCCCTAGAAGGTCTCTGGGTGGGCGGACCCCGTACGAAATGCTCTTTGGTATCAAGATGTATGTCCCTGACCTCGATGGGCTAGACTGCAAGGCCCAGGCCACGGCCTTTGACGTAGATGAACATTGCAATGTTTTACAGAATCTACAAAAGACCAGAGACAGTCTTGCAAAGGAACATTTGCCCTCCACATCGGATGATGCGCTGCAGATCCCGGTAGTTGGCTGGCTACCCCAAGTTGGAGAACTGGTTCGAGAGAAGATCGATAACAAGAAAAAGTTCGGTCCCTCATTTCGAGCACCGGTTCGAGTTCTTGGAGTGAAGGGCACAAGAACAGTCATTTTACCACCACTTCCAGGTCGTAAGGAAAACAGATTTATTTCTATTGACAATGTCAAGACACACAAGGTGGCCGATTCTTCATAGCATGACACCGGCTGTTTCCTGTCCTTCCATGGTGAGGCACTCTGTGCTGGCTATTACATCTGGTGCAGAACAGGAGGTGTCCCTCGAGATGCCTGCCATATCCAGTCCTTTATTAAATACTGTTCCTGTTACTAACATTGAGGAGCTGACCTACACCTATCCTGCTGATTTATCAATGCCTGATTTATAGACTCGTTTGGCCGACCAGTCCAGATTCTCTTTTGACTCTGTTTCGGAAACTTCAAAGAAACCCTCAACTATTGCAAGATATGCCACGTTGTTTAAAAAACATTTTTGAATTCCCCCTTGGACATACATTTGGTTGATCCTATTTTCATTTTATCTTTTTATGTCAATTGGTTTTGTGTTTTATTTTTTCCGCCTGATCGATGGTCACTACGTTAAAGAAAGAACAGGAATTCGGTACCTTAATGGAACATTGGCCCCTCTTTCCTCTTCACATTCAGCGCACAGACTGAAACGAAACTTAAATACAGTTAACATTACTGCTTGGCCTGTCCTTGATGGGATTGTGTGGGATGCGGTTAGGTTTCAGATACATGGGCCCACTGAAGTGATTAATGTTCCAAATGTGCTTAGAGTAAACATGGGAGATGTGATTAAACAAAATATACGTTCTGATGATTGGGATATTCAGGCCGTAGAAGCATTATTCTCTGATTTGAAGTATTATGCTGCCTTCGATGCTGAGGATCTGTATTTAGATTCTATTAATTATGGTGATTTGTTTTGTTTTCAACACTATGGTAATCATTTTTTGCATAAGACAAATTCAAGGAGGGTTGCTGTAAATTATACACAATGGGAACATTGCCCTGCTCCATTAGGAGGCAGCTCCGATACATTTCTGAAAAAATACACTTATTTCACAGACTTTAATCAATCGAATCCTGAGTCATTTTATTTTAAAATGACACAAAAGTCCATGTCCAAAGTTAGACTTACCGATACAAAATTACTGTATTCGAAGTCCTTTCTAGACAGGTTGGCTGTAGATGGCTACGAGTTTTGGAAAGGAACAATTGACCTTAAATCGGTTTGGGGTACCAAGGATTGGCAGGTACAAGGCACTGAGGCTTTGCACCGTGCATGTCTCATCCCGAATCACATGTTGTTTTTAAATTCATCCATTTTCCAAACAACATGCTTTGGATTGGCTACTTCTAAAAAATTAAATACACCGACCATCCCAGATTTAGAGGAATATTCAGGTTGGGGTAACTTTACTGAATTGTCCATTCATGAGTTGCAAGCTCTATTGCACAATTCATCCTTTAACGTTTCCAGTTTGGATTCCAAGGGTTGGCTGATGTGGCATAGGAGTGCTGATTCTTGCCAACGTCGTTTTCTAGGTTTGGCTGAAGGGTTCACAGAAGTCAGACCCGATCCCCGTTTTGAAGAAGATTATACTGTCACAACTTATTCTGTTGGGAAGCTGTGTCAGAATTGGTTGCAACATTCCACATTAGCTGCAGGTAAACTACATCTGTCTCAATTAAATGATAATGTGGATTTGAACGATTTTATAAAAGGCCCAGCTAAAGGTAGATCTAAACGGTGGCTTTATGCAATTTACAATGAAATTTGGAAAGTTTCCCAAATTGAGGCTGCTAAGCGCCTGAGAGCTATTGATCAAGCAAATTTAGAAAAAGTGCTTGCAGTTGTCGATAACAGTATTAACACGCTTTCTTCCCGAATTTACACGTTGAACAATATTGTGTCTTCTGTTGTTGGCATTGTACATGATGAAGTGTCCGTGTTATATCATGGTCAAAATCAATTGCGTTCTGTGATGCAGTTTGCTTGGACACTACAGACTCTGAAGCCTGGTCGAGTGCCTTGGAATTTTATGAACGTCTCATCACTATTTGCCCCATTTAATTTGACTGAAAAACAGTGCATGCTTTCAATGAGAGATGCATCATTTTCTATGTTACACATTGAAAAATTAGAATCCTTGCCCTTTTCTGTGGCTGAGGTGACTGCTGCTACATGGCTTATCCATGGTGTTATTACCTTACCTTTTGCTCTGTATAAATTTACAAATTGTATGAAATATATGGCTACAGGGCGATATGAACCATTAGGCAGTGCTTTCCTCCATGAGACATGGTCTTTACCATACACTTACAGATGCCTAAAGGAGGGGAATGAAGTGAATCTGAATGGTGAAGAATGTACACAGTCGCCTGACCGCTCACTAATATGCAGACACATCCAGTTGCATGGTTCTTGTAATCAGGACAAGCCTAATTTGGCCTGTGTTTTGAAGGGGACACCGGTTCCTGCAATAGTTCCCACGTTCACTTTATTGTCCAACGGTAGTTATTTACTTTTGAATAACGAACTGTGTTGTGGGTTACAGGTCGGTATCGCTTATGTGGTAACCGTTTCAGAGAGGGTGGTTTGTTGCAAGAATGTGTTATATCCACCCACGCATGGGAATTCAGATGTTTCAATTTGGCCACGAATACCAACCTTGAAAGCCGAGTTCAATGGTTTAAGCCGTATAAGAGCCCTATTGTCTCAGAAGCAAGTGGCCCTGAGCTCTGCCCGCAAAACTTATGTCCTTCACATAGCTAACACACGCACAGAGGTGCAGCCACTTTTAAATACTGATTTGCCGTTTCATTTCTCCGAGCTGGTTCATCAAATCTTCAATGCCTCCTCCACAACAGGCCTAGCACATTTTTTTAAATAGGTTAGCAGTGGTCTCGTGACTACATTTGAAAAAGTATTTGGTATTATCCCTGCGTTCTTTCATTCTATATTCGCAAGCCTGTTTGGCGGATTTCCTGTTTTGCTGGCTTTGGCTGCAGGCGTTCTGGTAATATTTTGCTTTCTAAAACATGGATGCCCATCCTGCGCAAGGAAACGCTCAGCCCCTACTGATGCAGTTTCGCAACCGGATGCTTGATTACTATGGCTCCTTGCCGCTTGCGACTTTAAGCACGGCTTTTAGATTATCGTTCAGATTTTCCTATTTCACATGTGTCCAGCCCTTGTTTCATTGCCTGAGCTGTGATTTCGACTGGGCCATTGATTTGTGTCTCTGCTTACCGACTTCTCCTGACGTCAATTTTGATCAGCTGATGAGCCCCGTAGTTGCTCACGAGTTGGTTTGTTCTGGCGAAAAGGTTATGGCTGTGGCAGCGATGCATGGACTAATGGGTCAGTGGGACATATTCGCAGCGGCGCGTGACTTTCTGGCACATAGCGTTCTCGAGAACCCACTGAGTTGTCCTCTGATGTTGCAAGAGGAATCGGTGTTGGAGGAGCACGTATGTTCTTTCCCATTGCTTAATTGGATGGCTGAACTGTTTTCGGATGATGACAGTGATTTCATGTTGGAAGCTGTAGCTACCTATTTTGCATATTCATTCAACCCATGAGTGACTTTGAAGACTTTCATTATTATGGCACGTGACTTTTTAGTAATTCTGAATGGTGCCTTTTTTAATACGAACATTCGACTTTCATATGTTCTGGGCCTATGAACTGGGAGTAGGCCTTAAGTTCGACTTTTATATTTTGTGTGGCCACTATAGGCATTCATACATATTTTTGTTATTAAAATCTTATATACATTTGCATACATTTAGCTTGGCTCAATATCATTGAACTCTGCTTTCATGTTTTACCTCTCATATGGTATTAGCTTATGTTTTCTCTTTTTTAACCGTCCTCGGATCATTGGGGGGGGTGTCATATGGTTACTACGTTTCTATATATTGTGTTAAGTTAGCATGAGCTTATTAAATGTTTAAACGCAATATTTTCTTTCAGTTTGAGTTTGCACACGACACCTAATTGTTATTGTAGCTTTCAACCTAGACGAAAGATGTGATTTATTTGAGAATAATATGTTATTGCTCTAGTATCAGTCGTGCTTGGTACACTTGGTACAACTGTCTGCACACCGAGAACTGCACACTCTAAGAATAACCTAACACAAGGTTGCTGAAGGCCTGATCCTCGCACTACGTTAGACATAACACAAATAATGTTGCTGCCAACATTGGGCTCTACGCGGGTTTAAGATAGAGTTACAGGGAATGAATCAACACACTTGATGCTTCGCATGCAGAGAGCTGGTAGCTGTTGATGTGATCTACTCCTACTGAGAATTAAAGGTATGGGCCCGCCCAGCTAGAACCCAAACAAGACCTTCTTAGATATAATATAATATACTGAATAGGGTGCGCGAAATATAGGTGATACAGAATTCTATAGATTTTTGTATCATAACATGCTATCACCTTTTGCTTATTATGGATTAGTGACTATGCTGCTAACTCTGATTTTTATAATATGTATGTTGGTATTATACAAGATACTGCGTTTGAGAACTTTGCATTGAAAAATAAACATTTCAAACTTGCACGTGTGTTCTTTGCCTCCCAGTTTCGGTTTGTAATGATTATATAACGAAAGAGTGTTCATGTGTTCCACGATACCTGAGGTACCCTAAGTTCATGTTCTGGATTGTCTAAGTCATTGGGAAGTAATTACTACCGATGAGACACTGTAGCTAGCTTGGTAAGGGGATTTCTGAAACAAAGGTGAGTTTTGGGTCACCCTAACTCACCCAGGTTCTAGATCTCTGTGCACAGTTCTGTGGGAGAACGGAAACCCTGCTACACCAGGTTCTTCTCTTGAAGTGGGAGAAGCTTCTACACATCACTCTTTGAAATGCACAAGTCTCCTGCCTCCCCTGCCCTGGCTCCAGACTAACTATAGGAGTATGCAGGACACAGCCTACCCAAGTGTAAGCAGGGCTGTGCGCCGCTCCTCCCTCCCATCCTGCCAGTGATGGCTCATCCAGGCACACCAAAGCTCTCTATTGCCCAACTATCAGCTACACCCAGTCATGTGACCCAGAGACTGGCTGCAGGCACTATGGGGCAGATTTATATCGGACTTGCGCCGCCGTTGCATCCCTGCGACCCATTTACAACGTGACGCATCTAGGCAGATGCGTCACGTTGTAAAGCCAGGCGCCACATGTGGGCGTTCCGGCGCAGGGTGGGCGTTCCGGGGCAGGTGCGCCTCGCAAAAGTGGCTTAGTGAAATCTACAAGATTTCACTCAGGCACTTTTAGGCCAATGCTGCGTCAAAACCCTGCGCCTGCTTGAAGCAGGCGTAAGGCTTGACGCAGCATTGGACAGATAGGGCATCCCCGAGCCTTGCTGGAGCTGCGTCGCGCTTGCGACGCAACTCCAGCAATGCGCCACCTTTACGGCACAGATGCATCACGCATCTGTGCGGTTTTTGCCCCATGGTGCGCCGCATTGTAAATGCGGCGCTCCATGGGTGGCGGAGCTGCGGCGCACAATAACTGGCGCATCCCTGGGGATGCGTCAGTTATTGTAAATCTGCCCCCAAATTGCTATGGCAAGGCAATGCCAAGTCTCTAAAAGTAGCATTTTTTGTTTTGTCAGTCGAAAGCTTTTATTTCGGTTAAAAACCATAAAAAGACAAGTTACAGATTCGTAGACTAGTTTAAAAAAAATACAATTTAAAACTGTTTAAAAACTTCACAATAAAAACTATATCATAAAAATATACAAAAAGACGAATAAAGACAATATGGGGAGACACTCCCGTTTCATAATGACAGACATAGAAAGAGTAGCTAATGCCCCACACAGTTGTCCTAAGGGAAAATGCCCCCACAATGATCAGGAGGAAAACCCTTATCTAATGGGGGGTGTTTTTATACTTCCTTTTAAAATTGCACACCTAATGTACCACATGGATAAAAGAAACCTTGATGTTGCGAACACAGCCAAGGCCGTAGTGTCCGCTCTTAAGATTCTCAGCACTTCCCTAAAATCTGTGAGACCCCTGGACCTACAGTACGGGGCTATCCACTTGGCCCTCGCCCCGTGGTACGAGGGGCAGAAGAGCAGAACGTGCTGATCTGTCTCCTCTGCACCCCCGCACCCGGGGCAAGTGCTCACTACTTGTGAGATCCCAATCCACTTATGCATGAGGCCCCTGAGGGGCAATTAGCCATGCCTGAATTGGATGTACAGCTTCTTAGCCAATGGAGGCTGAATAACGTCCAGGAATTTCTCAAATCTGGGGAGTGCCTTAAAATCAAGAAAGCGCTCAGTCAGCCTACCCATGGAAGGATTTGTGAGGACACTAGCAAGGTGATGTTGGTTTAGAGCCAGACTCAAGGACTTTTTGGAGATCTGGGGGCAGGCCACCTCGGGGGACGACCACAGATCCCCCATACCGAGTGCTATAGTGAGATGTTTGATATGGCTCAGCCCTGGGATCTTTTCCACACCACTTCTGGACAAAAGATCGCGCAAGTCCTCTCTGTAGCTCTCTAGTTCCGGAGTGGACCAGAGTCGTCTCCAATATAACAGTGGACGGTTCGAGACAATTTCCTGTATAGGGACTAAGCCAACGTCGAACCTTAAGGGGGTTAGAGGGGTGCTCCTGGGTAGTCGTAAAATGCGTCTAATGAAGCTGTTCTCCGTAAGGGAAAGCGAAGGAGTACTAACATTCCCCCAGAGATCAGCTCCATAGATCGCACCCCCACGCGCCTGCACTTTGTATATTTCAACCGGTGGACCCACCAATTTCTGGGACGTTTTGTTAAAAGCTTTTAGGATTCCACCGGAGGATTGAGACAATTTCAAATTGGCACTAGCTGCGTGTGAGGTCCAATCCATTTTATCATTAAGGGTGACCCCCAAATAGTCAAATGTGGACACTCAGTCCAAAGGCAGTCCATCCATGTGGGGGTGGGGACAATTAGTTTTTTAGAGTTCAAACATCATATATTTGGTTTTGGAGACGTTAATCTCCAAATCCCTCATCCTACAGAAGCCACAAAAAGCCTCCAATGTTCGCTGGACACCCCCAAATGATTTAGACAATAAGAGGGTGTCATCAGCGAACATTAGGGCAGGGATTTTCCACCCTGCTAGGGGGGGGGAATCCAGGTCCCTAGCCCCTGCTAGATGTGCGATCAACCCGTTAAGATATAGGGAAAAGAGCGTAGGGGCTAGGACACACCCCTGTCTCACACCCTTATCGACAGTGAACGGGGCCGACAGCTCCCCACCTTTACCAAACCTGACCCTGGCATAGTTGCCCTCGTGCATCCACCTTAAAAGGTCACACAAATAAGTCGAGGCACCCAACTCCAAAAGCAGGGCCCAAAGCTTGTCCCTGTTGACTAGGTCGAATGCGGACCTAAGGTCCACAAAGATCAGATACAAACTACCCGCCCCTAGAAAAACGGTCCTCCAGTATATAAGCTGGAGCCTGAACAGTTGATCGATCGTAGATACCCCTGCCCGAAATCCTGCCTGCAGGGAAGATAGGATGTGGTGGTCATCCATCCAGTTCTGCAACCTGGACAGAAGGACTCGGGCGAAGAGCTTCTGTAGTACGTCGATCAAACTGATGGACCGGTAGTTTGCAGGGTCGAGGGGGAAGCCTTTTTATAGATGGGGATAATTTCCGCACCCAACCATGTCGTAGGAATATCCAAGCCCTGCATAATGGCATTAAATAGAACACATATGTAGGGCGCCCAGACCCTTTGTTAAGACCGGTAAAGGTCGCCGGGTATTCTGTCCAGGCCTGGAGCTTTCCCTGCAGCCAGGCTTTTAAGCGCTGCATTAACTTCCAACAGTGTGCAGGGATGATTGACTTGAACCGTACCCGACAAGGGCAGAGTAGCCAATGATCTTGATAATTCCTGTGCAGCAACTGAGTGGTCTAAGGGGCCAAGTGAGTATTGGGGCTTGAAGTGGGCAAGCCACGTGTCGTCACTAAGACTGGGAAGTATGGCTGACATCTCTGCCACCGATTGCCCCCCGGACCAAATTCCAGAAGGACCTATAGTCCCGGGCAGCGAGCGCCCTGCTCACCTTGTCCCATCTGTCCGCCTCCCATTCAGACTTGGCCTTTGTGACTAGATTTTTATAGTTTTGTCTTGCCTTCTTAATCCGTCGGGGGGACCCAGTTGTTACCTCTTTTACCAGGGCAGTTTTCACCGCCCTGCAGTTTTTATCAAACCAGTGGTGTTCGTTCTTCCGGACCCCAGACCTACCAGGCTTAGTGGTATAGAAGTAGTCTGCCAGTGCGGTATAGAGCTCGTTATGAGTGCGCTGGAGGGCCAGAAGACTTGATGGATCTATGTTAGACCCTGTTATGTCGCTGGCCACTAGTAGAGCCCCAGCTACATGGTTATAGATTTCCGCTAGCGTGTCCGGGGCTAATGCCACCTTTGCCCAGCGAATTCGTCTACCTCCCGCCATTTGCAGGTAATTCTCATTATATGAGGAATCCGTTGCAGTCTGTATTTTATGTGTCCCTAGGTGGTGACTAGTTCCACGTTAAAAGATTGTGGTCACTCTCAACCCCCGGGATTACCTTAAACGTTTTTACTTTTGCCCAAAATTCCACATTAACCAAGATATAATCTATTGTGGTACTTCTATCTGGTCTATTAAAAGTGTGGGCACCCAGTATATCTGGTAACAGTCTGCCATTGCATGCCCTGAGGGAATTAGATACAACCAAGTTGTTAATTGCAAGAGTCAGAGGCGATAATCGCTTTACCGGGTACATGTGACATTCAGAGATTGACCAGGTCTTGTCCTCCTCGGTGGTTACCGACGGGATCCCCCAGAGTGGCTCAAAGTGACAGTTGAAATCTGCACCTATCACCATGTTGTAAGAAGAGGGGAAGGATGAGAGTAGTACCTCCAGAGCCTCTGGGTTGATAATCCTAGCTTGGATGGAATCGGACGTAAATATATATTAATCATGGCCACCACCGAGGCATCCTTAAAGGTAAGAAGAGTACAAAGGATGTCTGGGCTGTGTGTCTCAGCTACCTTAACTAAGCACCCCAGATGCACTGCCACCCAAATGCACAAACCTCCTGATGGTCTTCCCCTGGGTCTCTGCACTGCCGGTATATGATGGACGCAAATCCTATCCTAAATGGGGCAGACAGGAGCCAGGTTTCCTGGAATAGGCATAAGTCATAGCAATCCATTAGGTCTCCCCACTCCGGGATCATCAGTTTTGCCCCCAGCCCTGCGACATTCCAGGACCCAATCAGAGAATGGCTATGGGATCCCTGCCCAACGGGAGTTTCCGGATGTATGTCATAAGGTGGCAAAGAGCCACCCTGACATATGCCCGACTCCCGACCCCCCAGGAGCAGTCGAGATCAATGGTGACAGTGGGGATAAGACACCGGCCACTATGGGGCACTGTTTTAGATCCTCAGGCCCTATCTCACCACTAGAGCCTCCCTCGATCGACCTCTCTGAAGAATAACTGACCATAGTGTTATTATCCCCATACGTGTTAGTCAGTCGGCATAGCTCAGGGCCCTATATATATTGCTCACTGGGAGATTATACTCCAGGTCATTCCCACCAAAAGGGGAAAAAGGCTGTGCCATAGTCTGAGGATAGAAGTACCCCAAGTGTTGAGTGCGAATTTTACTCGTATTTTCCAACCCGCCATTTCCTAAGATGTGTTTAACCACCTCTGTGTCCCTAAAGTTGATGATCACACAGTCACCTCCTATATCCTTACGTCTAGTACCCTGCCAGCTGACTCTACGTGCAAATAGGATCGCCCCCGGCCCTGGTCCCACTATAGGTCTATGCCGATTTAACCAGAATATAATTTTGTTTTTTAGCTCTGGGTAAGATTCGGTGAAATTGTTACCAGGGGTGGAACTCCCGTAAGCACCACCACATAGGGCATGACCTCAGGCGGTAGCTGAGGTCGAGGAGCGGAATTGGTTGAGCTCTCTACCTGCCGCTTTTGGGAGAAAGTGGGCATGGGTTTACTATTGTCATGTGGCCAGTTCACAGATGCTACCAAGGATAGGGGCGGGGGCGGGGTACAGGTTGATGGAACAGTTACTTTGGGTACCTCAGGAAGACATGGGGCACCTGCAGGTTTATTCAATACAGTAGTGGATTTCTGCACAACTACATGGGCCATAACATGTGGTGGTTTGGTTGTTTGTGTACTACCCACCAGACCTGTTCCCGCAGAAGCACCCAAGGTGGAAACTGTACCCTCTCCCCTATCGTAGTTCCCCTGTGAACTAGCTAGCTGGGGTTTCCCTAGACATTTATTAGTAATAAGGGAAAGGATTCTCTCTAGTCTTGATGATAAAGATTTTATTTGGGAACTAATAATTTGTTCTATGTGGGCCTGCAGAACAATCATCAAGTGTGTAACCCAAAGAGGTGGAGCAGAAGAGGGGCGGGAAGGGACTGGCTCGGACTGCACACCAGTAGAAACATTTATTTTCTTTTTCGCATATTTTCCCGTAGGTTTTAATTTTTTCCTTTTGGGACTGGGCTTGGGGTCACTTATTTCTGTTGGATGTGGTACCAATGGAGAAGGTGGGGCAGAGATAATCACCTTCGGTGTGATCTGAGCACACAGTAGCTCAAAGAAGGAAGGCATTTGAAATGCAGTCTACTCAAATGGATTGGCAATTGCCATAGAGGCATCACCTTCTAGCAGGGAAAGGGTTAGTGCAGGGGTTGAAGATAGATGCCTTTCCGTGTCTTCAATGGCCGCTGCTACTGCTCCTATAGATTTCTTGAGCATTAGATCAATTGCTGTAAGGGTCGGGAGTGGTTGAGTCATAGCGGCTTGTTGCCTGGTTCTGGGGCGTGTAAAGGGGGGATTAGTGGTTTTCCCCATACTAGTCATACCCTGGAGTGGGATATCTCGATCACCTCTGGGCCCCAAATAGGGTGTGGAATAAAAGGAACTATAGCCTTAGTAGGACCCCCTTTCAACACAGAGCCTTCACCAAAATTAAAACTAAGTCTTGACTGTTTGAGACAGAGCCCAGTGTATACACAGGGCCAATAATAAAACAAATCTTCTGGATTGAAAATAAAGACAGTTAATTAAAATAATAACCAACTGGTCAGAGTTATAAGTCTTACATTTTTAAGATGAAGTGTCAGGGAGGTGGCCCAGCCCAGCCTCGTCCTGCCCCGGACTGCCACAGACTATCCCGCCCTTGTCCTGGGCTTCTCCCAGCGCTGCCCGCACGCGTCCCGCGTTGCGGGAGGTGTTCCACGTTCTTAAAGCGCCTCCAGGCGCGTTGTGGCCGTCAGGGATGTGCGCCACCGACGGGGCTGCTGGGGCATGTAGTTGGATATTAAAACTACTGGCGTTCCCCTCACGGCGTGGCGAGTCCTGCCGTTTCCCTTGCGGCGCAGGCAAGAAGAGTAGCGTTGTGGCCGTTGCCCTCACGGCTCGTGAAATGCAGGTTTGCCCCCAGGAGCACTCGGCGCTCCGAGTTCTTAAAGCGCCTCCAGGCGCGTTGTGGCCGTCAGGGATGTGCGCCACCCTCGGGACTGCTGGGGCATGTAGTTGGATATTAAAACTACTGCCATTCCCCTCACGGCATGGCGAGTCCTGCCGTTTCCCTCACGGCGCAGGCAAGAAAAGTAGTCTTGTGGCCGTTGCCCTCACGGCTCGTGAAATGCAGGTTTGCCCCCAGGAGCACTCGGCGCTCCGAGTTCTTAAAGCGCCTCCAGGCACGTTGTGGCCGTCAGGGATGTGCGCCGCCCTCTGGGCTGCTGGGGCATGTAGTTGGATATTAAAACTACTGCCGTTCCCCTCACGGCGTGGCGAGTCCTGCCGTTTCCCTCACGGCGCAGGCAAGAAGAGTAGCGTTGTGGCCGTTGCCCTCACGGCTCGTGAAATGCATTTTCAAAAGCGTAATTTAAAATCCAACTTTAGTATAAGAGAGGACTATTCATTGCAATTCCAAAAACACCAAACATAAACTAATTATCTGTTTCCTTTTAGACATTACAGCTTAATAAAGGTGACAACGTATCTACAATGGTATCATAAGTAAGAGGTAGGCCTTGCAGCAGTGAAGAAAAAATTTAAGAGGTTTCAATTACCAGGACATGTAAAACGTAAATGTACATGTCCATCATTTTTAAATACACTGCACCCTGCCCTCTGGGCCGCTCAGCACCAACCGTAGGGGTGACTTATATGTATTAAAAAAGAAGGTTTGGGCAAAATGTTCATTTTGCAAGTTCGAAATGGCAGTTTAAAACTGCACAAACATACTACAATGGCAGGCCTGAGTCATATTTAAAAGGGCTATTAAAGTGGATGGCACAATGAGTGCTGCAGTCCCACAAGTGGTACAAAAGGGGGTGGTGATGGACGTAAATGTAAATGTAAATGTGCTGGACTTGTAAAGCGCACAGCTGCCCGTAAGCGTCCCGGCGCTTGCTTAGGGAACCCGTCCTGGCATTCCCCTGTGAGAAACCACGGCAGGGTGTCCACAAGGTGAAATCCAGGCATCCCGCCGCGAGGGGCCGTAGTGGAGATTAAGCAAGCTATTGCCCAGAGTCGCAGAGTGTGACCCCGTGAGTTGAGTAGGCACCAGAGCGAGAATTGTCGAGTCCGTGGAATTTTGAGCCCGAGACCCGCCGAGGCGGGGAATCGAACCCTGGTCCACGGTCGATCTCAGCTTCCGGGTCTGTCGCCTCTAACCACTGAGCCACGCTTCTCCACGTAGCATCTGAACCAATCAAACACTCACACCTAGTCAACAGATCTGGGTTTAATCGATCACCGTTCTTTAGCCCACTCTGCCACCCCAGTTCAGACATGGCCATATGCAAATCAGTCTGACCCTGTGCCTCATGGGAACAGTCCAGCCCGAACTGCCAAGCCATATCTGTTGACTGGGTGTGAGTGTTTGATTGGTTCAGATGCTCCATCCATCACCACCCCCTTTTGTACCGCTTTGTTCGTCATAAGTTGGCAGGGTATGCTCAGACGTGAGTCCCTTGCTCACTTTGCCACTGGCTTCAAGCAAGCCTGGCTGAAGACGGCTATAATGCCAGAAACAGGTCCTTGGAAGCTTATTTCCCGTCCATGGAAGGCATGGCTTGGCAGTTCGGGCTGGACTGTTCCCATGAGGCACAGGGTCAGACTGATTTGCATATGGCCATGTCTGAACTGGGGTGGCAGAGTGGGCTAAAGAACGGTGATGGATTAAACCCAGATCTGTTGAGTGGGTGTGAGTGTTTGATTGGTTCAGATGCTCCGTCCATTACCACCCCCTTTTGTACCGCAGTCCCACAAGTAGCATTTATTACAGGTCCTGGTAACTTGTAGTACCACTTTACTAGGGACTTATTAACAAATTAAAATATGGCAACTAGAAATAAGCCATTGTTACCATGGTTTAAGGTGTGAGCACATGCACATTAGCACTGGTTAGCATGTGCAGAGTCTTAATGTCAGTAAAAATTAGATCAGCATGAAATGGAGGAGGAGTACCAAAGGTTCGGAGGGGAAGACTACCCTAAGGCTGACAAGTCTAACATATTTCCCCCCCAGCTGAATGTGGGGAGAACTACACAGCCTCTTGGGAGTTATCATCACTAAGGCACAAGAACCTGAAAAGATCACCAGTATTGGCGTTGTCTCATCCATGATGGTGTTCTACCGTAAAGTCTATTCTAAATGTCCGGCCCTTCCATGTTCTACTGTTCTACTGGGGGCCAATGCCTGTCAAAATGTAAAGACAATTGTACAAGACTACATTGAAGGCAGGGTGGTCTCCTCCAAGGTGAAAGAGATCCATCAGAAGGAATGAGCAAGTTCAGAGCAGAATATGACATGGCCTGAAAAACATGGAAGGAAGTCAGAACAACAGCTTATACAGTGACCCCTCTGCTGGATGTGTGCGGGGTGAGTGTAAGCCAGCCCTCACAGTGTGGTTGGTACTGGCAACAACATGAACAGTGAACATGATTAAAACGGAAACAGAAACACCAGCATTACAGAGACAACTGCAGAGCATCATGATGGTAGTTGGAGTAAGTACAGAGGTCACCCAATATGCAAACAGAAGTGTCCATGAGTTGCAGTGCACTGAGGTTGGGGCACTAGAGCCGAATGCGCTCATGTGAAGAAATTGTCTAGGATTGTGTCCCTTCTGGAAATTCCCAATGCAGCTGCAGTAGGGTGTGTTACGACTGCATCATCTTTCTCATCATCGTCCCAGGTCTCTGAAACTGCCTGGGGTGACATTGCTGCGTGATCTCTCAACAGCACAAAACTCAATCAGTAACGGTCCATGGGTTGCGGTGCACTGAGTTAGTGGCACCTGGAGTGCTGAGCAGGGTATAGGGAAGATGATGGCATCCACGACAGGTGTGAGCAACGCTGTTAGTCTGCTATTACGACTGTTTGTCGGCAGTTGACGTTTGGAGTTGGTCCTGACGGTGGTGATGTGTGCCTTCTGCGGTGATGCGATGTCTGGGCCGGTCAGGACTCTATTTGATGTGTGAGCCCTGGTGGACCACAATTGATGCCGGAGGCAGCGAACAGTGCAGGGACACAGACACATGACATTGATGACCCCAAGGCCACCGACCCAGAGGCCATCCAATATCTCATCAGACAGGGTCCCTGACATGAGCTGCACAGAGTTAGTGTCCCAGGATGCACTGTGGCTGGCACATGCACACCACCACGGGATGGTGACTTGCAGTGCACTGAGGTAGGGCGACGCGGACTGAGCGGGTCCTCATCGATGCCGAAGGTGAATGTGGCGGAGGGTTGCGGGGGACAGTGGAAGGTGTCCTCCAGGGCATGATGCAGACGGTAGAAGCCATCCGAAAGCTGAAAATTGAGGCGTGGAATGCTTCAGCCTCGTTAATAACACCAAGTCGGTATCAGCTACATGAGGATGAAGACAACCCTCAGACACCACTAAAGTTCAAAGAGAGATTGTCCATGAACGTCGGGGAACAGACTTAGTGGCACCGGGGCTGAGAGGGGAGGTAGTCTGCGATGAAGCCGGTATAATGATATGAACTCTGCCATTGCTAAATCAAGACTCAGCCCCAAATGTGTGACCTACTCGACCGCAGTGTAGGCCGGAGGCAGTGGTCAGCAGGGGCCCACAGCCACGTGTCATTGGCTCGTGATGCCCAGAGTTAGTGACCCCAGGGCAGTTGTTAGTAGGGTTTGATCACCTCCGTAACGATGATCCTCTTTTTCCTCTTGACTGAACCGAGTCTTCCTTTTAGACCTCTCCTTGCGTGCAGTTATATGAACTCTGCCATGGAGAAATCCGGACTCAGTTCCAAATGTGTGACCTACTTGTCCGCTGTGTATGCCGGTGAAGTACGTCAACAAGAACGGACTGCTGCGGGCCTTGCTCGCGGAGGCCGTGATGGTCTAAGTAGGCTGTGTAGAAAAACAAAAGATACCTGTGGGTCTAAGCAATCTACTAGCTATTCTGTGTCTGACATGAAAATCCTAACTAATTATGGGTCATATAGTGTGATTCAAGCACGACAGGATACTTCCAAGATGTGACAGTACCCATCAGTTATCGTCCGGTACCGCACTTGTCATCATCTGGGACTCCTCACACCAAGGAGAGTATTTCTTGCAGCCACTTATAGGTGTTGAAAAGCGGGTGCCCCAGTGTGTTAAGGGTATGTAGGAGATGGGGGCAAGGCCGAACGAGCTGCGAAATGGCCGCCTAACTTGCGAGCTCTGCCGGCTGCTTCATAAATCCTGCTACAATCCTAGCTGTTTCGGGTGCCACACGCTCGATTCAGACACCTACTGACTTCGCATGGACTGTGGCGTGATCGACCCAAGTTTCATGACCTGGACACGAGTGCTACAGAATCTATAGACTCCGACTGCCTAGACCAAGGCGGGGACGCAGCGGAATCTGGCAGCGCTGGAGGGCACGCCCAGTCGCCTTGACTCAACTGAGACCGGGGATGCACAGGCCGGAACGACCGTAAGGTGGAGCAACAAGACGCGGCGCTGAGCCCGCACGCAGAGAGGTTGGGTAAGGTCGCCGCTTATGCTGAGATTGCCCCCGCTGCAGCGATCCTCCGAGCGGCACTCTCTCATCCCCCTTCTTTTTGACTAAACGGATGACCCGGTGAACTCGACAGTGGAGCGAGCCGCCATTTTGCATTGGGCTGTCTCGCCTAGACCGCTGAAACGCGTGCGGCCAGGCTGCGGTCACTGCCCGTTGAAAGACTGCGCCGAGTATAGGCAAGTCCTGCCACTGAACGGAGCGGATAACGGCGGGCGCCCCAGACCCGCAGTGTGTGCATGGGGACAGGAGATCATTTGCGGTACATCTGGTCGGGCGGCTGAGGTGACTGGGTGTTGGCGCTGCAGACGACAGCCGCCACTGCTCTGGCACTGTGGGGGCTGTACATATTTCCACAACGCACCTCCGATCTGGTGGAACCCGGAGTCGCCGGCGGCCGAGGTGCGTGCGCCCAGTCGGACCGGTGCCCAGGGATTCGCTACCAGGAGCGGCGCTAAACATACTGGGTGCGCGCCTATGGCCTCGGAGCTTTCCCGCGCATAATAATCCTCTTTCCAAGGGTCTAACCTATTGCACGATCTGAGGTGTTGCTCGCAGGATCTGACGCTGCACGGCTCACCCTGAAGCTGAGAGTCCTTTGGGACACGAGAGGGCACCGCTGGAAATTGCGGGGAGGTGCCTGCCTGCCTTGTGGTGCCTATACTGAGCCGGGACCATTCCACATCCCCAGGCCAAACGACGCTGTGTGTTCGAAACTGCTGCGGATACGACAGCTGAGGGGTGACTTGGCCTGACTGCCGCGTCATGGGTAAAGGTGACCCCCGCCAGCCGAAGCTCACATTCAAACAAAAGAGACAATCCAAACAAGCGGAACAAGACCACATGGCTGCAGGGGGGTCGTCACAGGAGGCTCCTCCAGAAATAGATGTCGCTGCACTTCTTATCGAAGCCTCAAAAGTATAGACACCAAACTCGATGCCATGGCGGCCCAATTGGACACGGTGCGCTCCCCAGTCGCCATACATGAAACTAGGCTGGATAGTCTTGAGAACCGACACACGGAGTGCAGTGAATTCCAGCAAGAGACCAAAACGCACATTACTAACATGGAGAAAAAAATTGAGACTCTATGTGCAAAGGTGGACGATTTAGAGGCGCGCTCCCGAAGATGCAATGTTCGAGTCACCGGGATCCCGGAGACTACAGCGATGGGGAAAAGGGAAGTCTTTATTACTGAACTACTACATGATCTCTTTGACCCTAGCCTATCTCCGGTGTTCACCGTAGAACGAGCGCACAGAACACTGGGGAAGAAACCCCCAGTAGGAACCCCACCAAGACCAATTCTGGTGAAACTACTCAACTACCAAGATAGAGACTTAATATTGCGTTTGGCAAGAGAAAAAGGAAAAATAACGCATAAAGGGAATAACATTTCTTTCTATCCGGACTTCACACCACTGGTGCAGGCAGCCCGCATGGAGTTTCTACCAGCCAATCGGTTGCTGCTACAGGCCGAGATCCCATACTCCATCTTGTACCTGGCTAAGCTAAGGGTTATGCATGAGGGCACGGCCCACCATTTCCTTGATGCCAAATCTGCTCTCAATTTTGCGAAACACGTATGCGGGCCCAGGTCTAAGAGAGGATCTCCCGCTGGGGTAAGGGAGGATCACCTAATGAGTGACAACGACTGACGCTGGACTATCCTGGCGTGCTGTCACCTCTGGGTAAAGTCCTCTTCTTTCTGATATTGTAAGCCTGAACCCACTGACTATGCTGTTCTACCTTCATGACTATACACTCTGTGGTTGATGTTATCCACGTTTGAATTAGCTAACTGACTATGTTCCTGTCTTTTCATGCATGGGTTTGCAGCTGACCATGGTCCTAGCTGGCTAGTCGTGAACTTGCTCCTTACTGTGGTCTTAAAGCTTTAAATTGTGCAGCCACCCTGTGAAAACAGGGGTGTGTGCTCGAGACGCCGCACCTGCGAGGGGTGTCTCCCGCAATTCAGCATTTCTACTGTTCTAACGCCTTTGGCGTGTTAGGGGGGGTTAAGACACAACCTGATTGGGGGGTTGGTGTGGGTGGCGGGTGGTTAGGGGAACAGGGTATGTTGGCGAGTTGTTGGTGCTGCATGGTCAGAAATTTCTGTTTTCAAGTACGGCAATCTACTATGAGTCCATCAGTATATGCATTCACTGCTTTCGGAGTAGTAAAATGGGTGTAACAATGGTTTTAACATGGAACATTACAGGCTTGAATGATAACAGGAAGTCCAGATTGGTGCACAGTTATCTACTAAGACACAACATTGACATCTGTTTCTTACAAGAAACGCACATTAATTCCACCGACTCACCTAGACTCAAGCATTCCAGATGGAGATACATATACTCGGCTATATTTTCTAACTATGCTAGAGGTGTGGCTATACTCGTACGTAGAGGTATTGACTGGAAGGAACACAAGGTGATAAATGATAAAGATGGCAGATATGTGGTGCTGCATGGTACACTACTGGGCAAAAACGTGATCTTAGCGGCTGTTTACGGGCCAAATGTGGACGACCCGGAGTTCTTCAGGGAGGTGTGGGCGCAAATAACGATTCTAGACTGCCCTATAGTCATTTGGGGTGGGGACTTCAAAGTAGTCATAGATGATTCATTGGACAGAAAGGGTGCATCAAGAATGTTACACCCGCAGGCCAGCCAGGCGTTAAGAGACATACTTCATGAAGGCTCTTTAATAGATGTATGGAGATCCCGCAACATCCACACTAGACTAGGTACATGTGTATCTGCCCACCACGCTGCATGGTCTAGGCTAGATTTTTGGATAGTATCTCAAGATGTAGCCACCTGCACTGTTGATGTTGATATCCTGGCCCGCTCCCTCTCTGATCACGCTCCTTGCCTTTTAGTACTGGATATTCCTGGGGCCCCCACAAAAGCTTTCACCTAGCGCCTCCCACCGCATGCACTCCCAGATACTGCTTTTACTGAAGGGATACAAGACATAAAAGAATACTTCACTAATAACGCAGGGTCCGTAACTACTGAAGCAGTACTATGGGACGCCTTTAAAGTGGTCATACGGGGTCAGTGCATAGCACGCATAGCCGGGGTTCTAAAGGCCATACGACATACCATAGCTGGGATAGAAGGGAAGCTCAAGGTGCGGGAACAATCATTCTGCGCTGACCCTACACCAGACACGGCCTCTAAGATTAAAGCTAAGCTGTTAGACTTTGCCGAGGAGGCCCAGCGCGAGCTGAAGTTCCTTGGTAAACAAGCTGAGACACGACGATATGGTGAAAGCGACAGGTCCAGTTGCACTTTGGCTAGAATGATAAACTTCTCTACACCACCCACAACTGTCCATACCATTCTTGACGATGAAGGGGTCATGACGACGGGACAAAGTGAAATACTACAGGCGTTCACTTCGTATTACTCCAAATTATACAAGTCTTCGCACGCTGCGCCACAAGACGCTTTAGCGTCTTATTTAGAGTCCACAGCACTTGTGTGGTTCAACAATGCGCATAGGCAATATATGGACCTCCCAGTTATGGTCCAGGACATCGCCAAAACTATCAAAGCTCTACCACTCAACAAGGTCCGGGGCCAGATGGCCTCACGGCGGCATTCTATAAGACATATGTTGATGAGCTTGCCCCGCGGTTACATGAGGTATTTGCTGAGGCTCTGGAGGTGGGAACGCTGCCTGAATCTATGCGGGAAGCCCTGATCATAACACTGCTGAAACCAGACAAAGACGACAAATATCTTGACACATACAGACCTTTGTCCCTGATCAATGTCGACGTGACAATTTATGCGAAAATACTAGCAGACCGTCTGCAACCTTTGCTTCCCATGGTTGCGCTTCCAGATCAGTCGGGGTTCATACCTGGCCGTGCAACCACACATAACTTAAGAACTGTATTCTTGTTGTTACACTACTTGCACCCCGATGAACAAGCCGCAGTCATATTCCTAGATGCCACCAAGGCATTCGACTCTCTCGAAAGGCCATATCTCTTTACCATACTGGAGCGTTTGGGATTCAGCCCATTATTCATAAATCAAATTCGCCTTCTCTATACTGCTCCCAAGGCTAGGGTAAGAGTAAATGGAATGCTATCAGACCCTTTTACAATTTCTAGGGGTACCAGGGAGGGATGCCCTTTGTCCCCCTTGCACTTTGCAATCGCCATGGAGCCATTGGCAGCCAGGATTAGACAACACCATACCGCTAGAGGTATCAGTTTCAGTACCCGCAGCCTGTTGATCTCATTATACGCTGACGATGTCACTCTGTATGTGCATAATCCAGCTGAAAACCTAAATCCACTCTTGAGAGAATTTGTTAAATTCGGGGGACTGTCAGGGGTTACCATAAATTGGTCCAAGTCGGTAATGTTTCCGTTGACTGACAACACTTCCGAAGTGCATTCAGATTACCCCCTACGCTGGAAGGCAGATGAGGTTAAATACCTAGGTGTTTGGATCAGCCGCAATCTCCAGGATCTCTGGACCCTGAATTTTGGTAGGGCGGTGTACTGGCTCGAGGGCAAGGTGGCAATTTGGTCGAAACTCCCTCTGTCTCTAGCTGGCAGAATTGCGCTTACAAAGATGATCGGTTTGCCAAAATTTCTTTATCTATTTAAAAACATCCCCATCCCGCTGACAAGATGCTTTTTCACCAGCCTACGTTCTCATTTGCTGTCCTTGGTATGAGCCGGAAGCCAGGCTAGACTCTCATGGGCGTTGTTAACACTACCACTGCGACAGGGAGGCATGGGTGCTCCAGATATCCAACTTTACGCGCTTTGCGCACAGGCCGAATATCTGCACTTCTGGGCCTACCCGACACCTTACCAACCACACGTGGTGGTGGAGCTGGATATGGTGTCACCGCTACCCTTAAGTGTTGCTTTATATCGTAAAACTCCCAGGCCAACAGGAGATGTTGACTCAGCTAACATGCTTCGCTGGGCATGGCGTGAGCTGCAGAGGCATGCTGCCCTGCCCTTGCTATATGCGCCTGCGATTCTCCTAAGGCAGAACCAAATTGCACACATTTGCGGATTTATATCCGGAGGGTAGATTTCTGGAACTGAAGGCTGCGGAGGAACACCAACCTTTGTCGTTTGGGGATGCGTTCACATATCACAAGCTTAAATCTTCATGCAAAGCACTGGGGGACTGGTTCCCAGAAGAACCACCGCACCTAAATGCACTCCAGAATATACTAGCGAGGGCATCCCGGAAGAAACTGGTGTCTCGCCTATACAACTCTATTCTGGAGCAGTCCCCGGTTGTGGAACCTAAATCTCTGCAGCTATGGAATGAAGAACTAGAGACACCTTTAGATGACGGCCAATGGTCATTCTGTTGCAGGCAGCTATTAGAACTCTCCCCAAATTACAGACTTCGATTAATCCACTTTAAATTTTTACACAGGTTCTACCGCACCCCGATAGCTCTTCACCGCATGGGTATTAGAGAGGATGATAAATGCTGGAAATGTGGGGCTGACGGAGCTACTTTTCTGCATGTTGCTTGGAGTTGCTCAGCTCTCTCTGAGTACTGGGCAGAGATATTTGTAGCTATAAATCAAATTCTACATAGGGAAGATGGTCCCTCCCCACTCCTTGGTATCCTAGGATGAGTGGCAAATACGGAACCTAAAAGCCGGAAATTGCATGCTTTATTGCTGTTATATGCTAAGCGACAAATAGCTATGAAGTGGGGGCGCAAAACTAGGCCTAAATTCACAGACTGGCTGTCAGATGTGGCTTATGGCCACACACAGCTGAGTGCTTATTGGGACCTGATGCCTACTGCCTCGCGGCCACGGGATATCTGGGAGCCGTTCTTGCAGTGGTCACGAGATAGAGCGGAGTCCCCCCGTCTGAGCCTGGCGGCCTGTTGGTGTAGATTTGGAGAGACGTGTTGGGTTTGCCCCGTACTGATACCTATGCAATGGAACTGCGTATGAATGTTACACCTGTTCATGCCGAGCACTGTCAGTAAATGTGTTAAACACTCACCTGTATCTGTATGTAGAACTTTATGTATTCTCCGTCATTTAATGTATGGAACTCATATACCACTCCTCCTTTTCCTCCTTCTACCAGAGCGGTGCTCTACCTACCTGAGCCGCAGCCAGTTGAGGCGTAGTACCATCCTCCTACCCAAAAGGTAAGCGGTTTTGCAGGCCCGCATATGGGCTCGAGGTGTACTTGAACTGACACATATGGTGTAATGAGTTTTTTATACCTACCATTGGTTGTACTTGACAACTCTGCTGACACCAATACTTGTATGTTTT
Organism: Lissotriton vulgaris; assembly: GCF_964263255.1. Lineage (NCBI taxonomy): Eukaryota > Metazoa > Chordata > Amphibia > Caudata > Salamandridae > Lissotriton > Lissotriton vulgaris. The sequence goes on along the minus strand of NC_141693.1, from coordinate 1,810,341,802 downwards.
TCTCTCTCTGTGTTTTTCAGTTTGTCTGACATCATCACTGTCTCACCTTGGACATCACCCAGTACTTTGGAGGACTGATACATACCTAGGACATCCAGGTGACACTATTGTAACACTATTTTCTCTTTTACCCACGCAGTAGCTATGTTTGGTCCTGATGAAAGCAGCGGACACCTCCTTGGGTCCATATACTGCAGAAACATGTTGACCCACACTATCTAAATAGTAGCTATTTGTTCAACCTTCTATGTTCCTGCACTGGTTTTAATGTTTGGTAGCCCTAAAGGTACTTAATGCATTTCTTTTCATCCTGGCTCTCCAATGTTATACTATTTTCACCTTTTTCACACACTCACTTTTCTTACGCACTGCTTTGCAGTTATCAACACACGGTCATCTTCTACATACCCTTAAAACACTGGGGCACCCACTTTTCAATACCTATAAGTGGCTGCAAGAAATACTCTCCTTGGTGTGAGGAGTCCCAGATTGTGACAAGGGCGGTACCGGACGATAACTGATGGGTACTTTCACATCTTGGAAGTATCCTGTTGTGCTTGAATCACACTCTATGACCCATAATTAGTAAGGATTTTCATGTCAGACACAGAATAGCTAGTAAATTGCTAGGACCCACGGGTACCTTTTGTTTTTCTACATTGTCTTCTTAGGGGTCTGTATCTGTGCCAGGTCTCTAAACTTTCCCTTGGACCCTCCTTTCACTGGTTTTTCATGGTCTAAGCAGGCTGCCAAGTCGCGGACCTCAGGCTTGGAGCTTGCACTGGCACCTGGTGGGTCCTCTTTGACACACCTCGGTGTCGGCAGGTGAGCAATGAGGCCTGGGGCGGACAAGACGGGTTCAGGGACCAGCGGCCCGGGGTGCAGCAGGTGCAAAGGATAGCAGGTAACACCGCTCATGGTGACAGCCTCGTGAGATGTTGGGCATTCTGGAAGAGAACCACACCCAGAGCTACGTGCTTTTTATTCACACCCATATGCTGGTCTGACGTACGCCAGGGCAGCCCACTCTGCTCATAGGGGGGGACATAACAGTCTACATTTCCACTATCTTTCACTGGCTGGGGCAACATGTCCACAACACTACCACTACCAGCAGTATATGTCGACATGGATATGTGTGTGGTCTGCATACTGCAGTCTGGCCATCACATCCATGCCACACGTGGCATTGTGTACATATTCATTCCTGGGTCACTTGCTTCCTTCGCACATGCCTGGTTCCCACCTCTCCCCACAATCTGCTATTGTGTGGCTGAGGTGCCATGCCATGGATGACTTATGTACATGGCTGGCCCTGGTTCCCACAGTAAGTTGTGCTGTTGTGTCGGGTGGGTGGGCATGTTGTATGTGAGTTTGTAACACGTGCATTCCCAGTGTTGTGAGTTGCATGATTGTGGAGTTGAGGTGTGTGGTGTGTTCATTTGGTACTTGCCAACGAACAGTGCATTTCAATGGGTGCCATCCTGGTACGCCTGGTTGATGATGGACTGTCGGTAGTTATCATGCACACTGCCTGGGTAGTTGGCGCGATGTTGGTGGATATTCCCCGGTGGTCCACAGTTGCCTGTACATTGAAGGAATACTTGTGCTTTCTGTTGCGGTAATTCTGTGCAGGGTTGCCAGTGGGCACTAGTAGGACATGTGTGCAGTCACTTGCCCTCTGACATGTGCAGGAAGCCAGCTATGGTGTAGAAGCCTTGCTTGGTCTCCAGCTGTTCCTGTGAGTGTGTGGGGGAGATATAGGTAATGGGGTACCAAGCTGATAATGGCATCCAAGACAGTTGTGAGGAACTTGGATTGGGCTGGCTGTGAGACTCCTCCGATTCTGGCAGTTTTTGGTTGGAAGGTACCAGAAGCCAACAAGTGCAGCACAGCCAGCAGCCTTGTCTGAGGTGGGATGTTGGTTGTCTGTGTTGGTACCGTAAGCCTGTGGGCATGATGTTCAGGATACAGAGGATGGTTGTCCTTTTGAGCCTGTAGTGGGCAATGACATTCTCTGGTGTTGGGTCTGTGAGGTTGGTGCGTTTTCTGAAGGTCCGCTGTCTTTGTCTGCGCTGCCTGAGTGGTGGTCCGGGACGTGGGGTAGGGTCTGGAGGGGTGGGGTGGGTCCTGGGGGTGGTGGTGGTTGGTGTTGTGGCCCTGTTGGGGCTCCCAGCTACATGATCAGTGGCTCAATGGCATCTGCTGCCCTTCAGGTGTGGCTTTGGCCTGGGCTCTCATTTCTGGTGCAGGCTGTCATCCGACTTTACACCAGGTCAGAGCAGGTGTTGATTTTCTGCTACTAACACACCCTATTACTTGTTTTGGGATGTTATCGCGGATCTGGCTAGTCATTGAGAATGTTGGGGAGTGGTGTGTAGTGACTGATATTTTGGTAGATGGTGATTGGATCCGTTTATGACCGTTGCCAACCACCATCTCAGCACATTGTCGCTCTGTATAGTGTCCTCTAGATAGCACTGACTATTGCCTTTGACGTGCTTTGCAGTTCACATCATCACACAACATAGGGATGTGTAGGCCTGAAGTTATCTTTATGTTTCTGACTTTATCTTGCTTAGTGCCTATTGGCTTTGGCATGATCTTATGCCTTCTTTCTATGGTCTTTCCCTCTTTTTCGGGCCTAGAGGCCTATGCTTGAGAGATGCCATGTTCTTTTCTGACACCATTTTTCTGAGCCTCTTCAGGTGAAAGGCAATGTTTTAGTTTTCATGTGTTGCTTTTCTAGCAGTGAACCAGAGAGGGCCGGTTCTTATCGGAGGAATGTCCTTGCCCTGTGGTGTAGACGCAACAACAAACCGGCCGGCTGGGGGTGCATCTTTGGCCCAGGGAGTGGTGCAGGAATCTGATGGAGGGCTAGGCGCTTGCTAGAAGCTTCTCTGGAAACCCTGCATTCTATATTAGCAAGAGAGTTAGAGGGCAGGGTGCCATTTGTCATTTGCCATTTTGCCAGTGGGAGCCAGTTTGTTCAGATGGAGAGGCCATGGGTAACATCAGATGCTGGTGATAACAGAGAATCCTGATGGAACCAGAGAGAGGGGCCCCCTTGAAAGCCAGATGTATAGAAACATGGTGAGGTGTTCTAAGAATGTTTTTATTATCTCTTTATGTCTAACCATCTTTACTTTTCAGCTCCTATATGTATGTATGTGTTGATGATTGCTCATTAGTTATTTCTTTCCTTGTCATTCTATCATTGTGTAATAAAGAGACCCCAATGTGCATTAGTTTTATTTGTCTGTTGTCTCTGAGAGGGACTGTGGGTTCTTCCTAGCCAGGTGCTGTTGTTCAGAAGGATGGTGAAATTCCCTTCTTACAGGTAACTGATGACAGGAAAGTGCGCTGCTTCTAATTAGGGATGACTGCAGGTGCAATTAGTATATTATACATTTTGTGAGGAAGGCCGGGACCCTTTCTTTATGGGAGGGAAACCGGCTCCCAACAGGAATGTCCAAATTCTAGGTGTTGCTCTCTCGCAGAATTGTGTTGCTATTCACCGGAAGGTGTTGGTCGTCGGAAGGCGTTGCTGTTTCTCGTGCTAGATGCGCGTTGCTCTCGCAGAATTGCGTTGCTATTCACCAGAAGGTGTTGATCATCGGAAGGCGTTGCTGTTTCTCGCAGAATTGAGTTGCTATTCACCAGAAGGTGTTGATCGTCGGAAGGCGTTTCTGTTTCTTGAGTTGTTTGCATTATTGTACATATCCCCAAGAATATGGCTCCAGATCTTTAGTATTTCCAGCTGTATGTATGGTTATTCATGTTACTCCTTTCTTAGGTTGGTATTTTAGGTGTCTATGTGTGGTGTTTTTATGAGTCCTGGGAAGGGCTGTGGTAAGTAATGAATTGGTGAGTGACAGGAGCCCCAAATAGTAGCAAAAACCATTTCATTACATCTTGGCGTCATGACTCACAGGATTCGACGGGTGGAATTTTGCAAGGGAAACCAATTATATCTTGGTGTCTGAACCTACAGGATTGAGGGGTGGAATTGTGTAAGGGAAATTGTTTACATCTTGCTGTTGTGACTTTAAAGGTTTCAAGAGGTGGACTGTATTCTATAGGAAAACAAACAGTTGGCTCTTGGTTGTTAATGAAGGTCCTGGATAGGAATTGACTCCTTGTTGAGTACTGGCCCAGGAGTGAGTTACTTGTGCTTTGTAGGATGAAAAGTGTTTTGCATAAAAAATGTGTACATAGCTTTGCTGAGTTGCTTGTGCTCTATTGAATGTGAAGTGTATTTTGTATAAAGAGGCTTGTAAATAGCGGTTTATGTTAGGCAGAAAAGGGCTGGATCCCTTTCAAGTGTTCAGGGAAAATGCATTTAAAATGTGCAAAATTGCTATCACAGAGGGATAACATCTTGGACAGAAATAGCAGTGTTCATTTAAATATGCTACTTAATATGCATCCACAATTGTGTGAGGATATACCTTTGAAAATAGGATTAAACGTGTATGAGTCAGAGGTCAGAAATGTTATAAATAATCCAGTCAGACTGCAAAGTACACAGGTGGCTTCAAATAAACCTTGAGTGGAGGAGTTTCAGTTGGAAAAGAATGTGCAGAGAAATAAATCAGACCCAACAGTGCGTGATACATTTAGTTTTAAAAGACAAATGCAACCATATGACTCTGAAAGTGAACAGCAGTGAATTGTGTATGACTGGTTCTAAGATTTAAAAGTATTTTGTGATTTTACTCAAGAGCAAGTTGCCCCTTTTTGCTTAAATTTGAATGCTAGACAAATGCCCATGACTCAGTACTTTTGAGCACTAAAAGATACCAGACAGAACAGCGCAAGAGATAATGTAATCTGCTTATAGGAGATTGCGTTGGATATAAAGTGGCCCAGATAAACAGGAACAGATTTAGTAACTTCAATCACAAGAATAAAATATTATCATAAATGTGAAAATTCCTAGATTATGACAATAAACTGATGCTGCCCCAAATGTTGTTACAAAAATATTATGTGATTTTGTATGTGACCTTTTTAATGTTGCCAATCTTTTGTTTTTAGTTACCAACAGTCTCATAGACAAATGTTAGTTTAAATTTGCCTGAATTAGTTAAACAGAAGTGTAAAGCATTTAGACATGGAGCGCAGGGTTTGACTGGAGGTCAGAAGAGGTTAAATCTGTTTTTCGTCTAAGACAGAAAGGGTTTTTAGAATATGAAGGTGCATGCTGTTCCACTTAAGAACGGAAACTCTCACAGCTCTGGGCTGTGAACAGTTGGGAACTGACATGCTTTGACCTTGACGAGATTGTTGTAAATGTATCTAGGACCCTAATTAGATATTCCCGATTCATACCCTTATGCGGTTATAACAAATCATATCCTTATAAAGGCATAAGAATCATATCCATATTTAGTCATAGCCAATGCAGTCCAAATACAGCAAGGCTACTCCCATAGACTACTAGAAAGTACAACGTGTTCTTTAAACAAACCAAGCCTCCAGCAGCCCGGGAATTCCCCCTGCTTTTGTTTTGATTTGCACAAGAACTCCTGGAGTCCAGAAAGAACTGTAAGTTCTTAGTGACGTCTTATGTCCAACCTTACGTCAAACTCGGCACCTTCCAGGTATAAATATACCAGCATTTGCCTTAAGCAAACACACAGTGGTTTGGAGCAGAGCGGCTATCTACTTGCCCGACGCCCAGCTGATGCGAGTGCCGAAGGAAGCCGACCCTCCCATTTGACGCACTGAGAAAGACACAGTCTTTTCTCCTGCCGAGAAATCCAGCTCCAGTGTTTCCAGTCACCCTTGCGGGTTGCTGGGAGATCGAGTCCTGAGAGAGAGATACAAGACCTCCTTCATTTTATAAACAAGGTATGGAGCTGATTAGAGCCTTAGAGAATTCTTGGCAAAACTATCTTAACTTACCTACTCCTTCCCACGTATTAGGCTTAGGTCAGGTACACAGGGGTAGGCGTATTTAAGAAACACCAGTTGAGCACGTTTAGTCAATGATTTTATGTATGTATATATTTTATCCATTTTAAGTATCATATGGCTCAGAAACCATATCAATGCTTTTACAGTATTATTTCATAATACTACTTTTACTGTACGCACTTTACTTTATGACAAGTATTGCAATTGTGGCAATTCACTTCTCTTGCATGAGAAAGAGGACTGCTCAATAAATAACAACTTTTATTGAAAACGCCCGTCTCTCTATTTCTCTGCACTCCTGGTGAAACTAAGCATGCACGATTGACTGAGTGAAATAGCTGTCTATTGTTTTCACACGAATCTGGAGATATACTCCGTATTCTGGGGGGAGCAAAGTTGTCCTGTTTATGCGGTTGTCAAAAACGAATCCCATCTTGTCTATTCAGGAAAGTTAACTCCTTCCTGTTCACTCGAGAAAATTTCTAGTGACCTCTGAGCTAGCTGGCATTCATAATTAAGTCTAACATATTCAATAGAGACCTAGTCGACCTCAGTCCTACGTCTAAACTATTGTTTATGTTATTCCAATGCACAGAGCCCAACGTTTGGTAAGGCGATAATCTAACGCAAGATACCAGAGTAACTCAGTCGTGCTTTTCACACAGACCCCTTTTCCTGTAAAACCTCCAATAGTCATCTGGAGTGCGTAAAGGGTTAATATCCGCTGGAACTTAGTAGGAAGAGATTCCTATGTATAAGTTTTTGGTTTAGTCAACGTTGAAGGATACAGCGTTCCAAAATATTGTTCACCTAATCTTTGTTTCCTTGAAACTTGCTCTCCAACAAAAAAACTTTCTGTCAGAAAAATGACGGAAAGTGAAGATCATAGGGAGAGAGCTAAAATAGCAGCTCAACTTCTAGCGGATGACACAAGTCTCCAAAATGACGACCCAAATGTTATATTCATTCCGGTAAATGTAAGAAGAACTATTAATCTTAAACTTATAGAAAATGGACTATCATCAAGAGGTGGTACAGTCATATTTGTGGTAGAGGCCCATGAATATCGGCAGACAGAGGTATTCTATTCATGGATACATTTTCCAGCAGCACACGCTGTGACACAAGATTTCCACTATTACAAAATAGAGGAATCTCCAGAGGAATACGCTCCTTTCGAGGACGTTGAAATTCCACTAACATACGAAGAGCACCTGCTCTGGTTTAATGGCGCCCTAAAACATCAAAATCACATTACCAGGCTTGGTCCACTAGGTAGACCAGGAGCCACATGGCCAGTTCTAGCGGGTTACACACCACATCCCAACATTGAAAAAATGTCAAGCGAAGAACTTTTAGTTAAACTAAAAGAATTAACAAAGGCATATAGAGAATTAGTTCAATTAACAATTGACGATACAACATACCTGCAGAAATTGAAAGAAACAGATATAGCAGAACAACCTTTTGAACTTGCCAGACTCATAGAAAAATCCAATGAAGAACTAGGTAGAGATAGTTTGGGTGGGAAAACACTAACATCCCAACTAACTGAAAATCCTGAAAAAACCTTTATTAAAAATAATCTCAACACTCCAAAAAAGAGGTGGGAGGGTAACAAACAAACCGCTCCCAGAGAAAACAGTTTCAGTCCAGAGGAAAGTCTCCTCAAAGAAGAGGCAGATCTCCAGAAAGAGGAGGCAAGTCTCCCCACAGGGAGCCCTCTGAAAAAAGATACGACCTTAGAAATAGGGACAATTGAGAAAACCTGATAGATATCAAGATATTGATACACGTCCCTCTCGATCTTTCCAGACTTCCTCTCAGAAATTGGAAAGAAGAGGACGGTCAGAACACAAAGAAAAGCACGTCAAGTCCAAAGACAAGGAACCTGCTCATCAAAGTAAAAAATTACAATATCCAAAGAAGAAGGGAGCTAGTATTAAAATAAAACATGACTGTATGTCAAAACAAGATTCCCTTTGGATTATTCAATGAGAAGACAACAATTCTTCCAAACTATCAAACACATATCATTCATTCATCGGGACCTAATAGTTGGAGCAATGCAATATACAACAAAACAGTTCTGTCAAAATTAATAAATTCAGTGTGCACAGTTTATTCATATATATATATAAAACAAGAACCAGTTAAAAACAAAAAAATGTTAAAATAGAATAAAATTAAATTTTTAAGTTTTGGGAACACAGACAATACGAGAAAGGAACAATTCATATATAATTTCTAAACCTAAACAGTTCCTAATGCTAATAAGGGAGGTGCAAATTAAAGGTAAAGATTCCACAACAGTCAGAATGATCCTTCATAGGTGTGTATTGCACTTCTCCCTTTCATTCAACGCGTTTCGACGGACATTTAAGATACAGCCGCCTTCATCAGGAATATATGGCTGTTTTCCCAAAAATTAATTTCTTGTTGAGAGCAACGTCCTTCTTAGTGAAGTGATCGTCAGCTACAGTAATGTAGTCCGTAGATAAAAAGATATCTTGAGTTCTTGGTATATCAGTCAAATTAGAGGACCATCCTCCTTTCAATGATACGCAACAGCCACAAATAAGTCAGCCCTGGTTGGTACCTTTCGAAAATATCTTGATATCCTTTGTTAAACATCAATATGGAATCAGTATAGTTCGGGAAGTGTATTTTGACGCTTGACAGTAGATAAAAAGCTTTTAAAAATTAACGAAAATATTTCAGCACGCGGTGCGCAAAATACGCAAGATAGCCGTCCTTCATTTAGTTTAAGAAACGTGCTTCTATGAGCGGGTAGCTGAATACATTTTCACGTTCAGTGGTAAGTTTGAAGTTGAAACCTCAGCTTCTTCAAAGTTACTGCTTGTGGCATCCCGCGTGCAGTCCCGATTTTCTTCAGATAAATAAAACATGCAGAGGATTCTGAGGACACAACTGAAAAACGGGGAATGGGCCCAGACAATGCTAGACAGCGCAGCAGAAGTGACCATAGCTCGCAAGATCCTGAGGAATCTTCTGGAGACAGTGGACACGAATGAGTACATTCAGGTGGAAACTGCAGACACCAGAGTTAGCGAGCCCCATAAATTATATGAAATAACATTGCGAATAGAGGGGGACAAGACTAGGAAAATAAGGGGTCTCTTTTGGGATAACTTATCAAAAGGCTATGATATCCTTCTAGCAGAAAAAGACTGGCCACCAGAGTTTGTCAGGGAGTGCCCACATGGCGAAGAAATGATTATGCCTGCCTTCTCAAATCAAATTCCAATTCATACAAAATACACATTTGCCAGAAAATGGGCAGTAGCCCAAGCCCCTGCATTATATAAAAATCATGTAGGATGGGATGAGGATTCTCCTCACCATAAAATTCAGTTAAAAAATCAACCGACTGCATAAAGGCAGTATCCTGTTAAGCAAGAAGCTAAAAAACAAGTCAGGGGGATCTTAGATCAACTTGAATACCAGGGGGTGATTGAAACATGCACCTCACAAATGAACCATCCTTTGTTTCCTGTCTCCAAGCCAGGCGACTCATATCATCTAGTTTTGGACTACAGACACCTAAACTCCTGCTGCAAAAAATTTGCAGTACGAAACTCACACAGTGCAGCACTAATGAATAACATCGTGCGCAAAAAATATAAAACGACATTAGATAATTCTAATGTATTCTTTTGTCAAAACATAGCACCTGAAAGCAGGTATTTGACTGCTTTCTCAACAATGGGGGCGCAAAAACAATTTTGCCGTCTCCCACAGGGATTCAAGAATAGCCCAGGATTATTCTCAGCAAGGGTAACAGAGTTACTACAAATATATGATGATAAGGCATTATCTTATGTCGATGACATCTATCTCACAGACAATGACCTGGAGACTCACTTAAAAAGAGTGAACACCATAATACTTGGGTTCGCAGCTGAAGGGTACAAATTCAACTTTAAAAAGTCACAAATTGCCCATCTAACTGTCCTATTTTTAGGATATGAATTATCAAGTGAAGGCAAAAGCCTAGCAGACAACTTCTTAGAGAAGTGTGCAGTACTCCAAGCTCCAAAAACGCGGAAGAATTCACAATCAATACTAGGTTTCCTGAATTTCGGAAGAGCATACATTCTAAATTATGCAGAGAGGGTTAAACCTCTATATGAATTAATAAAACCTGATTTCAAACCAATAAATTGGACTGAGAAACACACAGAAATCTTATGATCATTACAAACAGACATGTTAACTAAAACAAAACTGCAAACACACGTAAACGTACGCAACCTCGTAATCCGAGTCATCCCAGGAAGATGCAGATTCACATACCTGACCTCTAATGAGGGAGAAACTGTACCAATAGCTTATAAATCACACTTGTACACACATGCTGAAATAAAATTCAGTTCTACTGAAAAAATTCGAACAGCGGTTCAAACTGCTGTAGCAAAAGAAAGAGCCCTAGTCCAAGGGAGGAGCATATCTGTTTTAACAGCGGTATCGGCCCTTGAGGCAGTAACAAGACCACGCATATCAAATGCTGTGGCATTAGATCCAAAATGGATACAATGGGAAAATTCTCTTGCTGCAGAAGACGTGAAACACGCTTTTGATCCGAAAATGAAAAAACTAGAAGATCTAGAATACGAACATGGATATCCTCTGCCGATCGAAATTCTGCCTCTCGAACAATACACCTGTGTAATCTACACTGACAGATTTGCACAACACTACGTTGTGGATAAAAGATCTTACAATGCAGCGTGCGCGATTTTTAAAAGTCGCTGGCGCTTAGGTAAATTCAGACCGATAATCACTAAAACTGAATCACTCAGAAACTGTACAGCTCAGCGAGCTGAAATAAGATCTTTAAAGATGGTGCTACGGTCCGCCAGCCTCGCCCTCGCCACCGTACCATGCATCCTAAGAACCACCGCCGGAGGCAGATCCTTCTCCTACCTGGCGGCCAAGACATGGAACTCCCTCCCCATCCACCTTCGGCTGACCCAGGACCACCTCACCTTCAGGAACCAGCTCAAGACTGGCTGTTCGAGCAGTAGCGGCCCCCTTCCCCCAAGCGCCTTGAGACCCTTCCAGATGAGTAGCACGCTATACAAGTGTTCTGATTGATTGATTGATTGCTTGAAAATGCCGATCGCGAATTCCCGACACTAATAGTGTGCGATTCACATTACTGCGTCCAGTCTTACAATAACAGCATGCAGACCTGGATTTAAAACGGTAACAAGGATGACACAGGTGCCACAATAAAGCATAAAAAGCTATGGGAACAAGTAGTTCTTTTACAGAAAGAACTACAAAAGGCTCATGTGATACATACACTGAGTCATCAACGTGATGGCGTTCACGTTGCAGGGAATTCATTGGTTAACAGAGCCACAGCGGCAGCGGTCAAACCGGCTTCCGTAGCTACAAAAAAGCGTACTAAAAAACAAATAGACGGTGAGACGCTGCTAGCAGTAAAAGCCTCAATGAAAGGCAACTATGCGGCGTTACCTCTAAATTATCCACTCGGAAATAAATACATAGTTGATGCGAGCTCCGTTCCTTTTGCTCAAATCCCTGGAGTGGGGGATAGAGTAATTCCAAACACGAACCGGAGAGCTTACTTTATTCAAGAAGCACACATGGGAATGGATCTGAGGCACCAAGAGATCTTGAAATCTCTAATAGAATTACAATCACAATACTGCTGGACGGGGATGAGCGTGCAAATTTAAAATTTTGCAGTGGATTGTCAGAACTGCAATAGAGATCGCAGTTGTGAACCGGACCAGACAATTGCCAGGACACCTTTATTAGAAAGCATTAGGCTATCTATACGCAGAAATCCAGACAGAGAAATGCGATCCCATAACTATTAAGACGAGATTCAATTAGATGTGGCCCCAGCGCTCGGCTGATGCCAGAACTGTTATAAAAGATTTGCGAGTCTTTATTGGCACATACGCAATAGGCATGCTACATTCTGACCAGGGTCCTGCGTTTAGCTCTCGAGCTTACAAGGAGGCCATGGCCATTGCATTGCGGTACTCTAGTCCATTCCATCCTGAGAGAAATGCGGTAGTGGAGAGAAAAAAACGTGACATAAAGCAATCTATAACAGCGAGGGTATTAGGTTCGGGTGACGGGTGGGTCAAACATCTAACAAGTGTCCAACATAGTCTTAATAATCTGCCAAGAAATTCTCTAGGAGGTATCACTCCATACAAACTTTTGTTTGGTACTAGAATGATAATCCGGGACCTAGATTGGCACACTTCAGTGGTGAAACAAAAAACCTTTGATATCAAAGATCGTTTGGCTGTTTTACAGGACTTAAATGAAACAAGAAGAAGTCTAAGTAACATAAAGCTAAAGCCAACGACCACTGAAGAAAAACCACCTGTCCCAGCAAGACCTGTCTGGATTCCAAAGATTGGGGATTTGGTCAGAGAAAAGATCGAGGTGAAGAAGGAATTTTGGCCTTCTTACAGAAAAGCAGTACCTGTCTTAGCTGTCAGCGGAACAAGATCAGTTGTACTATCACCCCTTGCTGGTAAAAAGCAGAACAGAGTTGATCCATCGACCTGGTAAAACCACAATCATGTGGCCAATAATAAGTAGTAGGCCCAGTGGACTCCCAGAAATATCAGAAGACCAAATCTTGCTACAATCCAAGAGGTTCAAACTGAGAGACTAATCACTTTTGATAAACCTGCACTGAATAAAAAAGGACTATGCAACAAAGCCATGGAACTTGTGCCTCTTGAAACCCAAATTGCAACAGTTCGTCAAGAAACACCTGTCTACAATGATGTAGCCTCTGACTATGCTAATGAAACAAAGAACGATCCAAAGACTAATGAAAATCCGGAAGCAATTCCAACAATTGACAGAACTGCATCTGGCTACTTCATCAATTTCAATGACTTTTCTAATGATCCAAGTGAACATGAAGAAACGCCAGCAACAAAAACTTTCAAAGAAAAATTGACTGAACTCTTTCGTCAACTCAAAGAAACATATCTGATTTCACCATGGATTGAATTATGGTTAGGTGTACTTTTCCTCCTTTTGTGGCTCATCTTGATTTTAAGTTTGGGTAGATTTATTGATGGAAAATATAGTACAATGGACTCAGCAAGTCAGAACATCAACTTGGTCCTGAAGCCTCACAGATCTTCACACATCGAAACAAGAAAACTATCATCAGTGAACATCACAGCCAATCCTATACCCGGTGGGGTAGCATGGGACAAAACTGATTACGAAATCTATGGCCCGATTGAGCTCTTGAAATATCCACATCAATTCAAGGTTTCATTAAGTGACTTTGTAACACCAAGTACTTTCTCTTATGATTGGGACTTTGAAAATATTAAGAATATGATGCCAGATTTACAAAAGTCAGCTAAATTCACTGAACATGATTATTTGCAGGGTTCATCAAATTATGAAGAAATGTATTGATATAATCGCTATGGACATCACTATTTGCATAAATCTGCTAATCCTAGAAATGTTTTTACTTATAATCAATGGGAACATTGTCCAACTCCGCCAAAAGGCAGCTCAGAAACATTTTATGAGAAATTCCCATATTTCTCAGGGTTTAACAACAGTGATCCAGAAACGTTTTATTTTAAAACTAGCAGCCCGCCCCGGCATTGCCCGGGGCAGAAGGGGGCTGGGGGCAGCATTTTCGGCTTTTGTGCAATCCCGGCCGGGCCCCCGCCCGCCCCGACATTGCCTAGACTGCCTCCCGCCCCCCACCCGCCTGCCTCCCGCCCGCCTACTTCCCGCCTCTGCCTTACCTGAGCCGCGCTCCGGACTTCACCTTCACTCCCGGGCCCCCGCCCGCCCCGACATTGCCCAGACCGCCTCCCGCCTCGCCTTACCTGAGGCGCCGCTCCTCCCGGAGCTCCGGACTTCACCGCCACTCCTCGCCGCTCGTCACCGCTCCTCCCCGCCTGTCATCACGCACGTCTAGGTCGCGGTCAGCGCTACGTCGCGGCCGACGCTAGTTTTAGGGGACTACTTTGTAAATGTTAATTTTTTAATTTACGTTTTATTTTTATTTTATGTCGCCTATGTCCATCTACACACCCTGAGGATTCCAATATTGTATTGGGTGTGTGGATTGGCGCTGTGGTTCCCGAGTTTACCTTGCCAAAAGGTTTCTGTTCTCTCTTTATACTAGTAGTATAGATGTTAAACAAAACAGGAATGAAAACAATGTTGACAAATACTAAATTGATTTATTCTGAAAAATGTTATGAAAAAATGTCTACATTTGGTTTTGAATTTAGGAAAAACAGCATTGAGACAAAAACCATCTGGGGTACAAAAGACTGGCAGGTACAAGGTCTAGAAGCATTATTTAGAGCCTGCATGATCCCAGAACAGATAATATTCCTGAATGACACCATTCAACAAACAACCTGTCTTGGCCTAGCCAAGATAAAAGACTTAAACAAACCGTCTATTCCAAAGCCCATACCTGACAGTAATAGCACTACAGATGTGGAGATAGATGTATCCCATATTTTACACCGTAACAGAACAAATCCTAATTGGAAAAAATGGTTGATCTGGCCCACAGACACTAATACAGGGGTTCAAACAGAACAGGCCAGACCCGAGATATTCCCAGAGACAACATCCAGGGATAGTTACAACATATAGTGTAGGAAAACCATGCCTTGAGTGGCTACAGAAATTCACACTGCCTGAAATTAAGCAACACTTAACTTTACTTAAAGAAGGTGCTGACTTGCGAGATTTCATACTGGGACCTCGCAAACAGCATCAAAAACGTTTCATATACGCTGCTTACAGCGAAGCTTGGAAAGTGACGCAAATTGAAACTGCTGAAAAAATACGAGAAATTGATTGTATTAATTTGGAAAAATCTTTTTCTGTAGTGGACAATGGGTTACCGACTCTGTCCTCCAGAATTTATTCACTGGACAGCTTTGTATCATCTGCTATTGATATAATAGAGCAGGACTTGCTAATGTTACATCATGGTCAGTCCCAATTACGTTCTATTGTACAGCTAGGCTGGACGTTGCAAAACCTGCGTTTAGGCTACGTGCCATGGCGTCTAATCAACATAAGTCATTATTTTCTATCTTTAACCTTACCGATAAACAAATCAGTTTGGCACAAAAAGGAACAGACTATACGATTCTGAGCATTGAAAAACTTGAGAGATTACCATTGACAATGTCAAAGAGACCTGTTATTGAATGGATAATACATGGAACAATTACAATTCCGATAACAACTTTTCAGTTTCAATATTGCCAAAAGTATATACCAGCAGGCCTGTATGAAAGGTTGGGTAAAGGATACATCAAATCAACCTGGAATTTACCTTATACACATAAATGTTATAGTGAAGGGAAAAAATAAGTATTTCTTAGTGGCAAGAACTGTAAAAATTCATTAAGCGGTACACTTCTGTGTCAAGGTATTAACTTGCACGGAGCCTGTGAAGGTTCATCAAATAACCTTTCATGTCACCTGCAACTTGGCACCCCTGCAGCACAGCTAGAACCTTTTTTTCAGACAGGTTTCCAACGGCAGCTACGTTCTAATAAGTGACCACAGCTGTTGTGGCATGGTGCCAGGAAAAGCCTATCTTGTAACCGTTACTTCCAGGGTCATTTGCTGTATGCAAGTATTGTATCCAAACAGCAAACCAGACAAGGAGGCAGCAATATAGCCTTCTCTGAATATCTCTTCTATTCGAATTGATACTTTAAGCAGAATGAAGTCTATTCTTTTACAGACAACTGTGCCTTGAACCTCGTCCAAAGAGACGTATGATCTGCAAGTTGCAAGGACAGCGGAAGAGATACATACCCTATTATTGACAAATTGCCCCGTGCATTTCGTAGAAATGTTAAGCCAAATCTTAAACATGTCAGACACTAGTGGCATCGCACATGTATTTGAGACAATTTATTCGGGACTGTAAGCACCCTTTGAAACAGTTCTGGGCATCTTCCCGAATTTTGTGCATTCTGTATTCGGCGGCCTGCCTCTTCTTTTGGGACTCGTAGCAGGAATTTTATTTTTGTTCCTTCTGCTCCGATATGGCAAGCCAAGCCAAAGACAAAACTCCAGCTACGATGGAAGAAACAATCCTAGCAATACGATACCGAGACCGAATCACTAGAGTCCTCGGATTGGCCCGGCTAAGAGATCTGAATACAACCTGGTTTCTTTCATTCAGACCAATCTGGCAAGATTGCATCTTACCTGTGCTTATATGTCTGCTATGCAGAGAACAATGCGTGTTGGACATCTGTCTTACACTACCATCAGCAGTACCTATGGATATCGATACTTTGCTTGGTTCGGTAACGGCTCATGCAACGTGTTGTCCCCAGCGGCTACCTATTCTGATGACGGCATCGTTGAGACTTCACGATTAGGTGGCGGTGAAGTACGCGATGAAAGCAGCACCACACAGGTACAACCTTCTGTGAGCATTGCTGATCCAGACATCGATGATAGTAATGATTCTCACTTTTGCACTATTTCAGCTTTTTCGAACTTGGTCGAACTTTCACCTACTGTTGTAGACCAATTTTTCGCAAGCCTGTCTGATTTGATGTTCTCTCCTAACAACGAGAATAACTTTTGAAACAAGCAAGCACACAGCTTTACCTGAACTCTGAATTCGGCCTTCAGTTTTGATAAACAACACTACTGAAAACGATTGGAACTATTTTTTCCACTGAAAGCGAAATTATTTTTCCGTTTCCAAAATATTTACCTTTTTTTTTGGCACATGGTACTCTGCTTAAAGTAGAACTATTCTTAGAGAATAGAACTTCTATTTTTAGAGACTCTAGAGACAATATTTTAACTCAGCCTCTAGCACATGTACAGTATTGTATAAATATGTGATGAAATGGTCTCGACCTTCTTTTCTGTAATAAGAGCCATTTCATAAATGTAATTTTCGCAATTCATTCAGCCAATATTTATATATGCATTATCTGAATGATACCACTGCTTGAAAAACGTACAGTATAAATACTAATTTTCGTGTATATACCATATACCATTTCAAATGCATTTCATGTATTTTGGGGTGGGCTGGAAAACACATGCATACTTATATGTTTACTAGCAACCCTTCCCGACGTTTTCCAGGTATGAATTGCTGCAGCCAGTAGTATATTGTTCTTTAGGATTTCGTTTTGATAGCATTTCCTATCTGTGACAGGCCTGTGAAAAGCTCTGATTCACAGTGCACTGCTGATGCACTTAAGAGTGCGCGTTCAGTAGTGTGTGAACTAGAGTTTCCCTACTTTATTTTTCCTTGCACTATTATATAGAACGAACTCGACAACATGTCTTGAGCACAATTTACATTACAGAAGAACACATTAATTTGTGGTAGGCACGGGGAGACAAGGTGATTTGCCCGGAATAACAGGATGTTGAGCTGATGCCGAGATTCGAACGTAGCTCCCCAGCTCTAAAGTTCGCAATTCTAGAACTTGTGGCGGGAGGTGTGTCTAAAAGTGTATGTCGGTGCTGGTCATCAATGAGAGAGACCTGTGCATTTTTCAAATGGGTGGTGAAAAAATATGAGTATGTTGCTGGAGATGTTGGCCGCCGTGCCACCAATGTACTTACAGGGGGAGGGTAACCACCCATTATTCCACAACTTTCTTTCCGCATACTATCACTTCGCATACTTTCATTACGAAAGTACCATGACACCGCAATGCCATTATAGCGCATGGCATTACATTTTATATGCGTTTACCACGCATACATTTACAACGAAATTCGTTGTAAATGCATGAATGGTAAAAGCATGGTTTTTTTAAAATGTTTGGATAAGGTAAGTATGGGTATAGGGGTATATGCTTTGGGGTACTGAGGTATATGTTTTGGGGTGTTTGAGTATTTTAAGGGTTCAGATATAGTTTTGGGTTATGGGGTACAGGGGCAGTTTTAGGGTTTAGGGATAGGTATGGGTTTTGGGGACAGGGGTATTTTTAGGGTTCAGGGCTAGGTTTGGGTTTTGGGGTATAGGGGTATTTTTAGGGTTTAGGGATAGGTTTGGGTTTTGGGGTACAGGGGTATTTTTAGGGTTCAGGGCTAGGTTTGGGTTTTGGGGTACAGGGGTATTTTTAGGGTTTAGGGATAGGTTTGGGTTTTGGGGTACAGGGTATATTTATAGGGTTAAAATGGGTTAGTGTTTAAGGGTGTTGGGGTATTTTAAGGAGTAAGGGTGGGTTATAATTATGGGGTGCAGGGATATTTAAAGGGAGCAGGGTGGGATTAGCACACGATAAGAGACATGGCATGAAGGGCGGAACGTACCACACGGCCCCAGCGTTTGTCACGCCTCCCAGCACACGCTCACAGCACAACGCAGACACGCCCACAAGGGACTACTTTGCTGGCACGGTTCTTTTACCTTTTAAATGTATATGGTGGGCGTCTGCATAGCCTATGTCCTTCTGCTGCAACTGCCCTTTCCAACGCTGTATTGGGTGTTCTGATTGGTGCTGTGGTTCCTGAGATTACCCGCCTCAAAGGTTTGGGCTCTCTCTTAATTATATTAGTATGGATATATTGCTTAGTATTTAGTCATGATGGACATTATACGTGGAGTGGGTGTTGTAAACGTATCTAGGACCCTAATTAGATATTCCCGATTCATGCCCTTATGTGGTTATAACAAATCATATCCTTATAAAGGCATAAGAATCATATCCATATTTAGTCAAGGCCAATGCAGTCCAAATACGGCAAGGCTACTCCCATAGACTCCTAGAAAGTACAACGCGTTCTTTAAACAAACCAAGCCTCCAGCAGTCCGGGAATTCCCCCTGCTTTTGTTTTGATTTGCACAAGAACTCCTGGAGTCCAGAAAGAACTATAAGTTCTTAGTGACGTCTTATGTCCAACCTTACGTCAAACTCTGCACCTTCCAGGTATAAATATACCAGCATTTGCCTTAAGCAAACGCACGGTGGTTTGGAGCAGAGCGGCTATCTACTTGCCGGACGCTCAGCTGATGCGAGTGCCGAAGGAAGCCGACCCTCCCATTTGATGCACTGAGAAAGACGCTGTCTTTTCTCCTGCTGATAAATCCAGCTCCAGTGTTTCCAGTCACCCTTGCGGGTTGCTGGGAGATCGAGTCCTGAGAGAGAGATACAAGACCTCCTTCATTCTATAAACAAGGTACGGAGCTGATTAGATCCTTAGAGAATTCTTGATGCAGATTCTTGGCAAAACTATCTTAACTTACTTACTCCTTCCCACGTATTAGGCTTATGTCAGGTACACAGGGGTAGGCGTATTTTAGAAACACCAGTTGAGCATGTTTAGTCAATGATTTTATGTATGTATATATTTTAGCCATTTTAAGTATCATATGGATCAGAAACCATATCAATGCTTTTACAGTATTATTTCATAATACTACTTTTACTGTATGCACTTTACTTTATGACAAGTATTGCAATTGTGGCAATTCACTTCTCTTGCATGAGAAAGAGGACTGCTTAATAAATAACAACTTTTATTGAAAACGCCCGTCTCTCTATTTCTCTGCACTCCTGGTGAAACTAAGCATGCACGATTGACTGAGTGAAATAGCTGTCTATTGTTTTCACATGACTCTGGACATATACTCCGTATTCTGGGGGGAGCAAAGTTGTCCTGTTTATGTGGTTGTCAGAAACGAATCCCTTCTTGTCTATTCAGGAAAGTTAACTCCTTTCTGTTCACTTGAGAAAGTTTCTAGTGACCTCTGAGCTAGCTGGCATTCATAATTAAGTCTAACATATTCAATAGAGACCTAGTCGACCTCAGTCCTATGTCTAAACTATTGTTTATGTTATTCCAATGCGCAGAGCCTATTGGGAATATAGGAACGACACTACAAGATAACATGCTGCATTCCACTAGCCTGGCTCTTCCCCGGAGCTCATTGTAAGGGAGGGGCCATCCCAGCCCCTCGCCACAGCAGAATGGGCCAGCTTCCTTTAATTAGATGTATGGGAGGCTTGCAAATGAGCAGGCTTCCTCCCCCCCTCCACCAGATAGGAGCAGAAGAAAATTGGCAGGCACTTCGGCCTGGAAGAGATAAGATGCAGGTCAGCAGCAGAGAGCAGAACTGTCTCTGCTTGTTATGATTGGCAATGTACCAATTCTTGTTCGTGAAGCCTCTTGTAAGGGAGGGGTCAGCTGGCTAGGAGCGAGTGAAGAGTGAAGCCAGCTGCCCCAGCCCTTCTGACTGTGTAAGAAAAAGTTAGATTTTGTCCAAATAAACTTAGAGAATATAAGGCAGGTAGTATTCTTAAACAATTCCCCAGATTTAGAGGAGAGTTTTGCAATCAAAAAGGCTTTTTAGAGATGGAATAAAAATAAATGCTTTTTTGAATTGGAGTTTTTTGCAAGATGAGTGATACTTGTTTATCGTTTCAGATTGACGCAGCGCTTGGGTGTGAGTGGCGATGTGTGGTGCCCCACATCTCCCTCCCCTCCTTTTCCCCCCCTCTCCTTCACATCCAATCCCCCCCTCCCAAGCCTGGAGCCAGATCAGACCAGTCGTGGCTGACGGCGGACGGGAGCTGATGATCTACCAGATCGGATGGGGTTCTTCCTTGTCGAGGGGATACAGATGAAGATGGATGTCGGAGGCCTGTCACCTACACAGATGGACTGCTTCTTCCCAAGCGAAGAAGGGATTAGCAGAGTGTGTTCTGACTTTGTAAGTATGGAAGCTGTGTGTCTCTCACACAGGAGAACTGCTTGTGCACCTTGACAAGAGACAGCTGTGTTTTTTGTTTTCCTTTTTTCACAGAAAATAACACTTTTTTTCTTCTCCCCCAATAGAAATGCTCTGCTGCAGTTAGAGTAAATACTTTCTAAGCTACAGTTGCCTGCCTTGGCAGTCGACTTAATCCGGGTTTCCTGAATTATTTTTAGATTTTTGGGTTTTGAGTAATACAGTCTTGACTTGCTTTATAGTGTTATGTTCCTTAATCATGTAGTGAAGCTCTGAAAGGAACCATCAATTAGTTATGATGTTTGCTACGTAGCCATTTAATCACACAGGTAGTCTGCAATGTAATTTTCTCTTACTGATATGAATTTCATTATGGCCTGCAATTTTGTGTCCTTCACTTTCCCATGATTTTGCCTTGAAATTGATGCTTCAATGATATTTACATTTTTGATGAGGTTATACTGATTACTCTTTCTTGATACCACTCTTGCAGTTACCACATACAGGGCCCCAGTGATGATTTCTTTTTCTTCTGTCCTGTTGTTTGCTTAATGAATCATTTACTATAATTCCAATTTTGCAGTTAAAAGATGCAGTGCCTCATTAATAGTTGAGCCTTTAGTTCAGTGATTTTCTTTTTGATATCTGTGAAATGATAATGTTAGAGGGTCATTGGGTGCAATTTAGTTAGTAAGCAGCTTTTATGATCTGATGCCCTATGATAACCCTCAATCACCAACTGACTTTAGTGTGCTATGTTATCCTGGCATTAATGTAGATTGGCCTTGCATATATCTATTTCTTTTCTGTCCTATATTCTTGCAGTTTTTTTTTTTATAGAACAGTCTTGCCAAAGGATAGAAGGTATGGGATGTCGAGGTGCAGTGTTGTGAGTGATGGTGCACACATGTGCTCCATAGTGGATACTGAGGGATTAGGTGCATACTGTTATTTAGGTTAGGTGAATTATGACTTCTGCTTATTGCCTTTGGCGTGGTCTAATATCATTCTGTTTTCCAAGTCTGAATCTATTAGCTTAGCTGCTTCAGTTGTAGGGATTCCTGGACTGACAATTTATAATGTTAGGGCTATTAACACCTTAGCTGCTATTACACATTCCTCCCCAGTGCTGCGCTGTCCATTAGAACTAGTGCTGAATGGACGTTCAATGGTCGTGCGCAGCACTGGGGAGGTAGCGCTGCTGACGACCATTGGCCGTCAGCAGCACTTAAGGGGTTAATAGACTAGCTTGTTTAGAGAATAAATAAGTTAACAACACCTTGATAGCTTTCTCTGATTTCCTGCTTGGGGTTGTTCTTGTTTTCCGCTATTAGACTATTGCTTTGGTCAATGGACCCTTGATAGAGGACTGTGGGATTGGCTCCTTGGGTGGTTACCTGATGCTTTGATTTATCTTGGGTGGTGTATCTCTTAGTTCTCTATTTTTAGTGCATTATGCTGATGTGTTTCTTGTTCTTTCAGTTATAGTTTGCATATTGTTTGAAGCTACGATGGTGTTGGACAATGGTCATGGGTGGAATGTAGAGACCGATATTTTGGTAGATGGTGATTGGATCCATTGCCCACCACCATCTCAGCACATTGTAGCTCAGTATAGTGACCTCTAGATAGCACTGACTATTGCCTTGCGTTGCTGTTTCTTGTGCTAGGTGCGCGTTGCTCTCGCAGAATTGCGTTGCTATTCACCAGAAGGTCGGAAGTCGTTGCTGTTTCTCGTGGTAGGTGCGCGTTGCTATTCACCAGATGGTGTTGATCGTCGGAAGGCGTTGCTGTTTCTTGCAGAATTGCGTTGCTATTCACCGGAAGGTGTTGATCGTCGGAAGGCGTTGCTGTTTGTTGTTGTTTGCATTATTGTACATATCCCCCAAGACTATGGCTCCAGATCTTTAGTATTTCCAGCTGTATGTGTGGGTATTTGTGTTATTCCTTTCTCAGGTTGGTATTTTAGGTGTCTATGTGTGGAGTTTTTATGAGTCCTGGGAAGGGCTGTGGTAAGTAACGACTTGGTGAGTGACAGGAGCCCCAAATTGTAGCAAAAACCATTTCATTGCAGTGGTGTTGTTGCTGCTTTTTACACGGGTACGCCTTCTCTGCATCTGATTAGCGATAGTTGCCGGGATCATCTGTAGCAATGTTTTTTGCGGCAGCTATCAGAGGGAAACTGTTGATATGGGCTGTTATCACCAGCTTGTGAATGGGGCGATAATATTATCGCCACTTTGGCTGCGATAAAGTGCAGATAACTCGGCGATATATCCTTGAGAATATGCCCCATTGTCTCTTCTACACTGGACTGCCTCAGATCTTCTGAAGCAAGCTAATATGTGGACTGCATGTATGTTATTGCATAATTCAGTATTGTCTGTTTCTTCAGTTACTATTATATTGTATTGTAAGGTTAATAAAGTATATTAATATATTGCTGAGGACAGTCACAGCATTCTCCTATAAGTAAATTAATTAGGTGGCCACCCTACGGTGAGTATTTAATTGTATGGATGGTGATATTGCATCACTAAATTCGCTAGGTCATATTTGCAAACCTATAAACCACGACCACAATGAACTAATAATCTGTTAGAGCTTGTTTATATTATGTCAACTTCTAAACAGATACTGGCCAGTGCCTGAATCCTTAAACAGTGCTATTATCTATCACATCACAACATGGGAACTATGGGCCTCATTTATGAGGTCTTGCCGTAAGGTAGCGCTACAGACCTTCCTGCTGCACTGGCCAACAGTAAAAGAAAAGGCAGGAGTGTGCCGTATCTATCAGATACACCGCATTCCTTTCCCACGCCGCCACACAATGGGCTCCCGTGTGCCAACGCAGGCACCTTTGCAACATCCTGCAAAGTTGCCTGCGTTACGGGGATGATTAGTTTTGCGCAGGAAGGGAAACCTTCCAGCACAAAAACAATCACAAGAGACTTTGTCCTCTTTCTAAGTGTGTTGCACAATGCAGCACACATAGAAAATGGGAAAAACGAGGTGAAATAAAGATATTTCTCCCCGGTGAGCATCCTTTACTTCTTCCATTGGTGCACGTTTTTGGTGCTGCCTCAGAGTTACGATTTCTCGAAAATCTGAGGCGTGTAAAAAAGCCCTGGATGTTGCTGGGAGGACCTCCATCAATCCCCATTGCAAGCCCCTTTAATGCAGCAAACGGTGTTAAAGGGAATGCTGTTTACAAAGCAGTATGAAGCCAAGAAAAGTGGCTTAGTGCTGCTTCGTAAGTATGGAGCAAGCTCCTGCGCCACGGAACACCACAAAAAGTGACACGCCAGCGGCTGAAGGGGGTCTCATAAATGAGTCCCTCTATCTCCCATAATTGCATCTTCACCCAGTGGCACCCTTGTTGGAAATCACAGGTGTTAAGGTAAAAACGAATGGAAAAAAAGTTTAATTCTGCTTTTGTCACCAATGAAAACAGCCACCTAAAGACAATATTTTCATACCATTGGGGCAGTAGTGAACAGCTTAAATTGGTGCTGGTTTTGTAGAAACATGTTTTTTTGTAAGTGCAAAGAACATGGATGTGCATCATCTAGGTATATCTTTCGCTGTATCGTAAGGTTCATGACCTCGATAACTAAAGGAATCCAGTAGTGACTGTTTTCAGCGCAGAGTGGCAAGGCAGGTGGGAAAAAAAGAACGTACTTGCCGCCCGCCGCATCGCTGCTCTTCTGCTCCTCTCTGACTCCACTGCAGCACAGACACCTCTGCGGCCAATCCAGATGTTGCTCTCATGCTGCTGGCATCATGAGAGAAGCGTCAGGGTTGGCCTGAGCACCCTGGATTTGCACTCCCAGAGAGACTGGGAGCCTGTGTCTGCTGGCTCCAACCCGGCAGCATTGTAGACATCTAAGGGTGCATGTTCGTTTGTCCATCCTAAGACAGCCGGCCAAACTCACATGGGCACTGACAGCAGTGCCCACCATTCCTCCTTCAATCACTGCCCCTGCAATGGCTCCACCCCCAAAACTCTGCCATCAGAACTCGAAAATTAAAATGATAATAAACCAGTTTTATTTTCATTTTGTTTTTTCAAGTTTGGAGGCTGCTGGAAAGGGGGCAACACTCCACCTTAGAGGAGGAGCTGCCGCTGAAGGAATGAGTTGCCTAGGTTCATATAAGTGCATCTGTGGAATATCCTTATTCACAGAAAAGAAGACTGTCAAGATAAATGAAAGGAAGGTGAAACAAATCAAATGATCCTGTGGGTGACAGAGCAAATAGATTTCAATTACTTTGTGTTCGTACACGCCTCCTATGCGGCCTAAGGATATTATAACTTACTAATCAAAAACGACATTTTATGTACAAATATTTGACTTTGATTTGACAAGTCTAAAAAGGAAAGTAATTCGTTAGTGCAGTCCTTGGATGGTTGCTGCCTCCTGGTAGGGAGTCATTTTTTGTCTACATCTTAGATTTTAGACTTCAACCTGTGACCTTTATGAGGGAGTGGACAACTCATTCACTAAAGAGCATGGCAGGAAAAAGCAATCATGAATACAGGAAGGGAAGATAGGAAAGACATACCAATGAAAAAGCAAAAGAGTGAAACAGAGTGTAGGAAAGCATGTAAGTAAAAAGCTGCTTTGCCATAGAGTAGCCATCACACATTTTACGTCTCGAAGCACTGGTTTATTCAGGGGGTCGTCCCTATTACTAGAAACATCTAAATCTACTAGGAACGTCCCTCTTATGAGACAAAAAAAGTAATCTGTTTGCCATTACACATTACTAGTTCAAAAGTGACATATTACAGATTACTTTTAAATTACCTATATCATAACAGCCGATTGCCAATATGCCTCTGTCCGTTGGGATGCCTTCAACAAGTTCTGTTTTTAGTTGCCCTTAAAAGCTGGCCCACCATATTAGGAGAATGTCACCACTCTGGCAGGGATTTTTTTGCCAGCAGTGCTCTTCACAGCACAGCTGGAGCAACATCAAATGTGACAAACTGGACATCCACCTGTGTACCGAAGTTGCTACCCTTCTCTGGCACTCTAAATACCCTTAAAAGGCTAGCTGAACACTGCACCTGGTGCGTAGCCTGGCCAGTAGAATTGGGGGTGGGGGGGGGTTGGGCGGGGGGGGGGGTGTAAGCTTCAGATTACTTAACAATCACTCAGTGATATCTTGTTAACCCCTTCCATGCTCATGACGAGCTCAGCTCGTCATGAGGTAGCCTGGAGCTGTGCTCATGACGAGCTGAGCTCGTCATGACACCAGTTAAAATACATTATACGAAGCAGGAAACAAGGGGGGCTTAAGAGGCAGTGGAAAGAGAGGCGCCAACGAAGGCACCTTTGCACCATGGTGCAAGGATGCCAGCGTTGCGGGATGATTATTTTTTGTACAGGAAGGGAAACCTTTCTGTACAAAAATAATCACAAGAGGCTTTTCTTCTTTCTATGTGTGCTGCAGTATGCAGCACACATAGAAAAAGGAAAAACGAGGAGAAATAAAGATATTTCTCCCCGTTGCGCCTCCATTATGCCTCCCCTGGGGAGGCGTAAGCTTTTGGCGCTGCCTCAGATTTATGATTTCTCATAAATATGGGGCTGTGTCAAAAGGCCATGGATGTCGCTGGGAACGCCCCCAGCAACACCCATTGCATGCCCCTTTAACTCAGAACACTGCGTTAAAGGGACTGATATTTATTAGGCAGCATTAAGCCTAAAAAAGTGGCTTAGTGCTGACTGATAAATATCACGCAGGCTTCTGCGCCATGGAACGTCACAAAAAGTGACATTCCAATGGCGCAAGGGGACTCATAAATGAGGCCCAATAGTTTTTACTCTTTTTAAACTAACCAAATTTCAGGCAGGGATGATTTAGAGAGAGAAAGATAGACAAAGAGAGAAAGAAAGAGATCGAGCTTTTTTTTTGGGTCAGAGTGGCATGGAAGAATCCAGGTTGAAATCCGACAGATCCCTCACCAGATGAGGCTGGAAGCACCTGTACCCAACTTTTTACTACGCAACACATTTTTTAGGGGTGGAGGGTTTTGTAGCGCAAACGTGTTGGGCCTCAGTAAATTTCTACTTCAAAATATTTGTTCCCAGAATAACCTCCGCTACCACATTTATCTCATTAGGTCCTCTGATGGATCTTGTTCTGTGCTGAAAGGGACTAGAATATTTAGGGGATGAACTATTATCATATTAGAGTCTGGAATAAGATAATAGTTAGCATTTATTCATTACCAAATGGATTTGCTTAGGCAAAATCTATCTTTAGGTCAGTGAATTTGCAAACAAATAAATTGGCCACAACAAATGAATGAAATTAGCAGACTAGTTATCTCAGTTGGTATCTTAATCACCATTGAAGAAATTTTCATGTCAAATTAATTTACAACTTACAAGCATCAACAAAGCTGTGAGAATCAAAGTTTGAAGGGAATTTTCTTCCTCAGCCGAAGGAGATTGTATCATGATAAAAGAGTAATTTACAGCAAATAAACCTCATGAAAACCCTATAGATGAAAGTTCAGTAATCACCAAATTATCATTTCTAGTTCGTGGACAGGATTTGCCTGCCCTGTCTGCACGGCAGCGTCAATGCCACAGCTGTTGTCGGGAACCTTGCAGCCGGAGAGATTCCACTATGCAGGCATGCCAGTCAGCAGCAAACAAAGTATTTCATCACAGTTCGCGTTAGTTTCTGGAAGTACAAATCATCAGACTATGTACTGCAAGGTAGGTTGAGAAGGTGGACAAGAAAGGACAGCCCTTGTCCACACTTTAGGCAATTATACTCCATTGATTACTGGTTTACACCCCTTGACATCACTTATTTGATCGGCTCACTCTCTCCGATTGGTCAGTTTCAGTAGGATGAGATGATGTAGTAGCAAAAAGTATACAAAACCGGAAGAATTGATCCATTACTTTGCATTTCCTTAAGACCACTATCCTTAGTCATACGATTGTTTGCATCATCCAGGAAATTGGTGAGTCCATGCTCTCATCCTTTGTCAGTTATTTCCCAAGTATGTGCTCTAGGAAGTAACAATTTTGTTGCAAGTCCAATAGAGTGAGCTACAAGCGTGAAAGGAATTATTGATTGTTAGAGCACCAGTAGAAACTTTACGAAAGGTTCCCATAGGCTTCAGACTATTCAGTTCATAAGTTCATACTAGGAAAGGAAAGTAAGTTTTGGTCCTTCATGAATCAAAGCTTGTGCCCGATGAATTTAAGCTAAAATATGATTTTCACGTTATTAGAAACTAAGCATTCGTAATTCAATTTAATCAAATTAATGATTCGCATCTACATCATGCAAGTATAAAGTACCCCTAAAAATAAAAATAAATTAACACTCCATTTTCATTTCACATTCTATTTAGCAGTTTTCTATTTCACGTTATAGGTTACTACATCATCCAAGATTCAAAGGCACATTTAGAATATTCTTTTCATAAAGCAAATCATTCTACCATCTATTTCTCTTCAATGTCATTTTTTTTAATTTCACGTCCTAAGGTTAACGACCATTGTCGGAACATATTACAGTTTTTAATTCTTTACATAGAATTTTCTATGTTATCATTTATTTATTACATTAATTTACGCAAAGAGTGAAACATCTTAATACATTTGCTAAACTTTTCATTAGTTTATTTATAGTTAAGTGCCATCATAATTCTAGAGCTAACATTCTACACGCTTTTACGATGCAGTACCTAAATCAAGTTTTGTGCATGTTTTCGTTAAACGTGGTAACCTAACACGCATTTGTCATGTTCGAAAATAAAGCCACAAATCATTTTTCTAGGGTGAATTCACAGAGATAGATGAAAGATAAAATCCATGCTCTATCAAGGGTGTAACACCCCAAACAGCTGAAGCTATACCCCTGCTGGTCAGCAACCTGTGTGAATAAATGTGGCAATGCTCTAATGCAGTAAAGTGGGAATATATGGGTGTGTCAAGTGATAAGGTTGCTAAGGTTGTAAACTTGGGAGCTTCACTTTGTATGCAGGCAAATGTTAAGTGTTATTATTCCCCTGTAAATGAGCAGAAAGCAGGCACTTACAACTGAAAAGGCAGTTTTGTAATCCGATCATCAACACCACAACTCCTCACAGGGAGGTCCCTTAACTGAATCCAACTGTCATAAAATGTTGAGGTCACTAACTCTAAGGGAAGGGAACCATGAGTGACTAGAGAAGGGGGAAAGGAATGTACCATGTTGTAAACGGTAAATGATTGAACTACATACGAGAACAAGATGCACAATAAAAAGAAAAAAGATTTTGCAGGAGACTTTCACTGGAGTTCACTTTTAGCAGTAAGATTCTCAAACAAAAAGTAATTTGAGGCCTTTTAGTCGACAAAAAGTGGTCTACAAAACTCACAAAGTGGTGATTCCTGTGGATGTGGATGCCAGAAAACTCAGGCCTCCACAGTGAAATTGCAACTCGGCATTGACAAGAGCAATTGGGAGCGCCTTTTTCTGAAAAAAAACCACTGCTGTTTAATAACACATATAAACACATAGCTAGAAGAGGGGAAATTGATGGAGATTGAAAAGAACATTATGGCAGGATAAGGACAATGTCACACCAGCAGAAACTTTGGTTGTTTCGTGTGTTTAGACGAGAAGGTTAAGGGGTGTTGCAAATTAAAATAACACTAATAGAGAGATTACCAAAGAAGGAAGTCGTCTTTTTGTTTCCTGCGGAACCCCCGACATCCCTGGCGTTGCACACATTACTTATCAGCCCCACCTGACACAAGCTTGTTACAAAACTATACAGAGCTGCTAGAGAGAATAGGGCACCTTTCAATGATAAGAGCTTGGACAAATGGAATGAATGTCTGGACCAACAGCTGATGCGGGAGGAATGGGTACGCTGCTGCCTAATGACTAGCTCCCTCACCTCCAATGGGAACTTACGCATAATACATTTCAAATACCTTCACCAGGTTTATCATACGCCCCACAAGATTTTTAAATATGGTCTCAGAGACACGGACACATGTGCAGGGTGTGGTGCCTCGGGTGCAGACTATTGGCATCTGACCTGGCCCTGTGGGTGGGTGTGGACATACTGGACTGAGGTGGTTGCTAAACTATCCAAGATCATTGGGGTCGAATTGACATGCTCACTGCAGGTGTGTTTATTGGGCCTGCTTCCTTTTCTGAAAGGTGTTCAGGGTAAGCTGGCAAGGGTGGCACTGCTTATTGCCAAACGGCGAGTGGCGATGGTGTGTGAACGGCAGCGGAGTCCTACAGTTGAACAGTGGCTCAGGGATTGGACGTATTGTAGAGAGAACTTGGGGGCATATTATCAAGACAGGCGATAAAATTATCGCCGCTTTAGCGGCAGAAAACTGCCGCTAAAATGGCGATAATGGGCTTGATAACATGCTCTATGGAATTCCAATTGAAGCCCATGTTAAATGTGAAGGACATCTAACATGCGATTCAATTTGAATTCCATAGAGCATATTATCAAGCCCATTATCGCTGTTTTAGCGGCGATTTTCTGCTGCTAAAGGGGCGATAATTTTATCGCCTGTCTTGTTAATATGCCCCCTAGTACTATATACGGAGGAACTGCCGGTGACCTCCCAGCCAAATGATATATGGGAACCTCTATTGATTTACCTGCGTACGATTGTGCCGCCCGATACCCCTGTCACAGCGACTGTGTAAATATTAATCAATATACTTGCATGAGCTGTAAGATATGTGTAGTTGTATTATCATGATTGGAATCTACCCTCTATATATGTACATTATAGCCACGAGTTGGTTGATAGTAATGTTTTCACATTGATTTAATCTTTAATGCCTTATTTGTACACTGTATGAGCCTTTATGAAAATCAATTTTAAAAAAATAGGAAGTCTTCTTTTTTGAACTCTGCAGCCAATTACCTTTTACAGACAATGTAATTGCACGTTTCCTCAAGATCAACACACTTTCCCACCGCTCTTAGAATATGTTCCCACCTACATGACAACATTGATCAACCTAATTACCAGAAAAAAGTATTTTCCTTTTATGAAAATGGCTGGTGATGCATGCATTAAGGATTAGTACTATATGCAAAGTGGCATGATACACTGTGTGTGGCGTATTCACAACAATGGACATATGTTTACGATCAAATGTGCCTCAGGTATGCCTGCTAGCAATCTACAAAGGTTGTTCTTAATTTGAGCCAGTGGTTGCTGTTGGGTCCCACTGGAACTCATGGGCATATTATCAACAACTAGCGATATTTATCGCTAAAGAAGCTTAGCGACATTTTTTTTATCGCTATCAGCAACGTTTGTCTCCAATGCGATAAAATATCCAGCGATAGCGGCGAAATGCGTGAATATCGCTGGAAATCCAGCGATATTCAGGCATTATTGCTAATAGGATCTTAACCTGAATATCCACCTCCCATTGGATATACAGGTTAAGAACTGGTCTGAGCAGGCGTTAGTTTTTACCGATCTTCGCGCTTAGCGAGAATTTTTTAATCGCTATGCCTGCCTTGCTAATAAGCGATAGCGACGTAAACTGGTTGGGTACGGCCACTTTGCATGTCATTAGCGATAAATATCGCTGACAGGCAAAGCGGGCCCCAAACCGCTCGCTATCACCTAAAAGCTGTCGCTAACTGATGTTAGCGACAGCTTGCTAATAGGGCGATGAAATTATCGGAGCTTTGTGCCCAAAAACGGCCGCAAAAGCGGCGACAATTTCACTTTGCCTGCCTTGATAATATGCCCCTCAATTTTTGGGGAAACAGCACTCATTTTTAGAGACAGGCACTATTCTTTCCTCTTTGGACATTTACCAAGAGCAAGCAAGGTAAAACACACATATGGGAAAGAAGGAGGAACAGAAAGACGGAAAAATTGTCACAAAGGGAAAAAGAAGGACCTGAAAATGTGAGATTAAGATGTAGTGAGTGGGACCTGAAAATGTGAGATTAAGATGTAGTGGGTGTCTCACAGTGGATTAGAGGCATGAGGTGGATTGCACATTACATAGCCTTGATATTTGCTGCACCAGCATGTAATAGCGCTGACCCTGGTCTTCTGAGCAGAGCTTTAGGCACCGGCACTCATTATTTTACAAATAGAACACTGCACAAAGGGATTCCTGACAGGCAGAACCCCATTTATAGCTGCAGAGATCTCCATAGCAGCAATCCCCGCTTAATGGATTCAAGGTGTTCCTAGGCAATCAAAGGAGCGGTTATCCTTTGAAGGTCATGTATGCTCAGAAACAAGTACATTTGTGGCCATTCACAATCAGCAGCCTGAAAATAGATGCATATTTACTTCATCCAAGTGCTGGCCTTTCCAAGGTGGCAAGAAAAATGAATCATCCCCAAATTTATTGTGCAAAAAAATAAGTTTCTCCCCAAGAAAAAAAGCATATGTAATGGAGTGCTTCGGGCTTCTTATGGCTGTAGAATCCCGGAGCTCCAAAATTCTAATGTTGCTGTGAACAATGTCTTTTGCTGTGAACACAGGCCTCACAGAGCCCGAGGGGATTTAAACCCCCTCGGGCTGCGTGAGGCCTTTGTTTTATTTGTTAGAATATGCTGCCCTCTAGTGGTGGAATGTTCGAATAGCCTTATAGCCCTCTATAGCTGAGCTATACTGGCCAGTCCTACTCCCTTGTTAAAGAACCTCGCTTTCGGCTCGGCTCTTTAACTCTGGAGCTGGCCTTTAATGGCCTGTATTGCCCGCTATAAGCCTATATTAAAAATACAAATGGCTAGGCTTCAGGGACATGGTGAAGGTCAGCACAGGGAATATGGTATCATTAATTATCGATAAAGCATGACAAGTTAATAGCAAAAGAGAAAAACTAGTGACTTAATCATTATGAGGGGACAACAGGAGAGAAGATGAATTGTTTTCAGACAGGAAAAGAGATTAATTGTTTTCAGAAAGGAGAAGAGATGAATTGTTTTCAGACAGGAAAAGAGATTCATTATTTTCAGACAGGAGAGGAGATTAATTGCTTTTAGATATGAGAGGATTCATTTCTATGAGTTGGATGCTTTCAGAGGAGAAAGAAGATGGATTGTTCCTAGATGCATGAGGAGATGAATTGTTTTCAAAGTCTTTAATGTCACTGCCTAGTTCTTCAGTTTCTTTCATACTGGTATTGGCATTTTTTGCTGGTTGGGAGAACGTGTTTTTCAGCAAATGTATTCCTTTCTTCACCAACGGGTCGAGTAGCTTTGAGATGGCGGTCGTGTACGAAACGACATTACCTTCCTGCATTTTCTGATCCAGTAGTGTTTTGAAGGCTTGGCTACTCTTCTCCTGTATCTTTTCCATAATCTGTGATTCGGCTTCTTCCAGCATCAGCTGCTCATGTTCAATCTCATCATACGATCGACCTTCTTTACAGACTCGTTCCCCACACTTGCAGTACCACACAGGGAAATAACTGACCAGTAGAAACCCCAGGAGAACCACAAGGAACAGCAGCATGCCAATGATCTGAAATGCAGAAACCAGAAGACAGATAAAAATCTCTGCCATTTTAGGCCAAAGGGGGTTCCTGGCAAAATTCTGAAGACCTTGCCAGAGCTCAAACATTTGCTATGTATTTTATGGGACGCTGACCTGAAAATGTTTTAATGTTATTTTTATATTATCTTTTGTATGACATTATTTAATGGCCCTACTGCATTGGTTGGAGAGCTTCAGTATATATTCAACTTTGTTGAACTGCAGTGTTGGACTTGGCACTTTTTGCAGGGTCATCCCTAAACTTTTTGCCTTTCTCCTAGCCTTTTCTCTGACATGGTGTCGTGGTTTTAGCCCTCTGGGCACTTTAGCACTGATGTCCAGTGTAGTGTGTGCGCTCTCCGTGTTACATATGGTAAGATTGGTCTACACCTATTTGGCCTATTTAATTTATCTGTCAGCCCCTTGTAAAGTGGTATCTCATATACCCAGGGCTGGTAAAATAAATCCTACTGGTGGACTTGCAGTGCTGATTGCGCTACCCACCAGAGTAGCCTTGCAAACGTATCTCAGCCATCAGCCTGTGCACGCAGTGTCACTGCCTCTGTATCGTGGCACCTAAAGTGTGTGCCATGTCTGTGACCTCCTTTTACTACATGTCAGTCACCCCTAAGGTAGGCCCTAGCTAGCCCTATGGGCAGGGTGCATTGTAGGTAAAAGATAGGACATGTATTTAAGTGTGCGACATGTCCTGGTAGTGATTTTGGTTTCTCACTGCTGTGGGGCTGCCCTCCTAAAAGAATGCATTGGTGATTCCCTGATAAGTGTTTCAGTGGTAATTCCTGATATGAGAGGAGCGCGTGGTCAAGTTTATTATATTTTAGAATTTTAGAAATGCCACTTTTAGAACTTGGCATTTCTGTGTGTTATGTGTCTGCCTGCCTGATGTGAATTGCATGTCTGGCTTTTGAGTGACACAGGCTGGGAGGTGTGTGGGCAGGGTGTGTCAGCACTAGGCTGAATGGGACATCTGCATTGGGAGTAGTGGGAGGAGTAATCCCCTGACCCTGAATAGGTCTGTGCCTGCCCTGTACAATGCTGGCTCTGCCCCCTGTGGTGTATCTGATCACCGAGCCCGCACCTGACAAAAGGAAAGAGGAGCCAGGTAAACAGAGTGCTCCAATTACCCCCTGAACAAGTTTTTGCTGGTTTCCCCAAGCCCTGTACTGTAGACAGAGGAGAAGGAGTATAAATGTAGGTGCTGTGACCCCATGAATTTAGTGCTGTTTCTGGACTTCTGGGGGCTTGCTGCTGCTGGGGGCCCAGGAGGAGCCACCACAGGGGCTTGCCTACCTGCTGGAGGGCCCATTATTCTAGCCTCCCTGGGCCCATTTGTGCCCCTTTGGATCTTTGGACATCTAGCACCTTGTGAGCGCTGTGTTTTACTTTCCTAGACAGAGGAGCCCGTGCGCTTTGTAACGCGGAGCTACAGCCCTGTTGGAGGGAATCCCGATTTAGGGATTCCCCCGCATTTGGTGCCTTTTCGGCGGGTGCCCACGCTGCTTATGATCTTGACAGCGGGTGTCCACCCCGCTTTTTGCGATGATGACAGAGGGTGCCCACCCTGCTTTGTGCTGTGGATGTTCGCGGGTGCCCACCCCGCCTTGATAATTTATTTGGTGAACAGGTGCCCACCCCACAGTCGTCCTTATTTGAAATGGGTGCCTGCCCCTTATTGCCACAGCAGCGCGACCAGGAAGCCAGGCGGGCTGCCTGACTCTGGGCGGAGCTGCAGCCGGAAGGAAGAAGTCCCGCCCACCACCACGGGCAGTTGGGAGCCTTGCGGGCTCCACCGTGAAGACCTGTGTCCCAGGACAGGGACGGGGTGAAGAGTAGAGTTTCAACTGCAGTGGAGGAGGTCCAGAGGAGTCCCCAGCAAAGTGGGGCTGGCTGGGGGGAGCAAGATCGAGGCGCAGTGCCCATGTCTCTTCTGTGGGGCTCTTTTTACAGTGGCCCCGCCTGATAGAGGGTAGCTGCAATGTTTGGGGGCAGTTTTGATTTAGAAAGCCCCAGTAGGGGCCCGAGGGCACAGTCGTGCCAGGGCCCCTTTACTTTATTCACAGCTGTGCTGCACCAGCGCGGGCAGCTGCAACGTTTGGCAGCATTTTGTGATCGAAGTCCCTGAGTGGGACTGAAGAGGCACAGTGGTGCCAGGCCTTTTTGTTTATTCACAGCTGCGCTGCATCAGCACGTGCAGCTGCAACGGTTTGCTATATTTTGTACAGAGTCCCAGTGGGGAGCCACCCAGAGGGCACAGTGAGTGCCCATGCCCCCATTTTGTTTCACAGCTGCACAGCAATTAGTGGTAGCTGCAATGTTTAGGCCAGCGCAATTGCGCACTTATGGATTCTGATGCATTTGTAGCACGCACTGACATTATGGACATAGAGCATTTCCCCCTCTGAAAAGGTCAGACAGTGTGAGGTTGGTAGGGTGCCAGGCCCTAATGTGATTTATGTGCTAATATGCTAGATGTGTTTTATGCACCCTGATGTATGCCTCTACTGTGTTTATGCTTGTGAGGTTATTGCATAATGTATTTATGCTGGTAAGGATATTATTGTCTAATGTGTTTAGGCTTATGAGCTTGGCGCATAATGTATTTTACGCCTAATGTGATGCTGATTGCATGCTATGATTTATGTTTCAGTATTTTGCCTGTCATTATTGGTTGTGTTCTAAATTTACTATTTGTGGTGGTGATGGTTCTAACAGTGGCCCAATTGGCCCTGTCATGTGTATATAATCCCCTGTGAATATTGCCTTGTGCCAGTTGGCACAGTGTATATTGTGTGATTACTATTCTAATGTGTTTTGGATAATGCAAAGGCTATATGTCTATATAATCTTGTCTGGAGTTCCTTTTGTGGTGTGTCTAGTGTGTTGCTGCTGTGTGTGTGTGTTGCGAATACTCTTTACACATTGCCTCAGGGATAAGCCTTACTGCTCGTGCCAAGCTACCAAGGGGGTGAGCAAGGGTTATCTTCAGCGTATAACTCCCCTTGCCCTGACTAGAGTGGTGGTTTCTGCCTGGCTTAGGCGCAAGACCTTGCCAACAAGAAATCCCATTTCTAACATGCAGCTACAATATAACAAGTGTACAACATTTATTCACACCAACTCCCTCAAAGTACAGAAACAGGAAAGCTGCTAGAAATTGAAATAAGTAACTGTATTGAGAGTAAATTAAGGATAGGCGGAGTTTCACTCAGTACAATTCCGCGGAGTTACAAGGAAACTGTGCGAGAGTCCACTGAGTTCTTCAAGAGGGTGGAATTTGGCATGTTGCGCTGCTCAAGCTGATTTTTCACGCCGGGGATTCTTAATGCCACTTGGGTAGATTTTCTACTCAAGCCCCATCTTTCTCAACACGAACGATTACGACCTGCTGTGACCGTGTTAATTGAGAAAATCTTGCAGAGAGGTGTACTATAGCCTGAAAATTGCACTATGGCACACAAATTATCGCTAACACTTGCCTACTTAACATTGGTGAGCCACCCACGAAAAAAAACATTGGCAAGCAGCAGTTGGTGGAGTTTTGCCAGAACTCCGCAATCCAAGTGTAATGCTGAGTGGGCAAAACTCTGCTGGTGGAGGGTAATTTTCGCCCACCCATAGAGTCAGTGTATCTCTCATCATAGCATGGGTGAATTAGTGGTTATTTTACACATCACACACTGTAATTTGCTCTGGGCATGTTGAAGAGTTTTCAAGTTGTTCCCACTTAGTTCTGGTTTTCCCTTTAACATTACATACATAATCCTAAACAAGCATCAGAATGCAAAGGAAAACAACAGGGCATGAGGATTTGCTCTAATACTTATTTAGTAAGCAATATATCTAAGTGTGTATAACATAACGTAGGTATTTGTAAAGAACACACCCAACCAGAGGAGTCTCTTAGCGCTGAATACTGGCAGATTTATTATCCTAATATTTGCTCCAAAGCCTCTGTGTTTAATATGCTCTTACTGGCAAACATGACACATACAGTGATAAACCTGGCTCCCCATCACAATAATGGGAACAGGGAGGGCAGTGTAGAGAGAAATATTTATTCCCCGCTAACAATTACAGACAGCACAAGTAGTAACCTTCATATCAGAAGCAGCCTCAATTCTCTCACAAACTAGGAGTCACACACTATTAGAATGTAATGTAATGTAATGTATAGGCATTTATATAGCGCACTACTTACGCGGAGGGTCCCAAGGCGCTTCGACCGCTGCGAAACCCTTCCTGGCTTCCCTGAGAGATGGTCCCTTAATGGGTATCTCCAGGGTGAGACCAGGCATCCCCGGCTGGCTTCCCTGAGAGATGGTCCCTTAATGGGTATCTCCAGGGTGAGACCAGGCATCCCCGGCGGTCTGGTGGGGCCGTTAGTAAAGATGAGGCAAGCTAATGCCGGGAGTTCCCGAGTGTGATCGCTGATCAGAGTGGGCACCGAGGCGAGAGAATTATCGAGTCCGCTGACCCTGATCCAGAAACCTGCCGCGCCGGGAATCGAACCCTGGTCCCGGGCCGTCCTCTGCTCTCGGGTCTGCCGCCTCTAACCAGTGAGCCACACTACTTCACTAGAAGCACTTTCATGCCACTCACAGAGTAGGAGCCACCCACTATTGGAAGCACTCTCACACCCCTTGCAGATGAGGATCCACACACTATAAGAAGCACTCTCACACCTCTCACAAACTACGAGCCATCAGATTGGGGTCCTGAAGATGATCTAACATACTGGCGACATTGGAGACTGTACGCCGGTCCCCTTTGCGATTGACGTGCTAAATTGTAAAGCAAATAAATCAATAAGTGCTTTTTGTAGGTGACTGGAATGGAGGCAGTTACCCCTTGCTTGCCATGTCCGACTCTCAGCACCGCTCTTCCCTTTATTGTAGTTTTTTCATAATATGCAATTGTGAAATGTTAGGCGATAATTATTTCTGAAAATTGGAGGTTTTATTGATGCATAGAGTCACAATTGATGAATTAAATTATATTGCATCTGAAATTAGTTTAATGAGCCACTTTGAAATTTGATTAGTACTGTGAAGTAGTTCTGTCATATTTTCATATGAGATGGCATTTATTTCCATATGTATGTAGTTTGGGGTGTTCTATTAATTTCGCTCATGCTCATTTCCTCTCGCTCAGTGTCCGCTGCAAACCATTTCTCCTCTCGTTTCAAACCATTTCCCCTCTCATTTCTGTGGAGCATCAAGAGAAGATTCAAAAATGAACTATTGAGTTAGAAAGTGTGTATTTTTTAATGAAGCTTCCATTGTGTTCCAAAAAATCATATTCAAGGGCTTCTGTTGGAAGTTCAGTTGAAGGTGTGTTCATTTTATCAGCCATTGTTTGAGAACTATTTCATTTGGTGTTTATCATCTCTGCAGTGAAGTTGCTGAGAGAGTATGTGGAAGATTTGTCTCACGTTAAGAAGTGGGCTAGTGTTGAATATTTAAAACACTTTCTGATTTGCCAATGCGTCCCTAACCATAATCATAGAATGCTGTGTTTATTAACAGAATGTGTGATTTGTGTTTAAAACTCTTGAGCGTTAGTATTGAAGGGCTCGTTCATTTTTATGCAGGATCATTTTCATAGTTGTTTTTAGGGCTGCTTTTGCATCATTTGCTCCTGTAGTGATCTTTTTATTTTCCTTCGAGACTCTGTTTATTTGCATTAGATTTTCATATGGGAATGTTGCCAGTACTTTTTATGAGTTTGACTCTTTGGGGATCTCCCTAGACTTGTTAGTTAGGGTTACATTTTATGGTTCTGTATTGCAATAATTAGCCTTCATGACATTTTTGTGCATTCTTCTCTGTACCGCATATACTAAAAATCCTGTCATAAATCCATTTTTGCTTTCTTTTTTTATCTAGAACCTAGTTATTAGCATTTCATTATTTATACAGTCTTACTCTGCTGAAATGCACATTTTTCTATGAGAAGTGTAGTCTCTAACCACAAGATCTATTGGATATTCTA
This sequence comes from Lissotriton vulgaris, assembly GCF_964263255.1. NCBI lineage: Eukaryota > Metazoa > Chordata > Amphibia > Caudata > Salamandridae > Lissotriton > Lissotriton vulgaris. The sequence continues at coordinate 1,810,302,577 of NC_141693.1, read as the reverse complement.
GAGCTGAATTAATTGGGTAAAAATTGGGGTGTTCAAAATATCGGGGTTATTGACGGCCACACCTTGCTTCCCTGAGTTTAAACAGTTACGAAGAAAGTGACATGCAATACTTCTCTACTGAATGTTCAATGAAGAAAGTTAAAAGGAAATATTTTAATAGCTATCTGCAATATTCCCCCAGAGCAATAAACACAGCAATATCGTCCATGTCTACAGTCATGGCACTGCATCAAGTGCCACAATTGTGTGTTCGATTTTAAGTCAGTTGGAATCACTTTGCAGAAGATACAAAATAGTTAATTGCATCATATCTGCAAGAGAAAAGAAGTAAATGTTCATGGTAGACATATATTTAAAATAACCTAATGTGGATTTGTGAGGCGCATGTTCGCCCGTAGGCAATTTGGCACTGAATAACAGATGTGTTAGAGCTGGGGGTCTATAGTTGGCTGAGGTAGGTACCTTAGGCCAAATAGGAACCCTAACTTCCACGTCAGAGAAAGGAAGGAAACGTTCTCAGATAGCCCCTGCTCATACCCTCGGTAGCTTTTCCACGAGAAGCCAGACTTATCTACAAGGCAAGTATGTAAAGTATTTGCAACTGATGATCCAATGCAGTCCTAATGCAATGCTATGCACTTTGCAATGTAAAAATAATGCAGTTTGTTATGCAACAATCAAGCAGTTCATAATGCAGAAATAAAATGCAATACATAATACAACAATCAGGTAGTTTGTAATGCAGAAATAATGCAATGCGTAATGCAACAATTAGGCAGTTCATAATGCAGAAATAATGCAATGCTTAATGCACTCCAGCACTGATCACGGTGCTTCAGATGGTCTCCCCGCCACTCGTACTGACTCGCGGTCAGCTTCTGCCAACATATGCCCCCAACACGTGTATGGTGTAAACCAAAGTGCAGCTCCGCACTCTGGCCCGGTACTGCCACTCCTATGCAGGTACGGGCCGTGATGCAAGCTGAAGAAGAGGCTCATGCTGCAAGAATGGGGGAGGCCGAGAGTGTCTCTCTCCGAGCCCATACCCCGCCCCAGGCGGGGACACACGTTACCTGAAGGGTGCGACCTCGCTCTCTTCTCCTATTCTCTCGACTTGGGGCTCCGATGTGACTTTGTGGGTTCCGGGTAGTGGGACTCAGGCTCTCCCCCGATGGGGTTGGTACAAGGGCCCGCTTTGGCAACGGCGGCTCGGGCAGGGGGCACAACTACTCTGGGGGTGCTGGTCCGGGCCGTTGGCGTTAACGAAGATCTCAGGCTGCAACAGGGCACATGCACAGCGTCGCTGAGACTCACTTGAGCTTCGGTGTGCAATATCACAGGGCAATCCTCACAAAGGTCTCTGGCTGCAAGAAGCAAACGCACACAGCGTCACTGAGACTCACTTGACTTCGGGGTGCACACACTCACAGGGCAATCTTCACAAGGGTCTCGGACTGCAAGAAGCACACGCGCACAGCGTTGGTGAGACTCACTTGGACTCCAGGTGTGCACAATAACAGGGCAATCCTCATGAAGGTCTCAGGCTGCACAAAGCATACGCACACTGCGTTGCTGAGACTCACTTGGACTCCGGGTGTCCACAATAACAGAGCAATCCTTATGAAGGTCTCAGGCTGCACAAAGCATACGCACACTGCGTTGCTGAGACTCACTTGGAGTCCAGGTGCACACAATCACAGGACAATCCTCACGAAGGACTCAGGCTGCACAAAGCACACGCACACAGCGTCGCTGAAACTCGCTTGGACTCCAGGTGCCCACGATCACAGGGCAATTCTTACAAGGGACTCCTGACCCGCCCGTGAGCCAGGTCTCCTCCCCTGCAGCCTCTCAGCTCCTCCTGCTCTCGTCTCGCCGCTGCCCACCAGTGCGAGTTCGAGGCCGCTGAGTACGCTTCTGACTAGATCTGCCAGGGTCCCCCTGATTGTTGTATAAGTGCTTGCCTTGTCTTTTTCACTGTTTTTTTACTTTTTGTGCCTCCTTCTAATCCCCCTTTTTGCCTTCTGTACCCATCGGTTTCCCCGCCGCTGCCTCCTGCGGCCGCCCCCTCGCCGTCCGGCTCCCACCTCTCAGCTGCTCCTCCCTCCCTCTCCACCTCTTAAGGCCACCGCTGACGGGCAGCAAGGGTGACTCCTGACCCGCCCGCAAGCCAGGTCACCTCCCCTGCCGCCTCTCAGCTCCTCCTGACCTCGTCTCGCCGCTGCCTACCTGCGCGAGTTCGAGGCCGCTGAGTACGCTTCTGACCAGATCTACCAGTGTCCCCCTTATTGTTGTTTAAGTGCTTGCCTTGTCTTTTCACTGTTTTCTGACTTTTTGTGCCTCCTTCTAATCCCCCTTTTTGCCTTCGGTACCCATCGGTTTCCCCGCTGCTGCCTTCTGCCTCCATGCCCTCTCGCTGCCCCGCTCCCACCTCCCAGCTCCTCCTAACTCCCTCTCTGCCTTAATAGCCACCGCCGCCCGGACGCGCAGCGGACGCGTGCAGCGGGTGGGCCGACTGCAGGCCGAAGGTGTGCCAAAGTCAAGCCCGTCTGCGCCCGTCCGTGCCTGGAACACGTCCTGCGCAACAACCCCTGGACCCCAAAGCCACCACATCACCAGACTGCGCTACGACTTCAGCACCCTCCACGCACTCAACCCCGGACGAGATCACTCCTGCTACCAGGCCATCCCGAAGCCCACTCAAGGGCCCTTCACTTGCCAGAACTGCAGCTTCACCAGCTTCCGGCCCGCCAAACCATCAACCAGAGAACCCAACCACGTCTGATGCATCCTCCTCAACACCCGCTCCGCTCGCAAGCACTCTGGGACCTCAAGAACTCTGGGACCTCCTAGACTCAACCACCCCCAACGTCGCCTTCCTGACGGAGACCTGCTTGAACGCCATCTCGGCACCGGACATCACCATAGCCATCCCAGAGGGCTACAAGATCTCCCGCAGAGACCGCACCAACGGAGTGGGAGAGAGAATCGCCATCATTCACAAGGACACCCTCAGAGTTTTTTTTTTTCACAACCAATTTTATTGGACACCCTCAGAGTTTTGACCAACACCGATGACACCCTCACCACCGCTGAGCACATGCACTTCCAGATCCACACTGACCCCAACACTACCCTCAAAGGAACACTAGTCTACAGACCACCCGGACCCCGACCACAGTTCAGCGTCACCATCGCCGACCTCATCAGCACCCACGCCCTCGCCTCCACGGACTACATCCTCCTCGGGGACCTGAACTTCCACCTCGAGAACAACAACGACGCCAACTCCACCGCCCTGATCGCCAACCTCGGACTCAAACAGCTCGTGATGACACCCACTCACGCCGCCGGACACACACTGGACCCCATCTTCTCCACAAGTCCCCACGTCTCCTTTAACCACACCACCGAACCCCACTGGACAGACCACAGATGCGTCCACTTCACCTTCAGGAAACTCACCACACACCACCGCACCCAACAGATGCCACGCCGCTGCTGGGGCAGGATCACCGAGGACCTACTGACCACCACCCTCACCCTGGGACCACCCGCAGACCCCACCGACCCCGACACCACCGCCATCAACCTCAAACAGTGGATCAACGACTGCACCGACACCCTCGCCCCACTCAAGACCTCCGCCACCAATCACACAAACAAGAAAGCCGCATGGTTCCCCGAAGACATCCGAACCTCCAAGCGCACCTGTCGGAAGCTGGAGAAGAGCTGGCTCCGCGACCGAACACCAGACAGCTACACAGCCCACAAGAACGCCACCCGCAGGCACCACCAACTAATCAGGACCACCAAAAGGACCGCCTTCAAGGACCGCCTAGAAAACAACGTACAAAACAGCAAAGAGCTCTACAATATCGTGAAAGAACTCTCCAACCCCAGCTCCAACACCAACGACATTCCATCATCAGAAGACCTGTGCGACTCACTAGCCACCTTCTTTTACCGCAAGATCGCCGACATCCACGAAAGCTTCAACACAGACACCCCCACTTCCGCCGCCGAGACCACCACCCCTGCGACCCCCACCCGCACCAATCACCTGACCGCCTGGACCAGCTTCAGCAACAAAGACACTATCAAGACCATGAACTCCATTAACTCCGGATCCCCATCTGACCCATGCCCTGACCACATTTTCAACAAAGCAAGCACTACCATCGCACCCCATCTTCAGAAAACAATCAACATCTCCTTCTAGACAGCAACCTTTCCAAAGAGCTGGAAGCACGCCGAGATCAACGCCCTACTGAAGTAACCCAAGATGGACCCCAAAGACCTCAAGAACTTCCGGCCCATCTCCTTGCTCCCCTTCCCGGCGAAAGTCACGGAGAAGATCATCAACAGACAGCTGACCTGCTACCTTGAAGACAACATCCTGGGCCCATCCCAGTCCGGATTCCGCAGCAACCACAGTACCGAGACCGCCCTCACCGCCACCACCGACGACATCAGGATCCTGATGGACAAAGGAGAAACAGCCGCTCTCATCCTCCTTGACCTATCAGCAGCCTTTGATATGGTCTGCCATCGCACCCTAATAGCACGCCTCCATGATGCCGGTATCCAAGAGAAGACCCTGGCCTGGATCACATCCTTCCTCTCCGGCAGAACCGAGAGCGTCCGCCTCCCACCCTTCCGCTCCAAGACCACCAAGATCATCTGCTGCATTCCACAGGGATCCTCCCTCAGCCCAATGCTGTTCAATATGTACATGGCACCACTCGCCCACGTCGCACGACAACACAGCTTCAACATCATCTCCTACGGCGACGACACCCATCTGATCATATCCCTCACCGAAGACCCCGACACCGCCAAAGCCAACCTCCACAGAGGAATGAAGGCCATCGCTGAATGGATGAAGGACAGCAGGCTGAAGCTGAACTCAGACAAGACGGAGATCCTCATCCTCGGCCCCACCCCATCAGCCTGAGACGACTCCTGGTGGCCAACATCGCTAGGAACAGCCCCAGAAACCACCGACCACGCTCGCAACCTGGGGGTCATCCTCGACTCTGCCCTCTCCATGACCAAGCAAGTTAACGCCGTCGCCGCATCCTGCTTCACCACCCTCCGAATGCTCCACAGGATCTTCAAATGGATCCCCTCCGACACGAGAAAAACCGCCACCCAGGCCCTCGTCACCAGCAGGCTGGACTACGGAAACGCCCTCTTTGTAGGACCAACAATCAAGCAACTGAGACGGCTGCAACACATCCAGAATGCCTCAGCACAACTGATCCCTGACATCCCCCAACACAGCCACATCACACAACACCCGGGAGGCCTGCACTGGCTCCCCATCAACAAGAGGATCACCTTCAAACTCCTCATCCACACACACAAAGCTCTACACAACGCCGGACTAGCTTACCTCAACGACCGACTCAGCTTCTACACCCTCAGCCGCAGCCTCCGCTCTGCCAACCTCGCCCTCGCCACAGTTCCACGCATCCGAAAAACCACAGCTGGCGGCAGATCCTTCTCCTACCTCGCCGCCAAGACCTGGAACACTCTCCCCACCGACATACGGCAGACCCAGGAGCTACTTGCTTTCAGAAGGCTCCTCAAGACCTGGCTCTTTGATCAGTAGCACCCCCCCCCCCCCTCCCCCAGTGCCTTGAGACCCTCACGGGTATGTAGAGCGCTTTACAAATGTAATGATTGATTGATTAATTGATTGAAGGGTCTCAGGTTGCAAAAAGCACACGCACACAGTGCTGCTGAGACACACCTGGAAACGTTTGTGTTCCCGAGTTTCCACAACAGGGTGCCAGCTCTTCTCGGGCCCTTGGGGACAAGTTACATCAGGACACAGCACACAGCAAAGTCCTTTCAAGCAAGGGGACACAGCACACAGCAAAGACCCTTAGGCTCTCCTTGGTTAAATCAGCAATCTGCAGGCCAGCCCCGGAACACACACGAAGAGTCAGTCCTTTGATTCAGTCTCTTCAGCTGTTTCTTCTTTGACAGAGGTTCCTCTTGGCCACAAAGTAGTTTTAACCCTTTTCAGTCTTGAACAGTTCCATTCCTTATCAGTCTTGATCATTTCCATTCCAAAGTTCAGGGGCTTCAGCTCTCATAGGTATAACCCTCAATGTCTTTGAAGTCTTTGTGTTCAGGGGGGCACTGATCCCTGTCTAAACCAGTTCTGGGTGTCTCCCTGCCAGTGCCACCTTCTTTCTTTGATAGTGGGGTCTGGATCCTTAATCAGTCAGCAGGAGATGGAGCTACTGTTTTATGGCAGAAACCCAGGCCTCCTCCTCCATACACTCCAGATACAGGTCAGCCTGTTGCTGTCTCATCTCCTCCCCTGGGTCAAGTCATTCCCCAGATCCTATTGCTTTCAAATCCAGACAGTCAATCCACAGCCAGGCAGAGACACACAGAAATGTTAGAGCACAGAAACCCTCCCACTTTTAAAAGAGTGGTTTCTAAACACACAATGCAAAAACCACCTTCACAAAAAGATGTGTTATTGAATTGTGAGTTCAGGCACACAAAACCTCACCTATCCATCTTAATCCTTTTGGAAAGATAGGCTGGAAACATATTACACAGCCTCCTCATTCTGTCCTATGGGCAAGATGGCCTTTCAACAGTGAAAAACTAAACGGAAAGTATTTCACTGTCAGGAAATGGTACATACCTCAGTACATGTCCTACCTTTCACATGCACTGCACCCTGCCCAGGGGGGTACCTTGGACCTAACATTGTGGTGTCTGATGTGCATAGAAAGGGAAGGGTAAGGCTTGGCAAGTGGATGCACATGCCAGGACATCATGGCAGTTTCACAAACTGCGCGAAGGCACTGCAGTGGAAGGCATGAGTTCTCACTTTAAGGCTACTTGTGTGGGTGGCACAATTAGGGCTATAGGCCCACTAGTAGCATTTGCATTACCAGCTCTGGCACACATAGTGCACTTTACTAGGGTCTTTACTAATAAGGCAAACATACCAATCACGGACAACCAATTTACCATTACACTTTGCACAGGGAGCACTTGCACTTTGACACTGACCTACAGTGGCAAAGTGCCCAAAGCATCTAAGTTTGGGGGGGGGGAGGGGGCGTGGCTAGCAGACGAAGAGTATGGCCGCTGCCTGACTGAGCTCCTGCATCCCCGCCGGCTATCCTGTGCCATCCATACTTGTGAACCCATTCCAATAGTGGGGAAAAATCTGTGGAACCCGTGGAGGATGTACGGGAGAGCCTGAGTGAGTTGAAAGAAAAAGACAGAGGCTTCACCCTGGCGGCATCCAGGCACCCGATGATGGTGTTCGGTATCCTGTAGTGTTGCCGCGCCGTCACCCCACCGCGACGAGCTGCAGTGAAGAGCACAGGCCTGTAAGAGTGGCGGACCCAGCGGAAAAGGTGTGTAGGGTCAGGAGTATGGCAACAGCCCGGAGGTAAAGAGGCGGGTGTCCCGGGGCTGCTCTCACAAACAGTGACACCAGCACAGGCCGGCGGCAAAGGAGAAAATATCCAGGGACAGCGGCCAGCCTCACCCCTCCTCCCCCGTGCCCCAGCCCCCACTCTCTCAGTGCGGACAGTAACAGAAACCTGGCCATTGCGCTGCGAAAGGCGAGCCATTCTTCACTCGACGTAGGCCGTGAGTAGCAAGCGTCCAGATCAGGTGCAGCCCAATTCCACTGACATTCAGCAGTTCATTGGGGATATATGTAACGGGTGATAACCCCGGTTGCGACTGAGCCCACGCGTGTGTACCTCAGGAAGGGAAGCAAAGACACGCATACTGCCATACAGCTCGATCCCAAAGGCTGGGGAGATTTCAGAAACAGACAGAGTGTACTGAGAAGACGGGGTCTTGGGCAGTAAAGGAGAATGTGAGTGAACGCCACCACATGCAGCAGCGCCCGCATTGAACAGAGGGCATGATTCTTTCCACCGCCCGCTTTCGCCAGGTGGGCCAGTAACCTCGAAAGTGAAGTGGAGACCACCCAGAGATAACTCAGAGGCAAACGTAGCTGGTGTGGTAGGAGCAGTAGTTGGGGCACGCCACCCGGCACACCAAAGATCAGTGGCAAATAAAGCGCAGCTTTCGGAGTCTCCATTGTCAAGGAGTGTACGCGCACAGTGAGAGCCCTCGGACGGAGAATAGACCTGATTTGGGAGCACTAGAGTGAAAGAATTTGAGAGAAACCCGACAGGCCAATGGCGAGATTACCAGACTCGCTGGGTAGGCGGAGGAGAATACCCCGGGCCGTTCCGAATTCTACCATTGACTTGCAAGATGGCAAAGTACACACATGCCAACAGGCAAGGGTCCTAAGGCCAATGCACAGAACAAACTTGCAGAATTAGCCTGGAATAAAACAGGAGAGGACGGAGAAACACACCAAATGAAAACGCTGAGGCACAGATTGCCCCAAAATCAGGGTCAGAGCCAAGGTTCCACGTCATGGCAGCTATAAATGGAGTGCACTCCTCGTTGGACTCAGTTACAGTGGAGGTTTCTCTCATCAGGGCAGACTTTCGTAAGATGGACAAGAGGGTAAAGGAACTCAAAATCGTTACTACAGCGCTGCAAACTGACACTTCCCAGCTCCAAACACATGTGGCTGACTTGCAGAAAAAACAAGAGTGAATGGCGCAACAACTCGATGACTATGAAGGTTGGGCACGTCGCATTAACATACGAATTTTAGGCATCCCGGAATGAGCCGAAGGGCCGACAGCTGACCTATATGTGGAGGAATTGATAACCTGACCCTTGCAACCCAAGACCCTGTTGCGCTATTTCTCAATAGAAAGGGCACATAGGGTGCTGGGATATAGGCTGAAACCTGGGGCCCCCTCAAGACCCCTCATCGCTGTGTCTTTAATTACCCGGACAGAGATATCATACTGCGGACGGCAAGATCCAGCCCGCCTCTCCAGATTGATAACAGCAAAGTTACATTTTTTCCAGATTTCACGGCCAAAGTTGAGGCCCAGCATCACAGCTTCCAGGCAGTGAAAAAAGAGCACTGGAATCAGGAATTAAAATACGCCATGCTCTTTCTGGCAAAACTCAGAGTAGAGTGCAACGGCAGAACATGGTTCTTCACATTGCCAGAGGATGCGTGGGACTGGGTGGAGGGGTGGCGTAGAATGGAGGGCCAGAGATGAGTTCGTACTGGTGGACCCAGGCAGCAGAGAGGGAACTTGGATGATTCATCTGGGGGTGGCTCCGCTGAACAAAGTGAAAAGACGACAGAGCCTGAATAGACCTTGGAGGTGTGGAATGCCTGCCGGTAGATCTACGGAAGCACAAGTATTGTTGGGATGGGGAGACTGTTCCTAAGACTAGCACACACATGTGGCCGATTGGAGATTTGATTGTTGTCTGCTTAGTAATTGCGCACCTCGTTGAGGGAGGTCCTCCGGAACTTTATTTGATACGGACAATGGATAGACAGTAACAGGCTGGATGTAATGTGAAACTTGCAGGGATGGGGACTGACTAAGCCCGTGCTCTTTCAGCATTTTGGGGGGGGAGTGGGTAGTTTTACATCCACGGGCAGGGGAGCAGGGTAGGGGGTTGGGGAAGGGAGGAGGGAGGGGTGTTCACCTTTTCAATATTTTGTTGATTTGAAACGTGGCTGCTGTATATTGCTATGTACCGAGGTCCAAGCGCAGAGAAGTTACTCAGACTCAGCTGGTATTACACAACACGTATCCATCATCATTGCAAATTTCACAATGATATGTGAAGGGGGATGAAAGAGACTGAACACTCTCTGTTCTAACCAGGAATGTGAACGGGATGGGCGATAACATTAAAAGGGGAATCATCCAACAGCATTTAAAAAGACACTCTCTGGGCCTTGTACTGCTGCAAGAAACCTACCTAGTCGGACAAAAAAGCGAAGCCCTCACTAGGAACTCCTTGTTCACGCAGACTACACCACTGGTTCCAGGGGAACAGGTATCCTGGTGAAAAGGAGTACACCCCTTATTGTGCACAGGATGTGGGCAGACCCTGAGGGATGATTTGCAGTGTTAGAGGCTCAGTGGGAGGGAAAAGCGCGTAACGTCATCTCTCTATACCTGCCGCCAGCATTAGGTAAGACAGCATTGGCAGACCTTGGTAACATACTGACTGAGCTTCCAGTGGACACCTTAATTATAGGTGGAGACTATAACATGACAATTGACGATACAACTGACAGACACCCACAGAGACCGGGAGTGAGACCAAACGGGCTTATGGCAGAATTCACTACAGCAATAGGGCTAACCGACGTAGGGCACATTATACACGTATTTCTCTAATGTACACAAAAGTCTATCCCGTACTGATTACTTTTTAACATACGCAGCCCCACTCTGTAGTTTTAGACATACCAGGTCCTGCCTAGGGGCATTTTGGATCACTCCCCAGTCAGGATTGAATTCACGCACTGGGAGCGACAGACAAGCACCACTATTGTCCTTAACCCGTGGCTGCTGACCATACCTTACATAAAAAAGAAACTGTGCACACTAACAGGGAACTACTTAAAAAAAATCTGGGTTCGGTTGACTCAGCGCAAACCATATGGGAGGCATACAAAGTGGTCTTGAAGGGGCAAGCCTTGTCCTTAAACACTGGGTATATTCAAAAGAGGCGCCGGTTATTAGTCCAGGTGGAAGAGGAACTCCACAAGCCGGAGTTGGAACACATGAATAATCCGTCAAGCAACACTCATAGACTAACACTAAAACAGGACGAGTACAGAATTAAAACTAGAGAACACATGACGGCGAAACACCGCATTACCCAACACAGATTGTACGAATTGGGACACAGGGCTGCCAAATCCCTGACATGGCTGGAAAAGCGGGAGCAGGGTATGAGATGGGTGCCTCAGTTGACACTACCAGGGGGTGAAAAATCTTACCCATTCCAGGGACATAGCGGAGGCATTAGCAGATCACTTAGAGAAGATATATTCCCCTTCTACCACATACACGGCAGAAGACTTGCACCAGCAATTCTCAGACAGTGATGTGCCGATCCTCTCAGACTCAGACAGAGACACGCTGGATGAAGACCTGACGGGTGAGGAGATACCAAAGACCATTGGCCAAATTAATTTGGGGAAAGCGATAGGTTCAAATGGCACTTCCATCGAGTTTCTAAAAGTCACAGCCTCTCAAGTAGCCCTGCATCTATGAGCTATGTATGATGAAAGCTACGAGAGGGGGCGGTTGCCAGCAGATCAACGTCTGGCTACCATTGCTGTTATCCATAAGCCGGGGAAAACTGTAGATAGCTGTGGCTCGTATAGGCCTATCTCGTTGATTAATGTGGAAGCTAAAATCCTGGAGAAAGTCCTTGCCGTACGACTGGTGACAGTAATTTCCTCCAGAGTACACCTGGATCAATCCAGTTTTATGCCTGCGAGAAATACAGCTCTTAACATACGTCTGATCCATAATGTGCTGGTGCGCAGGGAATTCCTAGAGGAGGATGCAGTAGTACTGTCATTGGATGCTTCTATGGCATACGACTCTATAGAATGGCCATACTTATTTGAAGTTCTTAACAGGGTGGGATTGGGCCCCAAATTTATCGGTTGGGTAAAATTACTATATACCGATATACAGGGACAAGTGAGAGTTAATAACTACACGTCTCGCGCGTTCACGCTGCGAAGGGGAACCGGACAGGAGTGTCTTTTGTCCCCACTGATATTCTCCCTCATATTGGAGCCCCTGGCGGCGTGGGTGCGTCGTGACATAATGGTGCGAGGGCTGAGGTGGGCGGAGGACCAGGAAGACCGAATATCCTTATATGCTGACGACATACTATTATATCTCACCTCCCTCTATCAATCCATACACACTGTCCTTCCATAATGAATAAGTCAATATGCCGCATGTAAAATGAATTAATTTTAAGTATTTTATATTTTCTATTTTTGTTTAAAATATCTTGGGTTTGGGTGGTGAATACACTGTTTTGACATATATTGAATTGGTGGATGATTAGAAGTATGCCCACTGGGGCTTTATTCAAGAGAAATCACTCTCATGTTCCTGCAGGGGCAGTGGCTACATACAACCCTCCTCATGTGCCAGTCACTGATGTGACTCATGTTTTCGAGTGAACTAGACCCATTATTTGAAGCAGCCGTGGAGGACTTTTGTAGCATAGATTTTTAAATCATGCGTTTATTTTAGAAAGTTCCTTTTATTGTGGTTGTTTTTTAATAATGGGATGTTTTTATCAGAAATAATGAATTTAATTATTTATTGATGTTTTTTACTCGATGTAGCAAATATTTATTGTAAATGTTTATTCGAATTGCGAATTTGCACATGATCTTGGCACGTTTTGCTCTTTATTTTCATTGTATTTAACAGCAATATTTGCACAGGAGGTTAGCACAACAAGCCTAAGCCAATTAGTACTGTATTTTACAGCTATAACTGCATTTAAGCAGGGACTGAGTCTTTCATCCATGTTTAGCACATTGGTAATTGCACTGTCACTTTAAAAAGTGTTGATCTGCCCATGTGATGTGTCATGTGATCAAGGTCCGAGAGGGACCGAAACTCGTCATGTCGGTGGTGTTGGGCGAGTAACTACAATAAAGAAATATTCAGCACGATTTTGGGTCTGCATCGTCTCTTGGGATTCGAATCCCGTGTGCTAGAGGCGAAATCAGGAAATACATATATATGTATATATATATATATATATATATATATATATATATATATATATATATATATATATATATATATATATATTAGCAGCCCGTCCAGACAATGTCCAGGTATGAATTGCTGCCGGCCAGTAGTATATTGTTTTGTAGGATTTCGTTTTGATAGCATTTCTTATCTGTGACAGGCCTGTGAAACGCTCCGATTCACAGTGTACTGCTGATGCACTTAAGAGTGCACGTTCAGTAGTGTGTAAACTCGAGTTTCCCTACTTTATTTTTCCTTGCAATATTATATAGCGCGAACTCAACAACATGGCATGAGCACAATTTACATTACAGAAGGACACATTCATTTGTGGTAGGCACGGGGAGACAAAGCGATTTGCCTGGAATCACAGGATGTTGAGCTGATGCCGAGATTCGAGCTCCCCAGCTCTAAAGTTCGCAATTCTAGAACTTGTGGCGGGAGGTGTGTCTATAAGTGTATGTCGGTGCTGGCCATTAATGAGAGAGACTGTGCATTTTTCAAATGGGTGGTGAAAAAATATGAGTATGTTGCTGGAGATGTGGGCCGCCGTGCCACCAATGTACTTACCGGGAGAGGGTAAACACCCATTATTCCGCAACTTTCTTTCCGCATACCATCACTCCGCATTCTTTCATTACAAAAGCACCATGACTCCACAATGCCATTATAACGCATGGCATTACATTTTATATGCTTTTACCACGCATACATTTACAATGAAATTCGTTGTAAATGCATGAATGGTAAAAGCATGTTTTTTATGTTTGGATAAGGTAAGTATGGGTATAGGGGTATATGTTTTAGGGTACTGAGGTACATATTTTGGGGTGTTTGGGTATTTTAAGGGTTCAGATATAGTTTTGGGTTATGGGGTACAGGGTTAGTTTTAGGGTTTAGGGATAGGTATGGGTTTTGGGGTACATGGGGATTTTTAGGGTTCAGGGCTAGGTTTTGGTTTAGGGGTATAGGGGTATTTTTAGGGTTCAGGGCTAGGTTTGGGTTTTGGGGTACAGGGGTATTTTAGGGTTCAGGGGTAGGTTTGGGTTTTGGGGTACAGGGTTATTTTTAGGGTTCAAGGCTAGGTTTGGGTTTTGGGGTACAGGGTTATTTTTAGGGTTCAAGGCTAGGTTTGCGTTTTGGGGTACAGGGGTAGGGTTCAGGGGTAGGTTTGGGTTTTGGGGTACAGGGGTATTTTAAGGGTTCAGGGGTGGTTTTAGGGGTACAGTGGTATTTTTAGGGCTCAGGGCTAGGTTTGGGTTTTGGGGTACAGGGGTATTTTTAGGGTTCAGGGGTAGGTTTGGGTTTTGAGGTACAGGGGTATTTATAGGGTTCAGGGCTAGGTTTGGGTTTTGGGGTACAGGGGTATTTTTAGGGTATAGGGATAGGTTTGCGTTTTGGGGTACAGGGTATATTTATAGGGTTAAGATGGGTTAGTATTTAAGGGTGTTGGGGTATTTTAAGGAGTAAGGGTGGGCTATGATTATGGGGTGCAGGGGTATTTAAAGAGAGCAGGGTGGGATTAGCACACGATATGAGACATGGCATGAAGGGTGGACCGTACCACACGCCCCCAGCACACGCCCACAGCACAACGCAGACACGCCCACAAGGGAGTGGGCTGGCACGGTTCTTTTACCTTTTAAATGTATATGGTGGGCGCCTGCATAGCCTATGTCCTTCTGCTGCAAATGCCCTTTCCAACGCTGTATTGGGTGTTGTGATTGGTGCTGTGGTTCCTGAGATTACCCGCCTCAAAGGTTTGGGCTCTCTCTTTATTATATTAGTATAGATATATACTGCAAAAAAGGTTATAGGGACATTATAGTTAGACCGACATTTCACTCATATAAAACCATAGAAATTCAGCACTTAAAGTTATCTCAGCTAACTATAACTTACGCCCCCGCAATGCACTACTTATGACCTCAAATATTACATCACTCATGACATCGCTGAGGATGTCTCAAATTACATCGCGGGTGGATTGAACCAAGTTCTCCCATGTCACCCGTGGGTGAGAAAGCAGACCTTGTAGAGTTACACCAAAGTCATAACTTACACAACTCCCAAAGTGGTGAAAGAGCAAATACAAATTACAAGGCCAGGCACCCCAGACCGCTGTTTAACAATTGCAACAGGCAAAAGAAGCAAGAGCCACGCCAGACTCAGGTCACTGGCTGCACAGCAGGCAAGGTTTGTGCTTCAGAAGGTGTTAGTAGGGATAAGGAGGAAACATCAGAGAGTCCTAGCAAGCTGCATCAATTCTCAAGACAGTGGGCGTGGACATTAGTGTGTGGCTGCTTTCATCACACCCAGGTTGATCATCTCAATAGCCTGTCTTTCACATTCACCCTGGGTGCAAGACTTCTGACCTCCTGGTCAGGTAACTGCTCTCCCCTCATGCACCTCCGTCCTTAAGGCACTGCCCCAGCGCCTTCTGGAATCCAGGTAAGGTGTTCAAGGCCCTCCTCCACCTGCAGGCTCCTGCCTGAGCCTCATCCCTGTTGGTTCAGTGGGAGAGCCTTGCTCTTCTGCTGGTCTGCTCTGCCAGCCTTTCTGTTTTTTTCTGTTTTTGTCTGTCTGTGCCTTTTTTGTCTGTCTGCGCCTTGTTGACTGTTTGTGCTCTTTTTTGTCTATTTTTGCCTTGTTGGCTATTTGTGTCTTTTTGTCTGCCTGTGCCTTGTTGACTGTTTGTGCCCTTTTGTCTGTCTGTACCGTTTTCTATTTTCGTTCCCATTCCCGCCGCTGCTGCCCCCGCAGCCCCTCCTTCCTGCGTGTTCCCGCTCCTGCCTCCCAGCTGCTCCCTCTCTTCCCTCGACCCCTACTTAATGGTGGCTGCTTGGTGGTCGTGCCGCTGGCATCCTAAAGGCACCCCAAAGGCAAGCCCATCTGCGCCCGTACCTGACCAGCGCCAGGGACCCTGATCCTCTGACTCCCCGCCGCTACGTCTCAGCAACCCTCCACGCATTCAGCCCTGGACATAACAACAACTGTCAGCTCTTGACGAAGAGCATCACCCAAGGCTCATTCTCCTGACTACGCTACTGCCGCTCCTTCACCCACCTGAGGACCCCGACAGCTACCGCCACTCCATCGGACACCAGCGCACTCAAACCCCTGAGCTGCATCCTCCTCAACGTAAGCTCTCTTCACAGACATGCAGTAGAAATCTGGACTATCCTCAACACCCTCTCACCCGACATTGCCTTTTTCACATAGACCTGGACCATCGTCAGCTCTGCACCCGACATCGCAACGGCCATCCCTGACGGATACAAAATCCAGTGAAAAGACCAACCCACCCACCCTGGAGGAGGACTCGCCATTGTCAACAAAAGACCCCTCAGGCTGAAAACCTTATTCTCGAACGACTCCTCGTCCCCCATGGAACACATCCACTTCCAGATCCAGGTCAACCCCAGATCGACTCTACGTGGAAATTTTGCCTACAGAACTTCTGGACCCCACACCCCATTCACCAACACCATCGCAGACCACAATGCGCCCCATGCCCTCGCCTCCATGGGCTACGTACTGTTCAGAGACCTGAATTTTCACTTCAACAACCCCAGCGATCCCAACTCCACCGGCCTCCTTGACAACCTCGCCAACATCGAACTGAAGCAACTCATCACCACTCCCACCCACAAGGCAGGACACACCCTTAACCCCATCTTTGCCGGAGGAAACATAATTCGCTTCAGCCGCACCACACAACCCCTCTGGGCTGACCACCACTGCGTCCACTTCTCCTTCCTGAAACCCACTGCACACAAGCCTACACCATAGCTCCCCTGCAGAAACTGGAGCAAGATCACTAAAGAGCACCTCGCCTCTTCTATCAGCCGCACTCTTCCCCACCACGACTGACAGCAACTCTGTAGCCAGCGAACTTCACAGATGGATAGCTAACTGCGCAAACACACTCGCTCCCCTCCAGTACTAAGACAGACAACACACCATGAAAGCCACTGGTTCACCACAGACCACGAGAATCCAAGCGATCATGCCGATGACTCACGAAAGCATTGAGGAACAGCAGAACCCCGGAAGCATGCACCAACTACAGGACCGCCACTAGAGAACACCACCAACTCATCAGGTACACGAAGAGGAACTACATCCAGGACAGAATCCTCTCCAACTCCCGCAACTCCGAGGAACTCTTCAACACCATACAAAAATTCACCAAACCCCCCAGCGAAACCTCTGACATCCCTCCCTCCCAGGACCTCTGCAACAAACTTGGTTCCTTCTTCCACCATAAGATCAGAACTCTCTACGATAACTTTGACAAAC
Source organism: Lissotriton vulgaris (assembly GCF_964263255.1). Lineage (NCBI taxonomy): Eukaryota > Metazoa > Chordata > Amphibia > Caudata > Salamandridae > Lissotriton > Lissotriton vulgaris. Next base: position 1,810,285,565 of record NC_141693.1, on the reverse strand, counting down.
AGAACCAAGGCATTGACCCAACACCTGCCACCAGCATCGCCACTCAGACAACCATCCTTGCCTTGACCCATCACCACAGAAGACACCAGTAAGCTCAAGAGGAGCATGGACTCTGGAGCTCCCACTGACCCCTCCCTGCAGCACATAATCTACATGGCTGCCTCCACCATTGCATCAGAACTACAACCGACAATCAACTGCACTCTTGAAACAGGCACATTTCTCGATGACTGGAAATGGGCAAAAGTCGAACCCCTCCTCAAGAAAGCCTCCGAAGCCCTGAGGGACATCAACAACTACAGACCCATCTATCTCCTTCCCTTCCCTGCCAAAGTCCCCGAGAAGATCGTCAACATTCAGCTCACAAACTTCATTGAATACAATGCGATCCTCAACACATCTAAATCCCGCTTCCGCAGCAACCACAACACCGAGACCACCCTCCTAACCACAACAGAGGACATCTGCAAACTCCTTGACCAAGGCCACACGGCAGCCCTCATTCTACTAGACCTCTCAGAAGACTTCAACACCATCTTCGCACACTAGCCACCTGATTCTACGACGCCGGCATACAGGGAACTGCCCTAGACTGGATCCGCTCCTTTCTTGACGGCGAAAAACAAAGAATAAGAATCCCACCCTTCCTCTCTGAACCCACAGAGTTCAGATGCAGAGTACCCCAAGGATTTTATATATTTATTTATTTATTTGCAGAGTTTTATATAGCGCTGGCTATACCAGAAGGTATCAGAGTGCTTTACATGAGGATCAGCAAGTTACATGATACAAAAAGTTACATCCGTTGCAGGAATCAAGTATACGTATTGGAGAAAACCATGAGATAACACAATAAAAAAGGTTGCTAGCACGCAGAATAGCCAAGATGCACTTCTTATAGGAAATGGAAGGTAGGGGGAAAGGAAAACAGGGGAGGTGAAAGCAGATAGAGACAAGCAGATCGGCAGAGACGAAAGTATTTAAGGGGGAACAAAGCAGACAAGGAGTTATGGTAAAAAAGCAAGCAAAACCATGAAGAACCGTGAAAAACAATGCCCAATGTCGGGCTGGGTAGGTGATGGCGAGGGGGTGAACCAGAGCCAGACTCCTCTATAGCTGCATGGGACAGCTCCAGCGGGCATTGGTCAAGGGTACTCGGGCTCCACGATAAGTATAAACAGTTAATTGGTTTAACAGGTAGGTGGTAGTTACAGGATAATAGAAGGGGGAGGTGGAGGAGGTAAGGAAGAATGACGGGCAGGAAGAGGAAACACTATGTCCAATGTCCGACTGGGTAGGTGAAGGCTGAGGGGATGAACCAGAACCAGACTCCTCTACAGCTGACTAAACAGCTCCATCGGGCATTGGTGATGATTGCTCGACCTCCACAGTATGTACAACGTTTATGGTTTCAGCCAGGGAAGACTGGGAAGCGCCACTTGCTCAACCTCCATTTCTCTGGCACTCGTCTCTTCTCAGCTGGTCGAAGCTCATTCGACTCGAGTAGTCTGCGGACTCCGGTCCATGAATAACGGGGCGTAGTTCTATCTTGAAGTCCTTCATGGATGCCACTGGTCTTCTTTAGTCAGCGCCATGCTGGATTTGTCGTTTCCCTGCTCTGATGATTGCTTGTTCTCCATGGGTACACAGAAGTGTGATATCTTGGCTGCAGGTAGACTTATTAGGTAGCATAGAGGCAAAATCCACCATCTGCGAGGGATACCCTGACACCTCAGCTCGCCAGACGCATCCAAAGCTAGGTTTCTGTGCTTTAAAAAAAAAATCCTCTCTTAGTATGATCTCGATAGGGCGTTTATTCGACTTCTCAAAGTACCAGTCAAGATGTGGCTCTTCGTGTTAGATATCACTGATGGCAGCCATCTTGAGGTCAGGCATATCGCATTGCTCAGGTTTGCCCTTGCAAGAAGTCAAATTGTCTCCTCTCACCTGAGGTTTCTTCAGGGGGCCCTGAGTATTCCCACCGCTTTATGAGACACCTTCCTGGTATCCTCGTGACCCGATTCCCCAGGGGAACACTCCGGCTGCCATCTTAGGGTCAGGCTTCATGGGGCGAACACTTCTCCACACTCGGCGTGCCCCCTTCTCTTTGTAGCTCCCCTCTAACTTTGGGAATTACTTGGGGACAGCACCCCTATTGGCGTGCAGCGTCCGCACTCACCCCCTAAGCCGCAAACCTTCTCCCCTTTAAAGGCATCTGCTGTCTTTGCGATGATGCTCGTATTATGGTCCTGATGTCAAATTATCCAACTGTAAGAGCATGCATTGCTGTCTGCCCACACTCCCTGACATGTCACTGATAGTCTCTGCCGATTATCAAGGTCAGCTGCCATAGTAGATCGGCACCATTTTGTGTACTGCCACAACGCATGCAACTCCTGCTGTGCGTCACTAATGCAGTACTTTCAGGGCTGTCTTACGGGTTCACCTCCATCACTCAGCAAAATGTCTTTCTCTCATTGGGGGCCCCGGTCCCGCGGAGCTATCACTGCTATTTCCTCTTTTGCATCACATTAGCGCGCCAAGTACTGATTCACGGCTGCTTGGGTGTTAATTTTGCGGCCGCCATTTTGGGTTTGGCGTCCTCTTCGGGCAAGGTATTGTTCTTGTTCCAGCAGGCAAAATTCCACAACTCGGCCGCCTTTTCTTTAGTCGGAGGCATTCTGCTGCCTCGCTGGGTATAGTTCTTGACAGATGCGGGATTCCAATACAAGATTCCTGTGGAATTGCACGGTCGTCACTCCGGACCTTTAGGCTCTAGCGGTCATCTTGATTGGGGTCCTCCCCTCACCAAAGGATCCTCCCTCAGCCCCAAGCTCTTCAACAACTACATGGCCCCCCTCGCAACCATTTTCAGAAAACAAGGACTCAGCATAATATCCTACGTCGAAAACACCCAGCTCATCCTCTTCCTCACCAAGGAACCCAACATCACCAGTCACAGCTTCCAGGAAGGAATAAAGGACTTCATATCCTGGATGAGCAGCACCTACCTGAAGCTCAACTCTGACAAAATGGAAGTCCTCATCCGCGGATCCACCCCCTCCGCATGGGACACCACCTGGTGGCCAAACGCCCTCAGTAACTCTCCAACACCCACGGACCACATCTGCAACCTCTGCATCATACTCGATTCCTAACTCACCATGAACTGGCTGATCAATGCCATATACTCCACGTGCTTCAACACACTCTGCATACTCCACAAGGCCATCAAATGGCTTCCGCCCCCAAATCCAGGAAGACCGTCACCCACGCACTCATCACCAGCAGACTGAACTACAGAAACGCCCTATGTGCCGGAATCAACAACAAATCTCTACTCCACAAACTCCAGACCATCCTGAATGCCGCAGCCAGACTCGTCCTCAGCACCCCATGACAAGACCACATCACCCAGCACCTACATGACCTCCACTGACTCCCTGTCGAAAAAAGAGTGACCTTCAAGCTGCTCACACACACCTACAAAGCCCTCCACAACACCAGACCCCAATAACTCAACAAAAGAATCTCCTTCTACGCTCCCAAGAAAAACCTCTGCTTCGCCAACTTAGCCTTGGCCGAAATCCCCTGATCTACAGAGCCAGAACGGGAGACAAATCCTACTGCTGCTTCGTGGCCAAGACCTGAAACAATCCCCCTCAGCATCAGATGAAGCCCCACACTGCAAACATTTAGGAAGAGCCTCAAGACCTGGCTCTTCGAATGACCAGAGCTGCCCGAAACCCTCCTCCACCCAGCGCTTTGATACCCTCAAGGATGAGTGGTGCGCTCTACAAATCCCGCTCTACAAATCCCTGATTGATTGACTGATTGATTGACCTCAATCCATATCATCACAGACGATGTTTCCAGTCCTTGGCTTTCAACTCACAAATCAGTGTTCTCAGGTGAGTTACTCTAACTGGTTCAATGAAAGGATGTCTTGGCTTGTTTCCATTGAACCAATTAGACTAGGCAACATAATCGCAAAATAATGTAATCACATTTTTTTCTGCATATCAGTGTGTAATTGAGATAATAAGTGACTGAAATTACCACTGTTAAAAAATAAACTTATACATTTTGAAAGTGGTTTTAAGGAGAAAACTAAAATATATTGCTGTAGCTTTTTAAACAGTCAAACTTGTTGCTAATGTATTTTGTTTCCCGCTGGGGTTCTTTACCAGCGTCAAAAGAAAAAAGGGTGTCATTGTTGAAGTTCATTAGACTACAGATTGGGTGATGTTGTGAAGGTCATTGTCCACTGTCAGTTAACAGATTCAAAGAAACCCCCTGAGTGGCCTCAATCACAAATAAATGGGATGCTGCCGTCACGATTCTTTCCCTTTGCTCTCATGCCCACCACCAGGGGGCCGAATTGTGGAGCTTTCCAGTGTTCTAATAAGGTTCCAGACACTCCCCTGCATGCATATCCTGACTTCCAGGCATTTGGACATCATTTTGGAATTGACATCCATTCCCAATGGAAACTCCATTACCTATAATCCCCTGCTCACTACTTCGTCTCCACCCCTGCAGGCCAAAAATGGGTGGAGGAATTCAGCACACCTGTGGCTGGCTGCTGCTAACCTGCTCACACCTGTTACATGTGATTACTGTGAGCTCTTTTAAGCCCCAGCTCCCTTCAGGTCAAGGTTGGTCATTGTAGCTGTTTACCAGTGAGACCGACCCTTGTTTCCTGTACTTTTGTTATTCTTGATTCCTGAGCTATAGTTATTCCTTGTGCCCGAATTAGCACTGCCTGCAGTACTACCTTGTTTCCTGAGTTCCTGAGCTATAGTTATTATTTGTTCCGGTTCCTGAGCTTCAGCTATTTCTTGCTCCTGATTTGCACTGCTTGCAGTGCTCTCTTGACTCATGAGCTTTAGCAATTTCCCTGTTCCTGAACTAACACTGCCAGCAGTGCTACCTTGACTCCTGAGCCTTAGCTCAATTCTAGTTCTTGCTCCAGCACAGCGTTCAGTGCTACGTTATTTACTTGACTCATGATCCAGCTCTATTCAAGTATACACTTGTAGCCTTCCCTTCTGTACATCCTTTTCCAGTCCCTGACTTTCTTCCCATTTCCTTGGTTCCAGTTCCTAGTTTGCTTTCTTTCTATTCTGCTGTCTTGCTTCTATTACCTTGAATGTTCGTTACTTGCTTTCTGCCAAGTATGCCCTGTGATTTCTCCTTTTCCTGTTAAGCACTCCTCCTTGCTAGCTCCTTGTCTATTGTGCTTGTGTTTAGTTCTACCCCCTTGCTGTTACTGCCTTGTGTGTTTCTGTTTGATCACCAGGATGGTAAACATCCTTCACAATGCGGTCAAAACACCGCCGTGCCATTACGACGCGTCTTTTACAAGGGCGCTCTAGACTAAGGAATAGTAGATTTACTATTCCAACACCTTCCCTACTGTACGTAGGCTGGAGTTGGAATAGTAAATCTTACTATTCTTAAGTCCAGCACCCTACAGCGCAAGTCGTGGTAACGACATGCGTTGTAAAAGATCATTTTGATCGCGTTGTAACATCATACAACAACCAGGATCCATGGGCACAGCTGACTACCTACATGGTGTTTCTTATTTACTGTGAGTATTGTCTTTGACTTATGTTTATAACATCACCATAAGTAGCAGCTCCACAGACCCTGTCTTTGCATGCATATCTTATATGTGGGTATTTGCAGTCAGTATCTGTAACAGCAATTGTGGGTGAGGAACTTACTGAGCTTCAGTCTTACCATGTGAAGCTCATGAGTGCTTTACCCCACTGGGGCATGGCTAAGCACGCAATGGCGGAAGACGTGTTCGAGTAGAGCTCCGCGCTGAGCTCCCCCTCTACGGGCCCATTATCCGCCGAATTTCTCCTGCATGGACCCACACCTGTAGTGAAGCAACGTGGGGATGCCTTGCATGCCTGCGCTGGAGCTGGGGCTACGGAAACGATCGCTGGCCGCTCCTGCAGGAGGAAAAGCTGCCTGCCTCACCCGCCGGATCTCCTTGCCAGCATCTGAGATCACGCAAGGCCGGGGATAAGCTGCGGCCGTGCGGCCTTGCCATAGAGGCCTACATCTGGCTGCACCTGGGGCGATTTCACGGCGGACGTAGAGCGCTGGACACCTGGGCGCTGAAGTGGGGTGAGTGCCCCCTTTGCAGCTGACATCCGGCACCCCCCCCACCCCCCCGACCCCCCGCTGATGAGTGGTGGCACGGTTGGGTCCTTGCATCCTTGGGCCCCTGCTTGGTGACCTGCGAGTGGCGGTCCCCCCCGGGGGCGGATCGGAGGACAGTAATTCACACCTCTCCCCTCCTGACACTGCTGAGGTGCGGCCTCTGGGGCTGGCGACGCAATCTCCTAGAGGCGGAGGGACCGTGCCCTGAAGAGTGAGGCCTGGGCGCGGGCGCCATTTGCCGAGCTCCATTGCTCGAGGCAATTTGAGGGTCCCGCAGCCGTCCATACTGGAGGGGAGCCTGACTGAGGTCAGTGGCACCTAGAGGCCTCTCTATACTCTGGTGGTTTGAGAGGGACACGTGCTTGGACCACCCGGAGGGAGCTGACCACGCTGAGAGGGAGTGCCCATTTTCGCGCCCAGCCCTGGTGTTGTCGCCACTTCCTCGCTGCAAAGATGGATGGCGAAATTGTTCAGTGATTCTGACGTGCGCTGGCAGCCCTGGGAGAGGGGCGAACCGCACCCTCTGGAGCCTGAGGACGCCTTTGGCCATATATACATATATACATTGCGACGACGGCTGTGCTGCCCATGTCTGGGGGAGCTAGCAAGGGCTGACGCCGGAGGCACCCAAGTCAAGGGAAAAATGGAGAAGGCGGCGAAATCGACAGAACAGGAACAGACGGCCTCCAAGTTAGACGCGATGCTGGCGGCGATGGAGCGGTTAGAGGAGTCGATGCAGCTGACCCGCACCTCCCTGGAGACGAAAATCGACAGTGTCACCATAGACCTAACGCACCTGCGAGCCGACCACAGGAAGCTGGTGGACCGCACCTCCGCTCTGGATGCTACCGTGAAGGACATTACGCCTAAGGTCACGCAAACAGACAATCATGTGCAGGACCTCCTTAATCGAGTAGAATTCCTCGAAGATCGCACGGAGGATGCGGAAGGGAGGGCGCAAAGAAATAACCTTCGCATCTTGGGCCTACCAGAGAGATGGGAAGGCAGGGAACCCGAACTTCACATGGAGACCTGGTTGCGGAGCCTGCTCCCGGAGGACGCACTTTCTCCATACTTTGTGGTAGAGCGAGCTCATCGAGTGCCGACCAGGCCGCCACCGGCGGGATCCAACCCCAGGCCCATGCTCATTCGCATACTAAACTACCAGGACCATGATGCCATTTTGCGGGAATCCAGGAAATTGCCGGAGATACGAGTTGAGAATGCAAAAATCATGCTCTTCCCGGACTACACGGTCCACGTGCAGCGCCCGCGACATTCCTTCCGGGCGGTGAAACAACGGCTCTGCCAGCTGAACTTGAAATATTCATTGCTCTTTCCGGGGGCGGCTACGTGTGCTGGCCCAGGATAAAACCCATTTCTTTAACACCCCTGAGGCGGTAGAGACGTGGTTGGACTCTGGAGTGGGTGCGGACTCTGAGGCGTCAACATCGGCATTGCCCTTGAGGCGCCCCTGGGGGTTTCCAACGCCGCCGCAGGCGCAGATCCACATCGATGGAGCGGCGAAACGGAGGAGCCGAGGTGAGCCCCCCAGCCGACCTTGTCCGTAATGAGCAGCAGGAGGCCCTCCAGATGGTGGCGGAGATCAGCGGTTCCCTGGGTGAGGACGCCGCCATGGAGGATAGCACATGGGAGATGCCCAGTGACGATGAGCATCTGCATGGCATACCGGACTCAAAGGTATCAATGGATTTGCCAGATGTCACTCCACAAACTGCTGACCTGATCAACTGACGTGGGAGCGAGCAGTCAGGTATGCCCTGACTGAACCCGTTGACCAGTACTACCCTGTTTGACCCAATCATCGAAGGATACCCGCAAGGCGCTGATGGTGGAGCTTCGGGTCCGGACTGAACTTCTGTCTCCCACCATGCTGGCGCAGTGAGTAACATAGGAGTAGAGACGATGGAAATGTCTTGGTCCTGTTAGATGTTTGGGGCGCTCCGACACTGGGAGGAACTCTGCCCTTAGGAGTGCAGGATGTGAACTACCTCACCCCTGGGCTGTGTTCGTTAATATGACACCGTCCCAGGTGGGCCTCGGCCCTTTGCCTACACGAGAACTGGCTGGGTTGGGTCTAACTGACATGGGACACCTGTAGAGGAGGGGGCACCTTTCAACGGTTCACGTGTCACCCCTGTAACGGTCACGCCGAGTGCTTAGTGACCCCCCCTGGAATACAGACTGTATTAGCACAACAATGTGTTTGGACGACAACATGTTCTGCTGTCGACCTTTTGGTATTGTAATTTTATTAAGTTTGTCATCAGTGATGGTTGATATCTTCTCAGCATTTGCTGTACCTTTACTTGATTACACTGTGTGTGCTTGCCTTCCGATGACGACTGTGGATGTACCATTTGGTGGGTCAATGTGTGGGCTGCTGGTGGGGGAGTCGGCGGGGGCGGGGAGTTCTTGGAGGTGTCATTGCTGAGATCAGAGTATGCACATGGAACGTGCGTGGGATGCACACACCGTCACAGCGCTATCAAATCTATTCATACCTTAAAAGGCATCACATGCGCATAGCCCTATTGCAGGAAACCCATTTGACCGGCCCTGAGACACAGAAGCTACACCGTAGGTGGAGGGGGCAGTGTAACGCTACAGGGTATTCAGCTTATGCGAGAGGCACGCTGGTCTGGGTACGTCCCGGCATCCCATTCGCGTTTTTACATTGCAGGGTGGATCCGGAGGGCAGATATGTGGTGGTACACGGCAGACTTGACGGCCGCCTGGTTGTCCTTGCATCCCTTTACGCTCCTAATACTAAACAGGGCGCCTTTTTTACACGGCTGTCGACAGTGCTGGCACCCTGGCATGGAATGCACCTGTTGCTAGGAGGAGACGATAATTGTGTTCTGGATATAACCCTTGACCACTCCTTCCCACCTTTAGCTAGCGCGCCGGTAACAGTGGCCACGAGAGCACTCACGAGCTGGGCAACACCGTGGGATCTGCATGATGTCTGGCGAAACCGGAACCCACACACCAAGGTTTACTCCTATTATTCAGGTGCGAACACACTACATGTCAGACTAGGTTTATGCTGACCAGCGACCTACTTCCCCACGTCACAGACACATATTACATGGGTCATACTCACTCGGATCATAATCCACACGTCCTAGAATTGAGATGGGAATGCCCTCATTACCCGATACCCACTTGGAGGCTACAGCCTGATCTGCTCTTGGATGCCCCTTCCCGTGAGGCACTTTCAGCTCGCATTTTGCAATATTTCGAGGAGAATAACGACACTGCCTCTACTCCGCAATTCGAATGGGATGCCTTTAAGGTCGTCGCCAGAGGCCACTGCCTGGGCACGCAGGCTGGAATGCAGAAACACATAGAAGAAGAGCTGAAGCTCATTGAGGCTAGGCTGTCAAGAGAGGAGCAGGGGGCGGTGGATGGAGATGAGGGACCGTTATTGGCGGCAAGAGAGGCTCATGCCCGCCTGCTTGATAGGCTTAAGAACCTGAACTATATGGCCCACTCGACGCGCACCCATCACTCTGGGGATAAACCAGGCAGTCTGTTGGCGTGGTTAATTAGACAGGATGCCCGGACCACCCCGGTGACGTCACTCTGCACCAAGCAAAGCACCATAGTATACACCCAGAAGGCCATCCATGATGCCTTTGTGGATCATTACACTGATCTTTATCGGTCCCGATTGCAGGCCTCGCCTGCTGATCTGGCAGAATATCTTGCTGTTTTGCCTTTGCCAGAGGTAGATGATGCGCAACGAGATGAACTTGGTAGTTCCCAACCAGGAGCTCGACTACCTAGCTGCACAGCTGCAATGGGTGACCTACTGGTTGAGCGGGAAGAATCTGGGCGACAAGGCCACAGACGCCACGAAGCAGACGCTTGCACATGTACAAGTAATGTTTCACCCTTTAGCTAAGGTCCGCCGCCCAGACCAGCTACACCTGGCAGTAGCATGGAGGTGTTATGTGAGGAGCCTGAAGCTCACCAATTCCATGAAACCATATGCCCCGGATCTGCCTCTGCTAGGGACGCCCAGGGATGGTGGAGTATTCACAGAGGCGACGCTGACTAGTTGGGTACAGGCTGAGGTAGATACTGTTGGAGACCTGTTCACGGAGGGGACACTAACAACCAGATTCATCATCTGCATGTTTTGCGAGTCTGTAATAGCGATTAATAAGGAATCGCTATTACAGACTCGCAAAATGGGATTCATGTAGGAATCACAATATTTATTGTCCATTGGACACCCCTGCACCCTTGAAATCGCAAAAATCAAAGTGCGAATCGCTAATAGCGATTCGCACATTGATATGTCTTCCCATTCATTCCTATGGGCCTTTAGGCTTAAGCTAATCGCAAATAAGGAATAACTCCCCATTCATTCCTATGGGCCTAAAGGCCCATAGGAATGAATGGGAAGACATATCAATGTGCGAATCGCTATTAGCAATTCGCATTTTGATTTTGCGATTTCAAGGGTTCAGGGGTGTCCAATGGACACCATGTTGCACCCCTGAAATGTACATGTAACCTGATGTTTCGCACACACATGTCCAAAGGACATGTGTGTGTGTAACATACCACTTAGAAAAATACACTAAAGTGCATTTTTCTAAGTTTTCGCTATTTACCACGAAGTTACTGCCTTTGCCCTCGAGAGGATTTAGCGCAGGTGAGCTGGATACTTGGCGCTAGTGATTTGTTTTGATTTCCGCGGGAGCGGCTGCTCTCGGTTCTCCTGCTGTTTCCAAGGAGAGAGTGCTTTGAGGAACGCTGCCGCGCTGAAAGCTCAGCCTTGGGTATTGTTACGAAAACATTTAACTTGCCTTACTGTTTGTTTAAAGGAGCGCCGCGCGCTCGTGTTGTGGAACCATTCGAGTCAGTCCTGACTCTATTGGAATAGTGTTTGTTTTCTTGCCTTCCCTGGCTAGGGAGGAACTGGTGGTTTTGCTTGCTCCGGAATCGAAGGGGCATCAAAGACAAGTGGCGGAATGCAGGGGGTATCCTCCGCATTACCGTCATGAAGAGATGACGATTATTTGATAACACGGTGTGGATTACAAGTGCCAAAGCGGGTGGCAGTGGCAATTGTGCTACACCTCACCGTATTTGGTTTTGTATTGAACTGTGAAGGATTATGTGGCATTCATGGATATAGATGACGCAATTTATATCCGTGGAATTGAAATAAGCTCCAGCACATTTTGTTCTGTTTTTGCACGTTCCTTTTCTGCGGTATATGGGAGGCAGGCACGGCGGCACGCTGGCTGAGGTCCTTCTTGGAGAACCGCTCCCAAGCAGTGCGCCTGGGAGATCTAACCGGTGTTAAACAGCCCATCTCTTGTGGAGTGCCACAGGGCTCCTCCCTGTCACCTCACCTTTTCAATATATATATGCTCCCTCTGATTCAAACCCTCAGAGACAAACAGGTGAGAGTTCTCAATTATGCTGACGACTTGCAGCTACTCTTTACCATCGATAACTCGGAAAACTCCATCACCCATTTTCAGTCAACCATGAGGTTTATTAAATCCTGGCTGGATCAAAACCAGCTGAAATTAAATCCAGGTAAAACCGAACTGGTACTGACGGGGGACAGAGCTAAGCACTGGGGTTCCCATTACTGGCCATCAGATCTGGGTCAAGCGCCATCACCATCACCATCGGCCAAAACACTTGGAGTCATCGTGGGCAGTGACCTCTCATTAAAAGTACAAGTGGGCCAGGTGGTTTCCAAATGCTTCTTTCAGCTAAAAAAAAATCGGAAGGTCCGGCGATTGTTAACGTCGGAAGCAATCACCGAGGTTGTGATCGCTACTGTTCTGACCCATCGGGACTACGCAAATGCCATCTACCTGGGTCTTCCAAATTATTTACTCAAGCGTCTCCAGATGGGTCAGAACTATGCCGCAAGGCTGATTCTAAAACAACCAAGGTGGCATGCAGCTACTCCCCTACTCATCAAACTGCACTGGCTTCCGGTCACGCAACGTTGTGCTTTTAAAGCAGGTTGCCTGATCTTTAAATGTCTGTATGGCAAAAGCCCTAAATTCCTCAACCAACTGATCACCAGATACGTCCCTCCTCGCAACCTTCGCTCACTTCACCAAGGACTCCTCCAGACTCTCGCTTTCAAACTTAAACGTGCTGGTGGACGTAGGTTTGCAACACTTGCCCCCTGCCTATGGAACACTTTCCCCCCGGAGATCCGGCACTGCCAAGATCTCTTATCTTTCCGGAAAGTGCTGAAGACCTGGCTTTTTAGACAAGCTTTTTAATCAACTCTCCACCTTTCACCCTGACCTTTGTTACTGTTGATACTAGCGCCAAGAAACTAATCAGTGATAGTGCGCTCAATAAATAATTTAATAACATAACATAACATAACACAACAGAATACTGTCCAAGATTCAAGTGGCAGTATAGTTTACATTACTTTGAGTGATCTCACTCTGGGGGTATGTTACTTCTATGAATCGCATATACATAGTGTAGTGTGTTGCCATAGCCATATATACTAACTGTGCATATTGTGTTGTGTAGGGATAAGAGAAGAGGGAAGAGTGCCATCGTTCGGAGAATGAGTCATAAACAATACAGGTGATAATCTGTTCTAGTGAGACTTTACTGAGAGTAGACATAGGAAGTGTACTAATCTGTTTCATTTGTTTTACAGCTTCCTTTCCCAGCTGTCCCTTCCTTTCCCTCCCTGGGTTTTCCCCTTTTGGGGTTTTTCCCTCACCGTATCACTCGAGTACCCTGTGAATATACAGTTAGGGTATTTTGGAGGTCCGCAGGTGGAGCTTATCACTGCAAACGAATCCTGCAGAGTGCTGATACTGACAGAATCACTAGCCCAAGAATTACACTCTGCCCGGTTCGGTTGTAGTGATAATGGCCACCATGGAGGATGTATTACATGCTTTGGTGTTGGTCCAGCAGGAGCTGGCCTCGTCAAAGACAGAAACATCCGCCTTAAGAGATAAGGTCAAACAGTTGACTACGAATCCCTTCAATGCCTCCTCTCCTGCATCTTCGGTGCAGGTGACAGTGTCCCTTCCCATTCCTTTGGTCACGCCCGAAAGGTACTCAGGAGATCCACGTAAAACTCGGGTCTTTCTAACCCAGATATTGCTCCACTTTTCATGTAAACCCGCTTCGTTCCCTAATAACCATTCTAGGGTGGCTTTCGCCATCTCCTATCTAGTGGGGGACGCAGCCAATTGGGCGGTCCCGCTAGTTAAAAACAATGATCCCATATTGTCAGATTAGGCTGCCTTTAGAGCAGAATTCGAGAAAGTGTTTGATCGCAGGGCTGCTACCTTCAGTGCGGATAAAGAACTCCTGGAGTTGAAGCAAGGTAAAAGCGAGTTGATCACTTATTTGACCACGTTTAATAGACTAGTGGCTGAGGCCGAATGGCCTGAGGAAAAAAGAATGTCTCTTTTCTATCAAGGGTTAAAAGAGGATTTAAAGGATGTGGTGGTTCAAGTTGACCCTCAACCCAAAACATGCGTGGACATGATTAATCTAGCATTAAGATTAGACGGTCGCATGACAGAGAGAGGGGGTAATAGGAGAAGATGGGATAGAGGAACATTCCATTATGACCGTCCTACTCAAAAGACATCTGGAGGGACAGAAAGAAGTTCAGAACCTATGGAGATTGGAGCACTAAGAGCCCCGTTATCTAAGGCAGAGAGGGAGGCCAGGAGAACTCAGGGCCTGTGTATAAACTGTGGGAAGAAGGGGCATTACGTTAGAGAATGTCCCTCCAAACCCAAGTCATCTAGTGTCAGTAGATTTAAGAGAGTGGCTGTTTCTGCCACTGTACCTGAAGAGTAACAGGGGGAACCCAATAAACCAGGGTCAGAAGGGGGACCGGAATGGAAATTAACCTCGCTATCGACTATTGGGTAGGGAAAACCGAATCCCATCTGGTCATAGAAATGACGCTAGAGTGTGAGCACAAGTTTCATCAGGTGTTGGTTATGTTGGACTCTGGAGCATCAGGCAATTTCATTGATGATGGCCTGGTGTCTCGTCTGGCCTTACCACGTATCCAGAGAGAGAATCCTGAGGAAGTTCTAGCGGTAGATGGTAAGCCTTTAAAATCAGGACATATAACTGAAAGGACTTGTGAGGTGGGGCTGTCTGTTATCATGCGAGGGAACATACACTCCGAGCTCTTAACTCTGAATATCATTGCAGCTCCTCAGTATGAGGTAATCCTGGGAATGCCATGGTTATGTCGGCACAATCCTGTTGTTAATTGCTAAAACAAGACATTTGAGTTCTTGCCTGAGTTTTGTCAGGATCATATGGTGCCCGGACCTTCTGCTCACGTGGCTGTTCTATCCACACCCTATTTGGCAGCTACGGCAGCGGAAAAAGACGTACAACTACCTGATGTATATCGTCCCTATAGAGATGTGTTCAGTGGGGTTAAAGCAGAAACCCTTCCTCCACACAGGGAGTATGATTGTCGCATAGATCTAGTCAAAGGGGATACTATTCCTACTTGCAGGGTATGTGCTTTGTCAGTCCCTGAGACTGCCCACTTGAAGGAATACATTGACCACTACCTCCGCTTGGGGTTAATCCGGCCTTCCCGCTCCCCTGCAGCCTCTCCTTTGTTCTTTATTGCGAAAACCAACGGGGACCTGAGGGCTTGTGTGGACTATCGCGTCTTGAACAAAAACACAGTCCGTAATCGTTATCCTCTCCCCCTCATCTCTGTTGTGCTTGACCAGGTGAGCGAAGCAAAAATCTATACCCGTTTGGACTTACGGGGGGCTTATCATCTGGTCAGGGTAAGCGAGGGGGATGAATGGAAGACGGCGTTCAAAGACGCGATATGGACACTATGAGTATCTGGTGATGCCCTTTGGGCTTTGTAATGCCCCAGCGGCTTTCCAATTTTTCATTAACGATGTGCTGAAAGATTATTTGGATCAATTTGTGGTGGTGTATATCGATGATATACTGATATACTCTCAGGAGGAATCCTGTCATGCCGAACAAGTGGGAGCGGTTTTGGAGTAGTTTAGGGAACACCGTCTGTATGTAAAATTGAGAAAGTGCGAATTTGGGGTACACGAGGTGGAGTTCTTGGGGGTGAACCTCAGCTCTAAAGGATTACAGATGTCAGATCGTAAAGTCCAGGCGGTGCAGGAATGACCAATCCCTAAGAACGTGCGGGAAGTGCAAAGTTTTTTGGATTTTGCCAATTATTACCGCCGTTTTATTGTACAATTCTCACAAAAGGCTGCTCCAATTACCAGGTTGTTGAGAAAAGGGGTGCTGTTTGCATGGACTAAAGAAGCTAATAAGGCTTTCAAGACCCTAAAGAATGCGTTCATTACGGCTCCTGTGTTGGCAACCCGGTACTGGAACATCCCTTTGTGGTGGAAGCTGACGCTTCAGAGGAAGCGATAGGGCGGTGTTGTCTCAGAGAAATTCACTCACAGGCCAGCTCCATCCTGTAGCATACTTGTCGAAGAAATTGAGCCCTGCTGAGTACAATTACACTATTGCAGAAAAAGAAATGTTGGCAATAAAGCGTGCTTTTCAAGAGTGGAGGCAATATCTGTGGGGGGCCTGTCATGTGGTGACCGTATACACAGACCATAGAAACCTCCAGTACATGACTTCGGCTAGGCATTTGACACAAAGGCAAATGCGTTGGATGCTTTTCTTTGCTGAGTACAACTTTGTAGTGACCTTTAGACCTGGCATAGACAATAGGAAGGCAGACGCTTTGTCCAGACAAGCTATGCCAGATGGACAGCAAAAAGAGGTCCAACATGCCATTATCCCAGCAGCCAAGGTGTTGTGTGTGGTTCGTGCGGAGAGTTTTCTGGATGAGGTTAAAAACTCACGGTCTTTAAAGGCCTGGGAAACATGGGCTACTATTAAACCAGGGGGAGCTGTAAGGAAAGGTCTGCCTTTCCAGGGTGACTGTTTGTACCTGCCCACAGTGGAGATACAGAAGAAGGCTTTTGAATGGTGTCATATAGCGCCCATAGCTGGACACCCAGGAATTGTATTTTTGGTGGGATTCATTGGTTAAGGATGCTATATATTGGGTGAAGTGCTGTGAAGAGTGTGCAAGAGCAAAAGGGGAAAACACGAGAAAGAAAGGTCAACTGATGCCCATGCCCACACCTGCTCGCCCGTGGCAGAATATAAGCCTGGATTTTATCACGGGTCTGCCCTGTGATCAGGGGTGTTCAGCTATCCTGGTAGTGGTCGATAATTTGACTAAGATGGGTCATTTTATACCATGTAAGAATCTCCCCACGGCAGGCCAAACAGCACAGTTACTGGCTTCACAGGTCATACGGTTACATGGCATTCCCCAGGTGATTGTGTCTGATAGGGGGCTTCAATTTGTTGCTCGTTTCTGGAGAATGTGGTGTAAGGCTTTGGGGGTTGATTCAGCTCTTTCAACAAGCTTTCACCCACAGACCGATGGGCAAACGGAGAGGCTGAATCAAACCTTGAAAAAATACTCACGGTGTTATTCCAAGGAAGCACATGAATCATGGGTGGACTTGTTATGGATGGCTGAATTGGCATACAATAACGCGTGGCATAGCTCGACTGGCATGTCACCATTCAAGGCCAATTACGGTTCTGATGCCAACACTTTGCCTATTACCTTCTCATCTGAAATAGGCGATCAGCCCACTGTGATGGCTCGCATGCGTACATTGCGGAGAGTGCATAGGGAAGTGCAGAAACATTTGTTGAAAGCCAAAGAAGTATACAAACGATCGGAGGATGAGCACAGGATTCCCGGTCCTCAGTTTAAGGTGGGGGACAAGGTGTGGCTATCCACTAGGTACATCCGTTTTAAGTTAAGAAGCGTATTCCATCCGTGCTTCATTGGTCCCCATCAGATAGTGAAACAAATTAACCCTGTGGCCTACAAACTGCGGTTGCCTTGCACTTTGAGAATCAATCCAGTGTTTCATGTTCAGTTGCTAAAAAAGGCTCTCACGTCACAGAGGAGGGCGCCCCCGCCTGTGGAACGAGAGGGTGGACCAGAGTATGAAGTTCAGTCCATTCGTGATTCCAAGATGAGCAAGGGTGTGTTATGGTATTTGATCTCCTGGAAGGGTTATTCAATTGAGGATGATTCATGGGAGCCATGGAGTAATGTGCATGCGCCTAGAGCCATTGCTTCTTTCCATCGGAGGTTCCCGGCCAAACCAGGCCCTAGAAGGCGCTTGGGAGAAGGGCGTACTGTCAGGAATTAGCCCTCGCGCCTGCCAAAGACTACAGTTCCCACGTAATATGGGCCGGGAACTACAAGTCCCATGAGCCTTTGCCCTCGAGAGAATTTAGCGCAGGTGTGCTGGATACTCGGCGCTAGTGATTTGTTTTGATTTCCAAGGAGAGAGTGCTTTGAGGAACGCTGCTGCGCTGAAAGCTCAGCCTTGGGTATCGTTACGAAAACATTTAACTTGCCTTACTGTTTGTTTAAAGGAGCGCCGCGCGCTTGTGTTGTGGAACCATTCGAGTCAGTCCTTTATTGGAATAGTGTTTGTTTTCTTGCCTTCCCTGGCTAGGGAGGAACTGGTGGTTTTGCTTGCTCCGGAATCGAAGGGGCATCAAAGACAAGTGGCGGAATGCAGGGGGTATCCTCCGCATTACCGTCATGAAGAGATGACGATTATTTGATAACACGGTGTGGATTACAAGTGCCAAAGCAGGTGGCACCTCACTGTATTTGGTTTTGTATTGAACTGTGAAGGATTATGTGGCATTCATGGATATAGATGACGCAATTTATATCCGTGGAATTGAAATAAGCTCCAGCACCTTTTGTTCTGTTTTTGCACGTTCCTTTCCTGCGGTATATGGGAGGCAGAATACTGTCCAAGATTCGGGTGGGAGTATAGTTTACATTACTTTGAGTGATCTCACTCTGGGGGTATGTTACTTCTATGAATCGCATATACATAGTGTAGTGTGTTGCCATAGCCATATATACTAACTGTGCATATTGTGTTCTGTAGGGATAGGAGAAGAGGGAAGAGTGCCATCGTTCGGAGAATGAGTCATAAACAATACAGGTGATAATCTGTTCTAGTGAGACTTTACTGAGAGTAGACATAGGAAGTGTACTAATCTGTTTCATTTGTTTTACAGCTTCCTTTCCCAACTGTACCTTCCTTTCCCTCCCTGGGTTTTCCCCTTTTGGGATTTTTCCCTCACCGTATTGCTCGAGTACCCTGTGAATATACAGTCAGGGTATTTGGGAGGTCCGGAGGTGGAGCTTATCACTGCAAATGAATCCTTCAGAGTGCTGATCCTGACAGTTACACTTCGCGGTAAATAGCGGCCAGAAATAGCGAATTCGCAAATAAAAAATGGATTAATGAATTGCATTTAAGGAATGTCAAATAGAGATTCCTTAAATGCAATTCCTCGCAAATATGTGATTTCGCAATTACCGATTTTTGCATTTGGGATGATGAATCCCAAATGTAAAAATTGCGCTCGCAAAGGGCCAGATTCTGAAGAATCTGGCCCTTTGCGAGCCCATTTTTCGTTGATGAATCTAGCTGTAAGCCCGTTCGAGGTGCTGGTCGCCGACACGGGCCTTCCTGCCGGACAATTTTTAACACACGCAGCAATCATACGCACACTGACACAGGCCTGGGGTGACCTTTCAGATGAACCGCCAATCCACTTGCTAGTACAATACATGCATGTGATGGGGAGAGGGTCTCATATGGTGTATTAGCTGGCGCAGGCCCTACTACTCCACACACAACTTCCCACCCAGCGCTTGAGAGATAGATGGGCGGCGCCGTTAACGTCCCACGCAATTCCCGCTTTAAGATTATCCAATATTACATTGTGCACGGCGCATATTTATCCCCGGACAAGATTAACCGTTATTTTGGACTCGTCACGTCGGCATGCCCGAGATGCGGGCTAGTTGACGCTGGCTTTTTACACATGCTTTGGTCCTGCCCCTCGCTACATGCTTACTGGCGTGCAGTATCAGCCTTACTGGCTGCGAGCGTAGGTGGGGATTTACAATGCACATGGGAAGCATGCTTATTGAGCCTCTGCAAACGAACAAAGCTGACCCGAGTCCCTAATAGGTTCTGCAACCTTGGTTTCATAACAGCGAAACGGCTTATCACCAAGCGCTGGAAGGGCAGTGATACTCCCCACGTGACACAATGGCACGACTCCTTCGACAATTGGGCGAGAGCTGAAAGTGTGGTGCTACACAGGGAGGAGACGGCGGGGCTTCGTACGTACCCCATATCCCAGGCCTGCCTGCTTTCCACCGCGCATGCCTCCAACACGGAGTCACTTAGATACACCTCCCCTAGTGGTGTTTTAGCATGTGACACTAACACTGGGCATGACGAGGGAGCACTCCCCCTTTCTTTCTTTCCCCCCAGATGATCCACACGCATGATAGTGCAACACGCACAACCATCTTCTGGGGGTTTTATTCTCTCGTTTCTTTGTCTGTTTTTTTTTTCTCCTTTCCTTTTGCATTTTCACACAATTTTGGTTTATTATGTTCCTGTTTTACAGTTCTTGAATTAGCAAGTAAAATGCTTTGAAAATCAAACTGCAAATGTGCCTATATTTAAGGCCCGCTACACTGGTAGGATGTACAGGCCCAATTGTATTGATGCCCTGACTTGGCGAATAGTTGCTTGAATTTTCCTTAAGAAATGTGACGAAGAAGGTACTCCCCTGTGCGGACATTGTTGGCCAGAGTGGACTATGCGGCTGGTGAGACCGCGATATTGTGCGAATTGTTCACCCTTTGATTTAAAAGAGTACTCAGTAACCAACTGGCACGATTGTAGCAGGGATGCTGCTTTCAAATGTATGAAGCTTTCCTTATTATTGGGTGTGAGTGTTTGATTGATTCAGATGCTCCGTCCATCACCACCCCCTTTTGTACCGCTTTTGGCCGCCATAAGTGTGGCAGGGTATGCTCAGACGTGAGTCCCTTGCTCACTTCGCTACTGGATTCAAGCAAGCCGGGCTGAAGACGGCTGGAATGCCAGAAACCGGTCCTCGGAAGCTTGTTTCCGGTCCAGGGAAGTCATGGCTAGGCAGTTTGGCCTGGACTGTTCCCATGAGGCACACGGTCAGACTGATTTGCATATAGCCATGTCTGAACTGGGGTGGCAGAGTGGGCTAAAGAACGGTACTGGATTAAACCCAGATCTTTTGACTGGGTGTGAGTGTTTGATTGATTCAGATGGTCCATCCATCACCACCCCCTTTTGTACCGCAGAGTACACTATGCGGCTGGTGAGACCGCGATATTGTGCGTATTGTTCACCCTTTGATTTAAAAGAGTACTCAGTAACCAACTGGCACGATTGTCGCAGGGATGCTGCTTTCAATTGTATGAAGCTTTCCTTATTATTTACATGTAATCACGTCCCTTGCTAGGCTGCTTGCTCCTCCTTCTTTTTCCTGATGTATATGTTTACAACTGTATAACTGATTGACGACTGTTGAATGGCAAGATATGACAACGTGATGAACTGTTGTTGCCAACACAAGTCATTTTGTGCAATCATGAGTTCTTTTCTCCTGCCTTTTTTCACAATATAAAAGAGGGTGGTTATGGACGGAGCATCCGAACCAATCAAACACTCACACCCAGTCAAAAGATATGGGTTTGATCCATCACTGTTCTTTAGCCCACTCTGCCACCCAATTTCAGACATGGCTGTATGCAAATCAGTCTGACCCTGTGCCTCATGGGAACAGTCCAGCCCGAACTGCCAAGCCATGCCTTCCCTGGACCGAAAAAAAGCTTCTGAGGACCGGTATCTGGCATTACAGTTGCTTCAGCCTGGCTTGCTTGAATCCAGGGGCAAATGAGCAAGGGGCTCACGTCTGAGCATACCCTGACACACTTATGGCGGCCAAAAGCGGTACAATAGGGGATGGTGATGGACAGAGCATCCAAACCAATCAAACACGCACACCCAGTCAAAATATCTGGGTTTGATCCATCACCGATCTTTAGCCCACTCTGCCACCCCAGTTCAGACATGGCTGTATGCAAATCAGTCTGATCCTGTGCCTCATGGGAACAGTCCAGCCCGAACTGCCAAGCCATGCCTTCCCTGGACCGGAAACAAGCTTCCGAGGACCGGTATCTGGCATTACAGCCGTCTTCAGCCCGGCTTGCTTGAATCCAGTGGCAAAGTGAGCAAGGGGCTCACGTCTGGGCATACCCTGCCACACTTATGGCGGCCAAAAGCGGTACAAAAGGGGGTGTGATGGACAGAGCATCCGAACCAATCAAACACTCACACCCAGTCAAAAAATCTGGGTTTAATCCATCACCGTTCTTTAGCCCACTCTGCCACCCCAGTTCAGACATGGCTGTATGCAAATCAGTCTGACCCTGTGCCTCAAGGGAACAGTCCAGCCCGAACTGCCAAGCCATGCCTTCCCTGGACTGGAAACAAGCTTCCGAGGACCGGTTTCTGGCAATTCAGCCGTCTTCAACCCGGCATGCTTGAATCCAGTGGCAAAGTGAGCAAGGGACTAACGTCTGAGCATACCCTGCCACACTTATGGCGGCCAAAAGCGGTACAAAAGGGGGTGGTGATGGATGGAGCATCCAAACCAATCAAACACTCACACCCAGTCAAAAGATCTGGGTTTGATCCATCACCGTTCTTTAGCCCACTCTGCCACCCCAGTTCAGACATGGCTGTATGCAAATCAGTCTGACCCTATGCCTCATGGGAACAGTCCAGCCCGAACTGCCAAGCCATGCCTTCCCTGGACCGGAAACAAGCTTCCGAGGACCGGTTTCGGGCATTAGAGCGTCTTCAGCCCGGCTTGCTTGAATCCAGTGGCAAAGTGAGCAAGGGACTAACGTCTGAGCATACCCTGCCACACTTATGGCGGCCAAAAGCGGTACAAAAGGGGGTGGTGATGGATGGAGCATCCGAACCAATCAAACACTCACACCCAGTCTAAAGATCTGGGTTTGATCCATCACCGTTCTTTAGCCCACTCTGCCACCCCAGTTCAGACATGGCTGTATGCAAATCAGTCTGACCCTGTGCCTCATGGGAACAGTCCAGCTCGAACTGCCAAGCCATGCCTTCCCTGGACCGGAAACAAGCTTCCGAGGACCGGTTTCTGGCATTACAGACGTCTTCAGCCCGGCTTGCTTGAATCCAGTGGCAAAGTGAGCAAGGGACTCACGTCTGAGCATACCATGCCACACTTATGGATGGATTAAACCCAGATCTTTTGACTGGGTGTGAGTGTTTGATTGATTCAGATGCTCCGTCCATCACCACCCCCTTTTGTACCTCTTTTGGCAGCCATAAGTGTGGCAGGGTAGGCTCAGACGTGAGTCCCTTTCTCACTTTGCCATTGGATTCAAGCAAGCCGGGCTGAAGACTGCTGGAATGCCAGAAACCGGTCCTCGGAAGCTTGTTTCCGGTCCAGAGAAGACATGGCTTGGCAGTTCGGGCTGGACTGTTCCCATGAGGCACTGGGTGAGACTGATTTGCATATAGCCATGTCTGAACTGGGGTGGCAGAGTGGGCTAAAGAACGGTGATGGATTAAACTCAGATCTTTTGACTGGGTGTGAGTGTTTGATTGATTCAGATGCTCCGTCCATCACCACCCCCTTTTGTACCGCTTTTTGCCCCCATAAGTGTGGCAGGGTATGCTCAGACGTGAGTCCCTTGCTCACTTTACTACTGGATTCAAGCAAGCCGGGCTGAAGACGGCTGGAATGCCAGAAACCGGTCCTCGGAAGCTTGTTTCCGGTCCAGGGAAGACATGGCTTGGCAGTTTGGGCTGGACTGTTCCCATGAGGCACACGGTCAGACTGATTTGCATATAGCCATGTCTGAACTGGGGTGGCAGAGTGGGCTAAAGAATGGTAATGGATTAAACCCAGATCTTTTGACTGGGTGTGAGTGTTTAATTGATTCAGATTCTCCGTCCATCACCACCCTCTTTTGTACCGCTTTTGGCCGCCGTATGTGTGGCAGGGTATGCTCAGACGTGAGTCCCTTGCTCACTTCGCTACTGGATTCAAGCAAGCCGGGCTGAAGACGGCTGGAATGCCAGAAACCGGTCCTCGGAAGCTTGTTTCCGGTCCAGGGAAGTCATGGCTGGGCAGTTTGGGCTGGACTGTTCCCATGAGGCACACGGTCAGACTGATTTGCATATAGCCATGTCTGAACTGGGGTGGCAGAGTGGGCTAAAGAACGGTAATGGATTAAACCCAGATCTTTTGACTGGGTGTGAGTGTTTGATTGATTCAGATGCTCCATCCATCACCACCCCCTTTTGTACCGCAGAGTGCACTATGCGGCTGGTGAGACCGCGATATTGTGCGTATTGTTCACCCTTTGATTTAAAAGAGTACTCAGTAACCAACTGGCACGATTGTCGCAGGGATGCTGCTTTCAATTGTATGAAGCTTTCCTTATTGTTTACATGTAATCACGTCCCTTGCTAGGCTGCTTGCTCCTCCTTCTTTTTCCTGATGTATATGTTTACAACTGTATAACTGATTGACGACTGTTGAATGGCAAGATATGACAACGTGACGAACTGTTGTAGCCAACACATGTCATTTTGTGCAATCATGAGTTCTTTTCTCCCGCCTTTTTTCACAATATAAAAGGGGGTGTTTATGGACGGAGCATCCGAACCAATCAAACACTCACACCCAGTCAAAAGATCTGGGTTTCATCCATCACTGTTCTTTAGCCCACTCTGCCACCCCAGTTCAGACATGGTTGTATGCAAATCAGTCTGACCCTGTGCCTCATGGGAACAGTCCAGCCCGAACTGCCAAGCCATGCCTTCCCTGGACCGAAAAAAAGCTTCTGAGGACCGGTATCTGGCATTACAGTTGCTTCAGCCCGGCTTGCTTGAATCCAGTGGCAAAGTGAGCAAGGGGCTCACGTCTGAGCATACCCTGACACACTTATGGCGGCCAAAAGCGGTACAAAAGGGGATGGTGATGGACAGAGCATCCAAACCAATCAAACACTCACACCCAGTCAAAAGATCTGGGTTTGATCCATCACCGTTCTTTAGCCCACTCTGCCACCCCAGTTCAGACATGGCTGTATGCAAATCAGTCTGACCCTGTGCCTCATGGGGACAGTCCAGCCCGAACTGCCATGCCATACCTTCCCTGAACCGGAAACAAGCTTCCGAGGACCGGTTTCTGGCAATACAGCTGTCTTAAACCCGGCATGCTTGAATCCAGTGGCAAAGTGAGCAAGGGACTCACGTCTGAGCATACCCTGCCACACTTATGGTGGCCAAAAGCGGTACAAAAGGGGGTGGTGATGGACGGAGCATCCGAACCAATCAAACACTCACACCCAGTCAAAATATCTGGGTTTGATCCATCACCGTTCTTTAGCCCACTCTGCCACCCCAGTTCAGACATTGCTGTATGCAAATCAGTCTGACCCTGTGCCTCAAGGGAACAGTCCAGCCCGAACTGCCAAGCCATGCCTTCCCTGGACTGGAAACAAGCTTCCGAGGACCGGTTTCTGGCAATACAGCCGTCTTCAACCCGGCATGCTTGAATCCAGTGGCAAAGTGAGCAAGGGACTAACGTCTGAGCATACCCTGCCACACTTATGGCGGCCAAAAGCGGTACAAAATGGGGTGGTGATGGATGGAGTATCCAAACCAATCAAACACTCACACCCAGTCAAAAGATCTGGGTTTGATCCATCACCGTTCTTTAGCCCACTCTGCCACCCCAGTTCAGACATGGCTGTATGCAAATCAGTCTGACCCTATGCCTCATGGGAACAGTCCAGCCCGAACTGCCAAGCCATGCCTTCCCTGGACCGGAAACAAGCTTCCGAGGACCGGTTTCGGGCATTAGAGCATCTTCAGCCCGGCTTGCTTGAATCCAGTGGCAAAGTGAGCAAGGGACTCACGTCTGAGCATACCCTGCCACACTTATGGCGGCCAAAAGCGGTACAAAAGGGGGTGGTGATTGATGGAGCATCCGAACCAATCAAACACTCACACCCAGTCTAAAGATCTGGGTTTGATCCATCACCGTTCTTTAGCCCACTCTGCCACCCCAGTTCAGACATGGCTGTATGCAAATCAGTCTGACCCTGTGCCTCATGGGAACAGTCCAGCTCGAACTGCCAAGCCATGCCTTCCCTGGACCGGAAACAAGCTTCCGAGGACCGGATTCTGGCATTACAGCCGTCTTCAGCCCGGCTTGCTTGAATCCAGTGGCAAAGTGAGCAAGGGACTCACGTCTGAGCCTACCCTGCCACACTTATGGATGGATTAAACCCAGATCTTTTGACTGGGTGTGAGTGTTTGATTGATTCAGATGCTCCGTCCATCACCACCCCCTTTTGTACCTCTTTTGTCAGCCATAAGTGTGGCAGGGTAGGCTCAGACGTGATTCCCTTGCTCACTTTGCCATTGGATTCAAGCAAGCCGGGCTGAAGACGCCTGGAATGCCAGAAACCGGTCCTCGGAAGCTTGTTTCCGGTCCAGAGAAGACATGGCTTGGCAGTTCGGGCTGGACTGTTCCCATGAGGCACTGGGTGAGACGGATTTGCATATAGCCATGTCTGAACTGGGGTGGCAGAGTGGGCTAAAGAACGGTGATGGATTAAACCCAGATCTTTTGACTGGGTGTGAGTGTTTGGTTGATTCAGATGCTCCGTCCGTCACCACCCCTTTTGTACCGCTTTTGGCCGCTATAAGTTTGGCAGGGTCTGCTCAGACGTGAGTCCCTTGCTCACTTTGCAACTGGATTCAAGCAAGCCGGGCTGAAGACGGCTGGAATGCCAGAAACCGGTCCTCAGAAGCTTGTTTCCGGTCCAGGGAAGACATGGCTTGGCAGTTCGGGCTGGACTGTTCCCATGAGGCACAGGGTCAGACTGATTTGCATATAGCCATGTCTGAACTGGGGTGGCAGAGTGGGCTAAAGAACGGTGATGGATTAAACCCAGATCTTTTAACTGGATGTGAGTGTTTGATTGATTCAGATGCTCCGTCCATCACCACCCCCTTTTGTACCGCTTTTGGTTGCCATAAGTGTGGCAGGGTATGCTTAGACGTGAGTCCCTTGCTCACTTTGCCACTGGATTCAAGCAAGCCGAGCTGAAGACGGCTGGAATGCCAGAAACCGGTCCTCGGAAGCTTGTTTCCGGTCCAAGGAACACATGCCTTGGCAGTTTGGGCTTGTCTGCTCCCATGAGGCACAAGGTCAGACTGATTTGCATATAGCCATGTCTGAACTGGGGTAGCAGAGTGGGCTAAAGAACGGTGATGGATTAAACTCAGATCTTTGGACTGGGTGTGAGTGTTTTATTGATTCAGATGCTCCGCCCACCACCACCCCCTTTTGTACCGCTTTTGGCGGCCATAAGTGTGGCAGGGTATGCTCAGACGTGAGTCCCTTGCTCACTTTGCCACTGGATTCAAGCAAGCCGGGCAGAAAACGGCTGGAATGCCAGAAACCGGTCCTCGGAAGCTTGTTTCCGGTCCAGGGAAGACATGGCTTGGCAGTTCGGGCTGGACTGTTCCCATGAGGCACAGGGTGAGACTGATTTGGTTTTAGCCATGTCTGAACTGGGGTGGCAGAGTGGGCTAAAGAACGGTGATGGATTAAACCCAGATCTTTTGACTGGGTGTGAGTGTTTGATTGACTCAGATGCTCCGTCCATCACCACCCCCTTTTGGACCGCTTTTGGCCGCCATAAGTGTGGCAGGGTCTGCTCAGACGTGAGTCCCTTGCTCTTTTTGCCACTGGATTCAAGCAAGCCGGGCTGAAGACGGCTGGAATGCCCGAAACCAGTCCTCAGAAGCTTGTTTCCGGTCCAGGGAAGACATGGCTTGGCAGTTCGGGCTGGACTTTTCCCATGAGGCACAGGGTCAGACTGATTTGCATATAGCCATGTCTGAACTGGGGTGGCAGAGTGGGCTAAAGAACGATGATGGATTAAACCCAGATCTTTTGACTGGATGTGAGTGTTTGATTGATTCAGAAGCTCCGTCCATCACCCCTCTTTTGTACCGCTTTTGTCCGCCATAAGTGTGGCAGGGTATGCTCAGACGTGAGTCCCTTGCTCACTTTTCCACTGGATTCAAGCAAGCCGGGCTGAAGATGGCTGGAATGCCAGAAACCGGTCCCCGGAAGCTTGTTTCCGGTCCAAGGAAGACATGGCTTGGCAGTTCGGGCTGGACTGTTCCCATGAGGCACAGGGTCAGACTGATTTGCATATAGCCATGTCTGAACTGGGGTGGCAGAGTGGGCTAAAGAAGGGTGATGGATTAAACCCAGATATTTGGACTGGGTGTGAGTGTTTGATTGATTCAGATGCTCCGTCCATCACCACCCCCTTTTGTACCGCTTTTGGCTGCCATAAGTATGGCAGGGTATGCTCAGACGTGAGTCCCTTGCTCAATTTGCCACTGGATTCAAGCAAACCGGGCTGAAGAAGGCTGGAATGCCAGAAACCGGTCCTCGGAAGCTTGTTTCCGGTCCAGGGAAGACATGGCTTGGCAGTTCGGGCTGGACTGTTCCCATGAGGCACAGGGTCAGACTGATTTGCATATAGCCATGTCTGAACTGGGGTGGCAGAGTGGGCTAAAGAACGGTGATGGATTAAACCCAGATCTTTTGACTGGGTGTGAGTGTTTGATTGATTCAGATTCTCCGTCCATCACCACCCCCTTTTGTCCCGCTTTTGGCCGCCATAAGTGTGGCAGGGTATGCTCAGACGTGAGTCCCTTGCTCACTTTGCCACTGGATTCAAGCAAGACGATTTGAAGACGGCTGGAATGCCATAAACCGGTCCTCGGAAGCTTGTTTCCGGTCCAGGGAAGACATGGGTTGGCAGTTCGGGCTGGACTGTTCCCATGAGACACAGGGTCAGACTGATTTGCATATAGCCATGTCTGAACTGGGGTGGCAGAGTGGACTAAAGAACGGTGATGGATTAAACCCAGATCTTTTGACTGGGTGTGAGTGTTTCATTGATTCAGATTCTCTGTCCATCACCACCCCCTTTTGTCCCGCTTTTGGCCGCCATAAGTGTGGCAGGGTATGCTCAGACGTGAGTACCTTGCTCACTTTGCCACTGGATTCAAGCAAGCCGATTTGAAGACGGCTGGAATGCCAGAAACCGGTCCTCGGAAGCTTGTTTCCGGTCCAGGGAAGACATGGCTTGGCAGTTCGGGCTGGACTGTTCCCATGAGGCATAGGGTCAGACTGATTTGCATATAGCCATGTCTGAACTGGGGTGGCACAGTGGGCTAAAGAACGGTTATGGATTAAACCCAGATCTTTTGACTGGGTGTGAGTGTTTGATTGATTCAGATGCTCCGTCCATCACCACCCCCTTCTGTACCGCTTTTGGCCGCCATAAGTGTGGCAGGGTATGCTCAGACGTGAATCCCTTGCTCACTTTGCCACTGGATTCAAGCAAGCTGGGCTGAAGACGGCTGGAATGCCAGAAACCGGTCCTCGGAAGCTTGTTTCGGGTCCAGGGAAGACATGGCTTGGCAGTTCGGGCTGAACTGTTCCCATGAGGCAAAGGGTCAGACTGATTTGCATATAGCCATGTCTGAACTGGGTTGACAGAGTGGGCTAAAGAACAGTGATGGATTAAACCCAGATCTTTTGACTGGGTGTGAGTGTTTGATTGATTCAGATGCTTCGTCCATCACCACCCCCTTTTGTACCTCTTTTCACGATATAGGCACAGTGTACGTTTAATACCATATTATGCAATATAAATGTAAAAATGTAATAAAAGATATTCAAACAAAAAAAATAATTGAGTGCTTTACCCCACATTCTGTTTATTGTTAATGTTGTTTTATATTAATATCTTGCACGTCCATCCTGGGTGTAGTTAGTTTGAATGCTAAATTGCCTCGTGAAAGCCCTTCCATTCTGAGTCTTACCCATCTTGTTCACTTGTACAGGCTTCCCCGTTGGATCCCTTTTTCTCCTCTGACTCCCTGTGTGATCATGGGCAGTGCTGTACTTTTTTCTGTGCATTGTATGTTTTATACCCAGTTCTCAGTCCTTGCCCAAGTCCCTGACTGTGTTCCTGACATAGTCAGGGACAGTCTTTGACAGCTGCCAGTGGAAATAAATTATACGAACACTCGGAGGCCTTATTACATGCACACAGTGTGTGTGTATGCAAGCAGCTGCAGTGCTGGTGCATAAGTTGACATCTCACCCACCACACACCCAACCTGTGCTCTGCTCATGAAAGAGGGGGAAACTTGAGAGCTCTGTCAGTACATCAAGTTAAGCTTCTACAAGAATGCACCCCCTTTAGAAAGAGACTGAATACAGTTTGATTTAGCCAATCCCTGCAGAGCTCTCAAGTTACCCAATTTCATGCATGAGTAGCTATAGTCCTGAGATCTGAAGTGAACCTTTGCAAACAAGGACCACAAGACTAACAAGTCCTAGCAAATCCCTGAACAGAATCTGCTACTTATAAATGAACTGTGAAACATGAGTGCTCAGGACCTGAGTTTGAATACTCTCTAGAGAATATTGATCTCTCACATGCATGGCCATAAAGACTGCACGTTAGGATAGAGTGAAACCAATTGTCTTATAACTACCTACATCTTCAGTGCTACAAAACCCCAATTGTATGAAGTTTGCACTTTCCAAAAAAAGTAAATCATTTAGCAAATAAATCAGTCCCTCACACTGACCTCTCAAGCTTCCCAGTCCCATGTGTGCATAGAGTAGCTCTGTCAGCCCAGCATTTTTACCTTTGCATTAAGGCCCTTTTAGTCCCATGATGCATTGTATAGTCAGGACTACAAGTCACAGAAACACAAGGAACAATCACGGACTACTAGATAAACTACTCTCGGAATCTGAGAGAGTTGAGAACTATGGTAACAGTGTGAGTACCTTCCTGGATTGCAGATTTGACACAAGACAACAAACTTGTGTTGGGACATAACCAGCATCATTGGTCATTCAGAATTTTTTTTTTCTTCATAGCTTTCAGGCTTCCCAGGGCCATACCTAGCTCATCCAATACATATTCTACTTAACATTTTGGGACTTGTGGTATAATGGGATAATCAAAATTAGAAGTTCCAGAATAGAGAGAGAAATTTTCTTTTATCACAGTCTTTTGAAAAACCTATTTAATAATGTTTTCAGAAGTTCTGTGAACACTTTGCTTACCTGTGATAGCAAATGTGCCTGTGTCGGAGGCTGTCCACCCTCAACAATGTTAGAAGGACGTTTCATGAATGAATTTGCAAAACACTCGAGGTATCTTCCGTCGAAAAGCAGAACTATGATCCAGAGGGCACATGGAATAATAGCCTTTAAAAACACGAAGCAGCACAGCGAACGCTGACAGCCTCCTTTGCAACGACACACGGTGAAGCAACTCCGCTGGAGGAGCAAGCTCAGGAGGAACCAGAAACTGGCGGGACCAAGGAAGAACGCCAGGCTGTACACAATCATCCACTGCTGGTCCGCTGGGCACGTGAATTCCACTTCCATCAACTCCTCGAGCACAAACAGGATCAACGTCATCACCGACACTCTTAAAACTGGAAACACGGACTTCCATGTCCCAAAGAATTTCTTATTCAGAGACATTTCTTGTTTCCCGAGCTAAGACGGCGAGATGTTCTTACTGCTGCAGTCAAACCCTTCTGAAGTTACATCTCGCCAATGATACGTAACGGGGTATTTGTTCAATGGAAAGCGAAAGTAGAAAACACTGCTTAGTGGGTTAACCCCTAAGGATCTCTCGACTTGGGAGAGCATGATTTTGAATTCACATATGGTCTGCACATCCTGTCTTCCTCCCGAGGGCTACAAAATGAGTACCTTTAGATGGTAACATCCACATACAACAATACATTTCAGAAATAACCCTCATTTTAAAAAGTCAGTGGCCTAACTGCTACCACACACTACTAACCAGACAACGTGACCTTTCGTCTCTTCTAGCCAGCTCCGATGTAGCATTTCACTGACACAACATAACACGTCCTACTACCCCTGCATAAATCACCAACTCTACAAACTGTGCACCTTAAATAAATAACAACGAATATAGGGAATACAATACCTATGCCTAGAAAACATCTTTGCAACGTCACCAAACTACAACTACCATTCTGACCCCTAATACAAAGGATATATTACTGAATATCACATAGGAGCGTATTTCACCCCCCCCCCCTCCCCCCCACTCTACAACAAACTGTCCTGGTGTCATGTAAACACCTAAACACACAGCACGGCAGCTCACACATAACTCTTGGTATCAGGTAATGGTGGACAACGTGACGCTGGCACCACAGCCATCATTTTCCAGTGCCATTCAAAGCACACTCAACACGCTTTCAGAAGCAAGAAATAAGGCATATACCAAAAGTACAAAGGGATATTTGCCACCCCAGAGCCACTGGGAGAGGTGCTCTATGTGACAGGAATAAAAGCTATCATTTTATTTTACATACATTGTAATAGAGTTGCCGAAGATCAGGGCTTTAAGTGGTCCAGGTCCTGCTGGTGCTCCGCACCAGCAGTTCTTAAAAGCATGTGCTGAAATTGGTCC
Source organism: Lissotriton vulgaris (assembly GCF_964263255.1). Lineage (NCBI taxonomy): Eukaryota > Metazoa > Chordata > Amphibia > Caudata > Salamandridae > Lissotriton > Lissotriton vulgaris. The sequence continues at coordinate 1,810,253,734 of NC_141693.1, read as the reverse complement.
CTATCAGGCTCTCAATTTTTGCCCTTACCCTCTAGGTAGAAAGAAATATTAACTCTGCAGCAGTACCACCCTTCACTGCCTTTGATGTAACTTCAAGGAGGCTCGGTATAGTTCTTTCAGAGTCTCGTCCTTTCAGAAATGAAGCATTTAAAATATTCTATACAAGTAAGCCATAGTTATTGCGTATTTATCTTATGGAACTAACAACCATTGTCAAAGCCAATAGTTAACTTGTTGTAGATGATATCACATATCTGGATACAATGACAGAAACAGCATAATACCAGTGGGTGGGCACACTATGCTAAGCACAGATTTTTAGTTTAAGTGTTTTTAAGCCACACCCTTAATTTCATCAGCCACGTCACTTTGAGATACCCCTGAGTTTTTCATCCCATCTAAAGTCCTGCCAAAGATAATGGCCAAATTATACCTCTGTAGATTGTAAAAAAAAGAAACTTACATGAAAGTACATGGATGACTTCAGCACGCTGTTTTGGGCCATTATCTATAAAAAATTAAATTATATAAAGCATCTCAGAATGGGTGACAGAAGATGACGTTCTGGCCTGGTGGGTGGTGTAGAGAGGCTGATGGACATAACATAGCGGCTGATTACGATGAAGTCGGAAAAGGCTACGACCGTTGGTCGGAGCCTTTCCGACCTCATTGTAATATGTCCGTCGGATTCCTTTTCCAACTGCCTAATTACAATAGAGGCGGTCAGAAAGAAATCCGAACAGTCACTCCGGCTGGCATCCGACTGGCTGGAGAGCCCGTCCGCCTGTTGGAAAGTGGCCGGTCATCCCGAGGGCGGCTCTTTCCGCCCTTAGGATTACGATGTTGGGTTCCGGCAGGCTTTCCGTGCCGCCTTTCCGACACAGAAAGGCTGTCGGAACTCGACTTTGGGGGCCGCCATTAGGGCCCCATTGGCTGCATGGCCTTCGTTTGGAGGCCGAATGTTGATCTCTGCACCCCGTGGCAGGCACGTTGAGGTGTCTGCCACGGGGTGCAGGGATGAACTGCACCTCCCATTTTACAATGGTAGCATGCATTCCGGCTGGTTTACAGCTGGAATACATGCTTCCATTGTAAAATATAAGCATGCAACCGAACAGTGTTCAGCCGCATCCAAATGGGCCGGTCAGGACGGCCGACCGGATGTTGGTCGGTCCCATGACTGAGACAATGTCGGGCAGGGTTAACTCCGCCGGACATCATATTTAGCCCCGTATTGTCAATGAGCTGCTCACCCTCAGGGCCAAAGACTCTCAGGGGGAATCCTACCAGTACTGTAGCTGTTGCCGATGGCCGGGCTTGGCTCCGCCGTTCCGCTGCTCCAGCAGCATAGGGCTGGGCTTTGCTCCGCCTGCTCCCCCGGACGGGCTTGGCTCCGCCGGGTCCCTCCCACCCCGTGACCAGCAGCAGTGACACCAGAGACCAGCGCCAGGAGGCGCATAAAGGCAGCGTCGGTCCCTCGTCCCGCGGGCGCGCGCCGGGAGAAGCCCGGGACAAGGGCGGGCTGTCTGTGAACGTCCGTGGCAGACCGAGGCTGGGCTGGGCCAGGGACTTTGGCTTATTCTGCTTTCAGATACCCCAAAACCGTGAGACTATTTTTGTTATGTATTGTATGCCCTTATAGGTGTAAGTGTATTTGCTGCCACCCTTAGCAAAGCTTGCGTGCTGTAACAGTAACCGTGCCTCTAAAACTTTGATCTGCAACTGTAACTGTGAACTTGACCCTCAATTATGTCTAAACTTAGATCGGCCAAAACTCCTCTTGTGACGTGTGCAATGGATAACTATCTGGTCAAGGTAGTGAGTAAAATTAATAAAGAAAGGCGTCTCTCACTAATTCAAGTAAGCCCACCGGCTTCACCAACAAGCTTGCCCGTCCCCCTAGCTACCCATGCCCTAGATCGTAGCTGTAATGAAAGCCCGGAATTAATTAGTGACAACAAAACACTTCCAGAACAGAGTCAGGAAGTCCTGGAAGTGTCCGATAAAATTGGGGATACCACATTACAATCCTCCCAAACACCTTCACCGGTGTCCTCGCCAGCACGAAGAGTAGTACAGGCTTGCAGAAGGCTCCAGTAAAGCGGGGGGGATTAGGAAATCTAAAAAGGCTGGGACCCCTTTAACAAGCACAAGAGGCGTAAATGAGCCCTTAAATAAGGCCGAGATGACTAACCTGCACCCTGACCTTATTGACCTCTTGGCCAGCATTATAGAATCTAAACTAGAACTCATGATTAAACCTCTTGTGGTAAAATTAGATCAGGTAACACAAGAAGTATCTAGACTGGGTGGTCTCTTGAACTCTCATCTAACCTTGACTAATACACAGAAGAGCCTTAAGGTTGGCAATAATGTCAATAAGGATGCATTTGCTTCTAGCAACGGGGGGAACAGGGTCACAGATATTGCACAAACTGCACTAGCCACTCATTTACCCCCTGTACCACCCACTCAACCTCTCCCTGTATCAGCTACTCAACCCCCCCAAGTATCCAACCTATTACGGGTGGGGGGGAACAATGAAGGGAGGAGCGTGGCTAAGAGAAGAGCATCAGTTAATCCTCCCCCAGAGGGTGTCCCATATACAGTTTTATTAACAAATGTACCTGAGGTGGATTCCCACCTGACTGACTCACGATTTGAAACCCACAAGTCCTTGAAAAATAAATCACTATCATGGCTGAGCAGGAATTGTGGTTTTCCACTTGCCTTTTCCAATGACATAACCTCCACCCGAAGAGTTAGCTGGATAGGAAATTCCAGGAAGAACAACAAAGGGGACTGTGTCATTGTTAATTTTAGGCATCCGCAGCATGTTGCCACAGTTTTACTTAAAGCAGCCTCTATACCTGTTGCCGATCACATCGTTTGTGCACGCCCTCTCGGTTTCTTCTATAACCATCTTAATAATACTCTGCATTCACATTCTGATCAGTCTAAACTCCCCGTATCCATCCCAAGGCGTGGCTTTGCCACCCCTCCGCAAAACGGATATCAACCTTGAAGTAGACTGGACCCATATTGTTATAGGTTGGCCAGGGCATATAACCAATTTGATCAACCTCTTCCATTGACCAATCGTTATACCCCCTTATCATCTCTGGAGGAAAATGATTGACAGTCAAATGAACTGAGGACTAATGCACAGCCCCCACATCCTATTTTTAGAATTGTGACTTGGAACATTGCTGGCATTAAGGCTAAAGCAGAGAATGATATTTGGATTAATTCATTAAAAAACTATGACATCATAGCATTTCAAGAGACATGGAACCAGGTAAACAGCTTCTCTTTAGATGGGTATAGACATTTTTGCATCCCAGCAATTAGTAGTGTTGCAGGTAGAGCTAAGGGAGGCCTATTAAGTTTATTTAAACTTGACCTAAAGGGTACGCTAATTCAGTGTAATTCAGGATGCCAGAACTGTTTAATTGTGGAATTATCCACTCCTGATAACCTTAAGATCTTAATAATTAATTTTTATAATTCAAGCGCCCATGAGCGCACCAGCTATAATCTGGATTTTCTGGAGAAATTTTTATCAGTCTATAGCATTAATGTGAATACTTTTGAAATAATATTCCTTGGGGACCTTAACATTCATCCCTGTAACCTACCATGTACCAGTTTAGAAGAAGAAGGCCCCCCATATTCTTCTCCCATGCATTTTGAACATTATAAACAGGGGGAGGCCCTTGAAAACTTCCTGGCAAGATGGAATCTTTACGAGTCGGGTTGTGGGAAAGGTGGAGTTAGGTCGCCCACATTTAAAGGAACAGACGATGGTACTATCATTGATTATATTTTTACATATATTAAAAACAGTCTTTTTAAACTAGGGAGACCGGATCTTTTTTCCTCACCAGAGTCAATAACATCGAAGGACATTGCACTAATCAAGGGTGCAATGGGTCAAATGCTGAGTTTGGAGAGAGAAGAACTGGAACTAAAAAAAACACTGTGAGGGCTAACCTTATTATGGCTCTAAAAAGAGAGAGTTTTCCCAAATAAACCCAGAAAGGACCGAGAAGTATCAAAATCAAGTAAAGAAATTCCTTTCTGTGTGTTACAAATCATATACTGGCATTTCCTTTCCAAAACACCATTTGTTTGTACCAATTTCAAACTACATATATAGCCCTGTGCAAAACATTGTAATCAAAACATAAAAATATATATATATATATATATATCTTAGTATTTTTTATTAAAAGAGGTTTCAGATTAGATACAGGTTTGTTAACAATTCATAAAAAACAATCATCCATATTCCTCATAACAACATTAAATTCAGTTTATGTGAATTTCACAATGAATCAATACATGTTACACAGTACATCATTACAATAAAACAATATTTATACATATAAAATCTGTATGTCGACGCGTTTCAGCGCTTCGTTTTTATAGAACACCTTCCTCAGGACGGTATGGGTTAAAAACATCAATTCTTCTTTCTAAAATTAAATACATACAATTAATGGAATTATACTTATATATGGAAAGCTTCTTTTTGTTAACGGGCTACTAGAGTGAGTGGTCATAAACAGATCTTACATTATTATCAAATTATTCGGGTACCAAATATATCCCTGGGGTCACAGTAAATGATGGACCTCCTCTTCAACTCCGTATTTCATCAGAGAATCTGTGTACAAAGCAATATATATTTTTAATTGTTGTATTAAATATTTAATGTCTGGTATTTGTAGACATCTGCCCCAGTATGCACTTACTTATTTATTGCCTGGCGGCGACACGCTTCGTTTAAAACATGATATGTCTTTTAATATTCAAGTTTATTCGTTCTTGACCTTGCTTGAACGAGGATATTTCTTTCTTTTATCTCCTCTTAGCATATCTCAAGGTTCCTTCCTCTTTATACTTTGAGGGAATAGACAGCATACAGGTACATAATATACAGAAGAGAAGTGGAGAAGTGTGGCTCGCTGGTTAGAGGAGGCATACCCTGAAGCAGAGGTCAGACCCGGGACCAGGGTTCGATTCCCGACGCTGCAGGGTCTTGAGCCCAATTGTCCATGGACTCGATAATTCTCGCTTCGGTGCCCACTCTAAGCACAAGTTCACACTATGCAGCTCTGGGCAATAAGCTTGCTTAATCTCCACAACGGCCCCCGCGGCGGGATGCCTGGCTTTCACCTTGGGGATACCCAGTACGGGTTATCTCACAGGGAAAAGCCAGGACGGGTTCCCAATGCAAGCCCCGAGATGCCCTAGGGTAAGTCGAGCGCTATATAAGAACACACATACATACAGTGTAAGGAACACCTTACCCTCTAGTGATTGTTACAATTAAAGGATACATGTCTACCTAGTCTTCATTTCTATTGGTTAGGGCGTCCTGATGTATACTAGTCATTCCTAAGGGGCATTCCGTTCCCTCCATGATTATAATTCGGGGTGTGAGACCAACACATGGTTTTACAGTTTTCCCTCCGTGTTTATAAATAGGAGTACAACACTACTCATGTTCTTTCATATATACTTAATATGCATTTTGGTTGTCAGGGCCATTGATTTCGATAAAGGCAGCCCGACAGCAAACTCACTTAAGGCATATAGTGGTTGTATTATATTTCAAAGCTGATTCAATCACTCTTTGTGCTAACTCCCTAAGGTAATCACCGTGATTCACGGTAGTCTATATTTTCTAACATTTCTAACATTTTGGTTGTCGAGGTCATTGATTTTAATAAAGGCGATCCGGCAGCCAGCTAACTTAGGGCATATAGTGATTGTATTAGATCCAAAACTGATTCAATCACTCTTTAAACAGATTCCCTCAAATAATAACCGCGTTTCTAGGTAGTCTATACTTTCTAACATCACTGCGTCCCAGAGGGCATCCATAACAAACATCGAGTTCGGCTTGCCTCACCTCTTGTGAAAATCGTAGCGGTCGGCCTTCCCGGTCTCCCTGGTATCCCGAGTCAGATAAATCGCTACTGTTACACGCTCTATTTATATCCAGCTTTGCTTCAATTACACTGATAAACGAGTTACAGCTGAGACTGATCGGGTGAGAATTAACCCCCGGTCTCGCCATCTTAGTAGTTTTTGGTGGTAGTTTCTTCATGATATTCAAATGGAAAGCGGACTAAAGCCTACATAGGACAGGGGCCTGGATATCAATATGCTATCCCGGTCTACCCGCCTATTGTGTCTTATGAGTGTCATTTAATACACCTTCCCATGGGCATCACATCGTTTTATTAATTACGTTAGATGTTTATATTTCCATATTCGCTAAATGTTATTCAGGGCCGATCGCGCTATATATAAGCGTCCGCCATTTTTGTAGTTTTGTGATAAACGTAGTTCAGATATGTAAACAAAGAATAGAAAACGGGCTCAAGTTTCCGTAAACGGAGAACCCAAGTATGAATGTTTCACCTACTTCATTTTTTTGAAATCTTTGTTAAGACTCATTTTAAACCTTTGCCCATAAGCATCACGGACATTTGTCACAATCATTTAAATGATTGTGTATCCCTATTCAATTGTTGTATATCTTGCGGAACCTATCTCGCCTTTGATTATATCCGCCATTACTGTAGTTTTTCGTGGCGAAGGAAGTTCTGGTATTGGTTTCTAAAGCTCGATATGTTGCCCAGGGGCCCATGATTGGAATAACGTCTTCTATTTATTAATACATTTTCGGCGATTTCACAGTCACAAAAATAACTTTAACAGTGGAATTTATACAGCAAACATTCAATTTTTTCAATGATAGCTAATTTTTTGCAACACTCCAATAATATCGTACTTCACCGCCATCAAAACTGATTAAATCACATATTTTTGCAACGTACGGTATTTATAGTGATTAATATTAAAATAGTACCATCAGCTATGATTCAATCTGTTGAGCCCCGCTGTCATCATCGGTTTAAATGTAACCCCGGGTGCTTATATATGCTTGTATTTACACTATTCCATCTTATATTGTCATTCTAAATCACAATCCATAGAACAGACATAATACTATGACTCTTAGTTAGTACTTATGAGCACAAAGATCTCCAATCTCTGTATTACACTTATTATTACGAGTCCAGTGTTGGTTCATTCTGGTTGTGCTGTTAGGGCCTACGCCTATACATTTATATGATCATCATTTGAATATTCAGTTAATATTATCACAATTCTGTACGTTTAAGCATATATATATATTTATACAGTCATCATCTTATAGGCTTTTAATCAGTGCCATCACAGTTCTATTCTCACTGTTCTCATAATGATTGGTCTACTACTACAGCTCTGATTAGATATACAGCTGTTATCACCTAACCATCCTTTCCCATTCTTCCCTACTGTTAAGCTCATGAGTATATGTTTGAAATTTGGACATAAAAAATTGTTCCCTTTGTTTACGTCTCATCTCAGTGTTCCCTCCTCTCATGGATGTCTTAATTTTTTCTACAATAAACCATCTCAGGTCGTCTTCTTTGTGGTTTTCTGCCATCCAATGTTCTACCAGTGGGGCATTCTTTCTGTGATTTTTTAGGGCTGATCTATGTTCTGTTCAGCATAACTGCACCTCTCGACCTGTTTCTCCAATGTAGCCTTTCTGACAGGGGCATATTAACAGGTATATGACATTGGATGTTCTACAATTCACATGCTCATTCATCCAATGTGTGATGCCGTTTAGTTCAATTTTGTCTGATTTCACAATGGATTTACAATGGGAACATGTTCCACATGGCAAATTGCCACGAATAGGCATACCCTGATCAATACTAAGTTGGGGCCCTCTTTTTAGCTCTCTATATGATTGGACGAATGGTTTTGTTTCTTCTGTATGCAAAAGTAGGTTTTGATAGGGTTTTGTGGCCTACTTTATTTAAAATTGACCAGTTCTTATTAATGAGGTTTTTAAGTTTATAGCTCATGCCATTATAATCCGATACCATTACAATGTCAGATTCTTTTTGTTGGGCCTTGATTTTAGGTTCAAATAGGGTTTCCCTATTCTGATATTTAGCTCTTTTGTAGCTCTCTCTTATTAGTCTTTTCGGGTAACCCCTTTGAAGCAGTTTATCTTTCAGATTTTGTGCATGTTTTTCAAAGGTTGTTCTGTCAGTGCAATTACGTCGGATCCTTATAAATTGACTATAAGGGATCCCATCCTTTTGGCTTTTGGGGTGATAGCTAGTATGATGGAGTAGCGTGTTTCTATCCGATGGTTTCACAAATAGTTCCACGCAAAATTTCCGTTCCAGTGCCTTGATCTTAATATCCAAGAAGTCAACTGCCACTTGACTCTTGTTGGCTGTGAATTTAAGGTTCAAGTCACCACAATTAAGCCACATCAGGAAAGCATTACGGTCATTCTCACTTCCTTCCCAAATAAAAAACACATCGTCTATAAATCTAGACCAGTGTTTGATCTTCTCATAGAAAGGGCTAACCTCATTGTAGATGTGTAGCTCCTCAAATTTTCCAACATATAGGCACGCTAGGCTGGGAGCACATGTGGCTCCCATGCTCGTGCCTTTGATTTGACAAAAGAAATCTTTGTCAAATAAAAAAAATATTGTTCATCAAGACAATCTCAATACACTGGAAAGGAAATGCCAGTATCTAACCTTACTATATCCAGCCCACCAGGACCTGAAATTTATCTTAACCTGGTGAACCGCCCATACCATAGGTTTCTTCTAACACGCTTTCATTTTAACATGATTCATCTGAACCTTGGTTACTTTCCTAATTGGAGTACCCCTGAAAATGCAATGCCGTGTTCATGTGACAATTTTTCCACCCAGAACACAATGCATTTTTTGATGTTCTGTGGTCACTATACGGAATTAAGGTTGAAATTCTTGGTCCCAATCTTAAAGGAGGCTGGGTTCTTGCAGGTTAAGCCTGCCCTTTTGTACTTGCAATTACTACAGACCCCCAGGATTATTTTTCACGTTGCTAGTTTTTTAGTGGGTGCTGTTAGGACTAGAAATAGGAAAATGATTGATTGCTCCAAAATGAATTTGGATGTAACTCTGTATAATGTTTTCACAGTGAAAAATGGTAGTTAGGGTAACTAAATTGATTGATGTTTTTATTCTTTTAATCATGATATTAATGTATGAATTATTATGGAACATTTTTAAAGGGTTAATACTCTGTTTTTATTGTGTATAACTAATGTATTTTATTCTGTTTTTATTGTGTATAATTAATGTATTGTATGCATGTTTTGTATAGTACTATTGTCTTTTTATGATATTGATTTATCGAAATAAAGTATTCTGACTGACTGACTGACTGACTCTCAGGGAGAGTCTGCTGTCAGAAACATGCACAGGCACCCTTCTTGCAGCCCCTTCAAGTTACAAAAGAGAGTGGCTGTGGAGGCTAATCACATCTGTCCACGTGAACAGACGGGCCCAAGCCTTTCTGTTTCCAAAGCAACCTTACTTCACTCGAACCCCAGGCTGACAGTCACTGCTTGCACACTGAGCAGCACTGTAATCTGATTGCTCATGCGGGTGCAGCACCTTTAGTAATAATACAGGTACTGGGAATCTCTATTTGAGTGACATTGCATTTTAGTGCAGTGATGTGGGGATATGCACTGAAATGCATTATTTTAACCTGTGATGCATGGCACTTGGCAGGACTGCCCCATTGACTTATACACTGAAGCAGAGGCAATTTCAGGTGGGAGACAGCAAAAATAAAGCAATTTTTTCTTTACAAATCGAGTGTCTCCTACCTAAATCAGGTCTATTGGAATCTATTAAAGAAGCTTGAAGGTTAACAGAGTAAGGAAGCTAATATCTAATTATTTACCAGGAGACTTCATTACTCCTTATCACATTCTTACCCTTGAGGTGGCAGTGCACCCAAACTGCCCATTACAAGCACTTCAGTGCTTAGTGCTTCTTCAGGTTTTATGAAACTATAAAGACCCCCGCACCGTCATGGCGTTTGGCCTGTCATCAAGTGATAGAATATTCTTTGTGCCACTGATGGGAGTAAGAGTGGGGTGTGACTTCTAGGGGCTATAATAGCCTAGCCGGCAGAAAGCTCTTCCTGACATACCAAGCACAACAAAGGCCTGGAATCGAAGTATGACTGGGCCGAGGACAAGTAGTACCAATAGTAATGAGGATTACCAAAGTAATCAGGGCATTCCCTCTACATCCCTCATCCTTGGCCTATTCATTACAAATGAGGCACACCAAAGCAAACCACACACTAGAAGGCCTTTGGAACAGCAGAAATGAAGAAAACACACACAGGGGTGAAGCGAAGCAAACAGAAGTGTTTAACCCCTTCACTGCGGGGCTAATTTCCCCGCTGTGTGGGGTGGCAGGGGGGCCGCGCACGGTGCCGCTGTGCTCATGACGAGCCCAGGCTCGTCATGCAGCACGGTGCTCGTGTGCTCATGTCGAGCCTGGGCTCGTCATGAACCCACCGGCGCAATGGAACGCTCAGCACAGCAGGGAAATTAGCCCCGCGTGTGAGCGTTCCACGGCTCATGACGAGCCCAGGCTCGTCATGAGCACACGAGCACCGTGCTGCATGACGAGCCTAGGCTCGTCATGAGCACTGAAGGGGTTAATAACAGAACAGGTTGAAGGGCAGCAGCAGGCTCCACCGCACACAACCCACCAGGGCCAAAATTCACATGATCTTTCAAAGCGCAATTAATCCGGTTGTACGGAACAAATGTAGAATCAGAAGCCCATGTCCCAGCATGACAGCTCTCATCAAGGGAAACTCCATGAAAAGCAGCCCAGGAGGCTGAGACACCCCTTTGTTTAATGGGATTGAACACCTGCAGGACAAGGCAAACCAAAGCCCTGCTGAGCCAAACAATAACAAACTTCATCCACCGACCAATGGTCAAGTGAGAAGCAGCCTTCCCCCGACCAGTGAGACCAAAAGTCACAAAAAGAGTGTCCGAAGACTGAAAAGCAGCAGACTGGTCCACATTGACTGACACAGCACGACTGATGGAAAGGGTCCTTTTTGGAGGGTTATCCCCAAACTTTTTACTTCTTCCTCCTATTTTTTCCTTACCTGTTTGTGTGAGTTTTAGGACTCTGGGCACTTTACCACTGCTGATCCGTGCTAAAGTGCATATGCTCTCTGTGTAAAATATGTTATGGATTGGTGTTTCCATGATTGGGTATTTGATTTACTTGTTAGTCCCTAGTAAAGTGCACTGAGTGTTCCAGGGCCTGTAAACCAAATGCTACTAGTAGGCCTGCAGCACTGATTGTTCCACCCACTTGAGTATCCCTAAAAAGGTAACTCAGACCTGCCAGTTTGTGACTGCCATGTCGACTTGGGGAGTGCACCCACTTGAAGGACCGTAAACCTTCCCTTTCCTGGAGGACGCGGGGGCGTGCTACAGGATGGCCGCACCTTAGTGAGGCTCCGTCAGCCCTGATTAAACTAATTATTAGATATCCTGAATCCAGTGGTGGATCTAGCCATCAATAGCCCTAACTGGACCGAACAACAAATTGGCGATCAATTGACCTGACTCCGAGGCATCGGAGGCTGCGGTTTCCCCGCAGGCGGGTGGACTGAGTCCAGACCCGTGAGCCACGCAAAGGCCAACTAGGCGCCCCTCATGATTCCGCCTCGCTGCTGACGGAGCCTGGGGAAGTACTGCAGACACCGACCAACAGCTGCTACCATCTGTGAGAGCAAAGACGAAGAAGCGGCTACCCGGCGAGGCATGCGAAACCGTTAGTGTGCAGTTAATGCTAGCGACCGCAACTGCACAAGCTCACACTGGGTGATCCCTGACAAACCCTGGCGCCGACCGGGACTACCCCAGACCGGGAATCATGGCCTGCCTAAAGATAGAGTTGCCTGCGACACGGCGCCAGGCCAGCTGAATGGCCAATATGCAGCGCTACAACCCGCACTGCCTCAGTGACCCCCGGGGGACGTGGATCAAGGGACACCAGACGTGGGTGGCAAAACCTGCTAAGCACGCATATTTCTACCCTTACGTGCCGTGCGGCTCAGCGTGAGTGCTTAAGCCCTGAGACCTGAGCTGCCTATGCCGCCATTTTAGCCCATGCTGCAAAATCGTAGGCACCTACTAGAGAGAACCCCGCGACATCCGACATACCACAACTGGACCATCAGGAGCTCAGTAGATCGATGGACCCACATCCGCCCCCAGTGATCACCCGTTGGTGATAAGGGAGGTATACTCGCTATACACTAAAAGATGCTCCTGCTAACTCTTGCCAGAATTTTCCACGCTTCTATTCCCAAAACACTGAACATAGTACACCTAATACTGTTTAGTCTAGGAAACCCTGACCTGACATCCCGCCCAGATCTGCACTGACCCGCTACTGGGATGCTTCCCTATTCAAGCCCATTACTGTACCCGAATTGCTCCCTGGAAGACTCCCCATTGCTAGGGTGCAGTGACTGCCATCGGTAGCCACTGAGACACGCGAAGCACGCAAGCCCTCTGGATAGGAGATCATGCAGCCCCAGAACTTGCGTAGGCATCGACAGGAGAGTGGCACACTAAATGTCCCACTATACGACCCCCAGGTGAAATACTCCACACAACTAGCCCCACAGGCTCACTCCAGAATCCCCATCTAACCTCATCCTAGAACACGATTGCTGGCGCTCAAACAATACGAGGAGGGGCATCACACACCAAGTCCTGCAATTACAAAACCTCCATAGGGGAGGGGAGACATAATACCATGAAGGCAAAACAGGGAAGGGAAATGGAACTGGGGCATCCTATTACAGAGGAGGCCGGGGCATACAGCTGTCAACATACCGAATGCATCACCATTAGCAGCATATTCAGAATTATTCATTTTAAATTCCTCCACAGAATGTATCACACTCCGGTACGGTTACAAAGTCTCCAGTTACGAGATAGCGATAGGTGCGACTGCTGTAAGCAGGAGGGAGCAGGCTTTCTACACTTGGTGTGGGAGTGCAGATCCATAGCGCACTACTGGGTTGAGGTCGGGAATGCCTTGGGAGACATGCTAGGGGTACAGCTGGATCTGATACCGGAAATGGGTCTCCTGGGCTACCTTCCAGGCCACAAAGGCCATGCTAAAAGGTTCCTGGTGATAGGTTTACTGATTGACAAATGCAAAAACGCCTGCAGATGGGGGCGGGGCAGAGCACCCAAGTTTAAAGAATGGTTGACCGACATTACTTATTGTCAAGAGCAAAACAACAACTACTACCCCCTCGCTCTGGACCATGCAACATCTGGGAACCGCTCACTCGATATATGCTCAAGATGGCTGCTACAGACAAGAAGGATGAGGGAATACCACTGCAGACCACTCATCAATCTGAGATCGAAGAGTAACATGGGCTTGGGGTAAATACCTGAGGGGGTTGCTGTGACATATCATTTGCTACTCATACTTACACAGATTGTTATGCGCTGAATCTGAGGTACTCAAGGTACAGCTACGTACTGGAATGCTTTTTTCATGATAGGCCACTATGGCGTACACCACACTTGGTAATTGGAGTGTTGTCATACTACAACATACCCGACCATATGGCCAGTAGATTGACAACATATAAGACTACTGAAGTATTTCTCCCATTTCTCATGCTTTTGTTGATTTCCAGATGTTTGAACTGATGTAGCCAAGCCCCAGCTATGCATAGGACTGTTTTATACTAGGACTGCCAATGTAGTAACTACCCCTCCCTGTAAATGATAATATTGTTGAATTGAGGATGGTCGAATCACATGGGAAAGAGGTCATCATTCATGAGTTTTCTGTGACACTCCTTCCTCCACTCATGCTTCTGCTGATTGTTGTGTGCTGGGATTGATGTATTTAAACACAAGATATACACTAAACTGATATATCCATGGATTGCCAATGTAGTGTCTACCACACTTTGTAATCGTAGTAATGCTGTACTGAAAAATGCCAATAAACAAATTAAAAAAAAACCTTCCCTTTTCTATATGTCAGCCACCCCTAAGGAAGGCCCAAGGTACCCCTGTGGGCAGGGTGCAGTGTATGTGAAAGGTAGGCCAAGCCCTGGTGTTTGGCATGCCCAGATAGTGAATTACATCCAATTTCGTTTTTAACTATTGCAAGGCTATCTGTTCTCATAAGCCAGAATGGGCAATTTGATTATAACATCTTATAATCCTAAACTGACCCAGGGAATATGGTAGAAATTCCAGTTAAATATGCCTGAACTCAGAATGTTAAAAAACATCTTTTAGTGCAGGTGATGTTTACATTCTGTGTTTGAAAACACCACTTTTAGAAAGTGTGTATTTTCTTGCTCAGTCATCCCGTGTGCCTCTGCTGGAATATGGATTGCATGTCTGGGTTTTGGACGACAGATGGCCAGGAAGCAAGGGGGACTCCTGATAGTCTAGGTAGGTCACGAAAGGGCTGAATAGACCTGGGCTGCAAAGGTGGAAGGGGGAGGAGATTTCCTTGCACATCAAAGGGCCTGTTCCAACTCTGACAATGCCGTTTCCACCCCTGCCAGGAAATCACACCAGAGAAGGCAAAAATAGTTCTGGCTGGACACAGACACCCTCTGCCAAGAGGATCAAAGGACTTTTGGATACAAATACTGGGACCCAGACCTCTGAACTTTAGAACTCTTTTGGATCAAGAAGACTGCCAAGAAGAAGAGGTGGAGAAGCTGTGACGAGGGACTACTACTTTGCTGTGTGCTTTGCTTTGTTGGCCTGCAGTGGCAGCTTCTGTCTTGGACAGTGAAAGGACTGGACAGAACTTTCTGCAATCTACTTTTGTGAGTTTCTCCAAGGGCTCGAGGTAGAGCTTGTCCCCTGTTCAAGAAGTCTCAGGGAAAACAAAGAGTTCAAGCTCTTCTGCCCTCAGCACTGGGGACTGTGTGTATTGTGCTGCAATAAAAGCAAAGCAACCTGGCGAAGTCTACGTCGCTGCTGCTGACTCCGTGTCCTGAAGGCACCGCCGCAACGCCACAACGCCGCACCGCGACCCTGGTCTCAACGACGACTGCTGATGCTGCCACCGAGCCGCTGCTCCCACCGCAACTTGTGGGCACGCATTACTACGCAGCTCCTCGCTTCACGAGGTTGCCTTGGCAGCGCAGATGGTACCACTGCAGTGCCGCACCGTGACCCTGGTCTCACCGACGACGCATTCTGACGACGACACTGAGCCACTGCGTGGAGAAGTGTGGCTCACTGGTTAGAGGAGTCAGACCCGGACACTGAGATCAGACCCGGGACCAGGGTTCAATTCCCGACGCGGCAGGGTCTTGAACCCAAAATGTCCACGGACTCGGTAATTCTCGCTTCGGTGCCTACTCGAATCACAGGTTCACACTCTGCAACTCTGGGCAATAGCTTGCTTAATCTCCACTACGGCCCCCGCGGCGGGATGCCTGGCTTTCACCTTGGGGATACCCAGTAAGGGCTATCTCACAGGGAAAAACCAGGACGGGTTCCCAATGCAAAGCGCTTTGAGATCTGGCGGTGATATTGCGCTATATAAAAACCCATTCATCCATCCATCCATCCACTGCTTGCACCTCGACCTGTGGACACCGCACTCCACACCTCCTCACTTCACGATGATCCCTTGGCACCGCAAAAGGCACCGCCGTAATGCCGCACGGTGACCCTGGTCTCTCCATCGACGCCTGCTGATGCCACCACCAAGCCACTGCTGGCACTGTGAACTGTGGGCACCGCACTACACAACTCCTCGCTTCATGACAATGCCTTGGCACCGCAGAGGGTACCACTGCAATGCCGCACCATGACCCTGGTCTCACAGACGATGCCTGCTGACGAGGCCACTGAGCCACTGCTCGCACCTCAACCTGTGGACACCGCACTCCACACCAACTCGCTTCACGATGATGCCTTAGCACCGCAAAGGGCACCACCGTAATGCCGCACGGTGACCCTGGTCTCACCAACGACGCCTGCTGATGCCGCCACTGAGCCACTGCTGGCACCGCAACCTGTGGGTACCGCACTCCGTACTACCTAGCTTCATGACGACAGCTTGGCCTCCCCGACGACGACGCTCCACACTGAACTCAACGCCACTGCTTGCTCCATGGTTCGAGGGCACCGCTCTTAAAGTTACACAATGCACCGCCCTCATCCCGCACTGCAGCCTTAGCCTACTGACACCGGCGCCATGGACTCCAGTTCATCAGCCAGCGACAGCGCTTCAGCAACGGCAATGCAGCTGCTTGCACCGTGATGTGCCAGCACCGTGACGAACACCTCCTTCATTTGGCACCGCGACCCTGGTATCACCGACGACGCCATCTGACATCGCCACCGAGCCGTTGCTTGCACTGCGACCTGAGGGCACCGTACGCCGCACCACTGTACTTCGCACCACAGCACACGATGCCTGCCAATGCCAGCACTCACTAACAGCATCCACCATGGTGACACATTCGATATCCTCAGCAGAGATATCCTCATGATCATCCTTCACCATGGAAAGTCTCGAAAGACAGTCAGCCCTAAAATTTTTAGCACCACTAATGTGTTTGACATCAAAATGAAATTCCTGTAACTTAGAAACCAACCTCATCAATCTAGCAGACATACATGAAGAATTGACCTTATTAAAAATATAGATAAGGGGCTTATGGTTGGTAACTAGCTCAAATTTCCGACCCCAAATATACGTTCTAAACTTCTGGACTGCCCATACACAAGCCAACGCCTCCCTTTCAATGGTGCTATATCTAGTCTCGAACGTCTTAAGCGAACGCGAAGCAAAAGCCACTGTCTGTTCATTGCCTCCTACTTTCGGAGTTAACACTGCACCCAAGCCAGTAATACTTGCATCAACTGTTATGACAGAAAGACAATCATCCCTGAAAGCGTGAAGGGCTTTAGCGGATACGATCAATTTTTTAACTTCACTAAAAACTCTATCCAAATCAGGGGACCAAGCAAAGTTGCAACCTTTCCTCAAAAAGCCGCAAAGGGGTTCAACTAATTGAGAATAAGCAGGTACGAATCTAGCGTAGTACTCTGCCAGACCGAGAAAAGAACGGAGAGAATCCTTATCAGATGGAGGTTTGGCATCTTCTATGGCTCTAATCACCGAGAACTTTGGTTTAATCCCCTCACGGGATACGGTGTGGCCCAAATAATCTAGCTCTTTAACAGCAAATTTACACTTGTCCCCGCGTACAGTCATTTTTTTAGACATTACAATGGTGAGAACACGTCTCAAAATTGCATTATGCTCTTCGAAAGACTTAGCATAAATCAAAATGTCATCCAGGTATGCCTGAACTCCAACCACCTCACTGAAAAGAGAATCCATGAGCTTCTGGAAGACACTTCCAGCCGAAGCTAAACCAAAAGGTAGGTGTAAAAATTTAAACGCTTCGAACGGGGTGATAAAAGTAGTCAACTCTTGAGATTCTTTTGATAATGCGACCTGATGATAAGCCGATTTTAAGTCGATCAATGAGAACCACCTAGCCCCACCAAGATTGGCAAGAAGTTCATGGATCTTTGGTAGAGGGTGGCAATCGACAATAATATTTTTGTTTAAACCGCGCAAATCCGCACAGAGCCTAATTTCGCCGGTCTTTTTGCGAGCGACCACAATTGGGGCCACCCACTGTGAAGAATCAACTGGCTGGATGATCCCTTGCTCACACAATTCTTTTAAAGAACTTTCTAATTCTGCACGTACACTCAAAGGGACAGATCGAACTTTATGAGCTACAGGTTGAGCTCCAGGAACCAATCTTATCCTATGCTCAAAACCCTCTACACTCCCTACTTTGTCACTGAACACAGGTTTAAACTCCTCCATAATCTGTTTTGAATCAAAAGTTTGACCATCAGACATGCACTCCACACTTGACACAGGAAGATCTCCAACTTTAATTGGATTGTCATCCCCGGGAACCAAATATAAACCCATACGGGCAAGAACCTTCCAGCCAACTATATTTTTGCCTTTCTCAGCAACATACATTTTGGTAACAGTTTCTCTACCTTAACATTGTACTAAACCACAGCTTTCCAAACTTTTCATGTTGGTGACACACCTTTTTGTGAATTTTTTTTCAGGGACACGGTAACGCGAGCGAGCGCAGCAAGCTAGCCCGAACCACCCACAACCCCCCACACACACAAACCCCACACATACACACACACACAACCCCATACACACATCCCTACACACACACACCTCCCCTACACACACACACAACCCCACACACACACAACCCCACACACACTGACAACCCCACACCCCCCCCACACACACCCCCACACCAACAACCCCCACACAAACAACCCCACACACAACCTCCACACACACCCACACACACCCCCCCACACACACACATTACATATTATATATTTACTATCACGATACATTCCACACATATTTACAATTTTATTCACAGTGAGGTCAACTCATTTGCCCAGAATCACACATTTTAAAGTCAAGTGCCAGAGCTGGAATTAAAACCAAAAGTTCCAGATCACCTGATTTCTCCAGTTTATTGGTAACATTTGCAGAGGTGGCTAAGGTTGTCCAGGAAAACACTAATGCCAGGAAAAGTCCAGGAGGAGTGGGACTGACTTGTTAAAATACCGTGAAGCAGTCCAATTTAGAATCGTACCCGAATGCTCCAAAAGCGCCCTGATGAAAAACGGGTTCAGAAAAGGGGGTGGTGATGAACAGAGTGTCTGAATTAAGCAGACCACTCTTACCCAGTCCAAAGATCAGGGCTTGATCCATCACCGTTTTTTAGCTCACTGCACCATCCCAGCTCAGAACCTGGCTACATGCAAATTAGTCTGTTCCTGTCCCAGTGCATGATGGGAACAGGGCAAACCAAACTACCAAGCCAATTCTTATACTGGGAAGGAAACAAGCTTCCGGGGCCCGGTTTCTGGCATTTCAGCCGTCGTCGGCCCGGCTTGCTTGAATCTTGATGGTGCAATGAGCAAGGGACTCACATCTGAGTATACCCCTCCACGCTTATGGTGGACAAAATGATTCAGAAAAGGGGGTGGTGATGAACAGATGAAAAACGGGGCTTCGTGGCTCAAGGAATTGATGGAAAAAAAGCAGTGGGATCGAACTTGGATGAAAAAGTGAAAAAAGTCCAGAGACAATATAATCTGTACATCTACTTCGTAACAAAAAGCATAATGGATGTTTGGGACATATAGCTACAAGGGCTTGACTGTGTTCCTGTTCCAATACACAAGAATATGTGACAATAGAGGTCATAGGTTAGGGGTAGAATGAGGACGTGAGCTCAGATGGTAGAATGTTATGTCTTAAATCCTACTGATAATATAAAACAGGAAGCAAGAGAGGATGAGATTCACATGTGATCTCACAGCAGATATATTGTTTCCCTTTAGCCACTGTTTCACACCATGTCCCAGTACCCCAACCAACCAGTCACATATAAAAAAAGTCCAAAATACAGCACTCAAATTAGATAGCAGACTAAAACTATTGGACCTCTGACGTCTGGGTCATGTATAACTGGGCTCACTCACTTTAAAGTTGGGCAGCCAGGGAACAAAATTAGACATTTAAATATTACTTCATTGGGAAAAGGTAGATACTACTTAAAACTGACCTCATTTGCCTTCAGTTCAGTATGTTTCTTTTTACATAAAAGTCTATTCTTATCAAAAATGAAAAAGCAAGCTGTAACTGAAGCTAAGTGCTGTCTGCCGTCTGGTGCGGGTTCTAATGAGATCACTTCTCACCAATCCGTTAAATGTCAAGCATCCCAGTTCAAGATAAGAAAGCTAGGCAGTAAACATGCAAATGGTATGTAAACGGGAAACTAAGACTTGCTCATGCCAAACGTGACAAATACATATGGATTTGCTCCCGTAACTTGTAATACCGAAGGACAAGGCATTATTTCTGTAAAGAGGAAATCTTTGAGATGACCAGCCTGGTTTAAGCTCCTCTTCTGTTTGTCCTGTTCAGGGCCCAAACAAGACAGATCGCCAGTGTTGAAGCAGACAGCGCCCCGCCACCCTCTCGGCTAAGTGAAATGATTGTTCTCGAGATTACAGTGATTACAACCGCAGCGTGAGCGCCAAACACGCACTAAAGGAAACATCAGCATGTCAATAGGCAGATAAACAGCGCATTCATGCTTTAAGACAACCCCCCTTCCCTGCAGCCCTAACAAGCGCGACACACCTATGCATGGGGCACGACACAGTAACGTGTCGCGCCACACAGTTTGGAAAGCTGTGTACTAAACCCTCAAAATACCCAATCATGTTGATGTCCTTTTCCCAAAAGGCTTTCGGGTTAACATCTGAACACAACAATTCCACCTTTCTTTTCCATAAATCATAGAAGGTAGAATCTCTCAAAATAGGGAAAGGAGAACCAGAGTCCGCCATTACCTGTAAAGGAATGCCATCAATTATTGCAGAGCATAAAGGACCCTCTATGTCACTAACTTGGCCATTATAATCTAATGTGACAACAATATTATTAAAAGAGTTGGTACAGTAATCAACATCATCAGATTCTACATAGTTAACTGTAGGTGTTTTTTTCAAATTTCTACAAACACCTTGGAAATGGCCCCTCTTTTTGCAAATGACACAACGCTTGTTAATAGCAGGACACCCCTGAAAGTTCCCAAAGTGGTTCTTTGATCCACATCTGTAACAAAAATTAGATTGCTTCTTCTGAACAAATTTAATTTTTCTTTTTAACATTCACAGAACACACAGAACTGTCTTGACATGAGTCAGTAATGTTAACTGAATTGACTTGGGCGGATCGCCACCATGCGGGCGGTGGCGATCCGCCCAACATCCTTTCCCGCCCGCACCCATTTCCCCCCGCTATATTACTATGGCGGGGGGACCGCGGAAGACGGAAAGACCGACTGCCGCTTTTCCGCCCCGGTCGCCTTGCGACCAGGGCGGAAAAGGTTTAATATGGTGGCGGTGTCTATCAAACACCGCCATCCATATTAGTATGGGCTTTGTGAGATGCCTTTCCGTGGTGGCAATGCTGCCACGGAAAGGCAGGCGGGCCCCCATGGTGAAGACGAGGTGGGGGTACACATGGGGGGTACCTGTGGTACCCCCCTGCATTTGCATACACAATGCGGCAGGCACTGTGCAGTGCCTGCCGCTTTGTGTATGCAAATGCATTACATGCATTTTTAGCATTGTGGTGGGCGGTGTTGAGAGCACCGCCCGCCACAATGTTAAAAATGCAGAATGCGCCCGCCACTGTGGCGGGGGCATCCTAATACCCCCCACAGGACCCCCGCCCTTATGGCGGACTGCCCATCATCCTAATGACCCCCTATGTGTGGAATCCGATGTGGGAATGCCCCAATGTACCCCCTCCCGTCACAGCCGTATAGCCAAGGGTTCTATAGCGAGGGCAAAGAGCAGAGACAAAAGTGGGGAGCCCTGCCTCGTGCCTCTCTGCACCTCGAATTCTGGCGATATGTATCGCCCCATGTGAATGCGCAAGGTTAGTTTTGGAGTACAGGAGTTGTGTGTATGCTAAGAGGATGGGACCGAATCCTGCTAGTTTTAGGGCCGAGAACAGATATTGCCATGTAAGAGTATCAAAGGCCTTCTCAATGTCCAGGATAAAACAGGCTGCTCTGGGGAATGTGGCACCCACTTGATCTTGGATATGGAAGAAGCGGCGTATATTTTGGGACATGTTTCAGC
Source organism: Lissotriton vulgaris (assembly GCF_964263255.1). Lineage (NCBI taxonomy): Eukaryota > Metazoa > Chordata > Amphibia > Caudata > Salamandridae > Lissotriton > Lissotriton vulgaris. The sequence continues at coordinate 1,810,231,989 of NC_141693.1, read as the reverse complement.
CCGGAACAAAACCACCTTGATCTGGGTGAACCAGGGGTCGTAAGATTTGTGTATACCTGTCCGCTAATATATTCCCTAATATCTTACAGTCGGCGGACAGAAGCGTGATGGGACGATAGGAGGCCATCTGTTGTGGGACACAATTTGGTTTTAGGAAGGTTACAATAACTGATTCCCGGAGGGATCTTGGTAGTTCTCTTTTCTCTAGTGCTGTCGCGAATATCGTCACCAGGCGGAAGGTTGTGTAGTATTCCAGGGGTAAGCCGTCTAGCCCCGGAGCCTTGTTGCGAGCCAGTGCATGTAGTGTGCGTGTGACATCGGCGGATTGTATCTCTGCATCTAGTGCAGTTCTCTCTGCCTTCGAGATTTTGGGGATCGTTAACGGGTCTAGAAAATGGTCAAGTATTTCCTGCCCTATGGGTGCTGGGCTACGGTAAACCTGAGAGTAGTATTGGTGGAACGCCAAGAAGATTTCCGCCTGGGACGCACCAAATGTCTGGAGAGGTCTAGCACTTCAGTAATGGGTTTCACTTCAGTGTCTTGTTTGGCCAGACATGCCGTTAAGGAAACCGTTTAATCCCGCTTCTTAATCATCCGGGTTGCATACTCCCTGAAGTTGTACCGATGGAGGCCGGTGCTGGCGGCTAGGTACTCTGTCTTTGCTTTTGCTACTTGTGCCACTGCCTCCTCAGATGTGTCATCTCGTTTAGTTAGGGCGGCTAGCTGCGCTTTGGCTTTAGTTAGTGCTTGCTCTAGTGTCCGTTTTACCCCTGCTATTTGTTTAATGCATTCTCCCCGGGCTACTACTTTGAATGTGCCCCATTCTACTAATGGAGATGTTGCCATACCTGCATTGTGTGTGAAGTATTCCTGTATGCTTTGCACCTGTTTGTGTTTGAAGACCTGGTCCATCATGCAGTCCCGTGGCAGTCGCCAAGTGGGAACTGGGGTATGGGGGGTCTCCAGTTTAACCGCAAGATATGGGTGTCGTGGTCAGAAATAATCCAGCCTAGGTAGTCCGTGTGTTGAATTTTGGGTATTAGCGGCGCTGAGCATAAAAATCTATCCAACTGGACCCACAGGTTATGCGGTATGTAGTGGAATGAGTACAGTCGAGTCTGTGGATAACGCATTCTCCATGCATCTGTGAGTGCCCATTGTGTGACCCAGGCCATAAACCGTTCTGTTTGCTAGTAGGCTGGAGAGTGCGTGGGTGGGACTGATCTAGGTAAGGTTTAGTGTGCAGTTATAATCGCCCCCTAATATACGTGGTATGGAATAGAATTGGGCCAAAACGCCTGTGAGGCGGTCCCAGAACCTGTCTTGCTTTACATTTGGGGCGTATATACTTCCCAAAAGCACTGATTGCCCATCTAAGAGACCTTCCAATAGTGCATACCTCCCCTCCATGTCTACCACTCTTCTGAGTTCCTGGAATGGGGTCCCTGGTCGAACCCAAATCAGCGCCCCGCGAGCGTATGCTGAGTAAGACATGGCACATATAGTTCTGCGCCATTTGGCCTGCAATTTCTGATGTGGTCAGATGCGTCTCTTGGAAGGACACAACCTGTGCGTTCTGTCGTTCGGTTTATGGAGGCTGCTAGTGTTCAGCGTTAAGATACTGATGTCTGTATTTTGTGTTGTCGTAGCCCTTTGGTGTTGTCAGTACATGCTAATGTGGTGAGTATCAGCTGGACCTTTGCGCCCGATGATTCCGTAGCAGCATGATAAACATGTGTGAAATGCGATGTCGCCCATTCACGTAATCCGGTTACCCTATTATGTGAAGGTCAATGACGGGAAGGGACTATACTGAACAGGGGCAATGAACTGTAAACTGGGGTTGGGAAACAGTCCCAATACCAAGGACCTATCGCCGGTGATGACACGTCCAAACCTACTCTCATAGAAGAGGAGAGTGTAACAATATGATATAGGGGTGTCAGTGCGTATATGCGAGGCTGTTCGCTGACTGGGTATTTGCAGGATCATTGGTTGTCGTCTGAATTGCGCGTGATCATGCCTGCCCTGCGTGCACTTAAAGGGTGAGTCTTGTTTGCGCAGGCCATTGAGGGGCTGCCAGTCAGGTCACCTTATGCCGAGAGGGTGTTAGTTTGTCCGTCTAACATGGCATCGGCCGTCTGGGGGGTAACTAAAGGGGGTGTAATTGAGTCCGCTCCAGAGAGAGTTCAGTCACTGTCATCTTCTCCTTCTGAAGAAAAGAGGTGTGGGGCTCGATCTGTGTCCTCTGCGGGTGGAGAGGTCGGTAGTTCCATCACAGCTCATAGAAACTCTAGTCGCTCCTTCATGATTTGCTCCAGGTCCGGAGATTCCTGGGTAAGGGTCTCAGTCACCCTGTCTTTACCGCTGCGTTGCTGCTTCGAGTTACATCTTCTGGTGCGTGGTGACTTGAAACTTGGGCCGCGTGTGGTCTCTGCCCTGGGTTCTTGTGCACAGTGCTGATCCGCCCATCCATGCGCCTCTACGGCGTTTGCAACGAAAATGGCGCAGACGTTATAAATAACTTTGAGGCCGGCAGGGAAGAGCAGGGAATATTGTAGGTGTTCGCCCATAGTCGTCGTTTCACTTCCAGGAACAATGATCTTTGTTGCTGCACCGACTGTGCGTAATCAGGGAATATCATTATCTTTTCATTATCTATGTACAAGGGGCCTGATTGTCTGGTGGCACGAAGCGGTCTCGGAAATGCAGGAATTGGTCTGCAGGCAGCTCCTGGGACCCTGTGAGCACATTCTATGGAGAAGAATGCCGAGTATTGACGCCGAGGGCTGGGATCTGATTTTGGCCGCCATCTTGGGGGTAGGACTCTCCGCCCTCGCGCTCTAGTAGCGCTATAAAAAGCTCCTCCCTTTCTCCGCGCAGCGGACGCGTACTGCGGACGCGCCGGATCTGCGCCGGAGTCGTGCCAGAGTCCTGCCCGTCTGCGCCCGTCAGCGTCCCGGAGGCGTACGGCGTGGCAGGCTCTCTTGGTCTCTACTCCCCATTTCCCCTGTTCGATTATGTTGTCTTATTCATCCCAGGAGCTTCACTCCTTGCGTACTGTTGAGGCGTCCTGTTACTCAGTTTTTCCTGGTCGCTATAGGGGTAAACATAAATGCCCAGGCTGTAACTGGCATCTTACTAGCGCCCTTCCCCCCACCTCCCACACGAAGGTGTGTAGCCCTAAACATCTTTGCTTACTCCTCAACACTAGGTCGCTGCACAGACACACTCAGGAGATTTTTGATCTCCTTTCTACGTATAATCCCACTTGTCTTATGCTCACTGAGACTTGGCTCAATGAGTCCTCCCATCCGGACATAGCTGTAGCCATTCCCCCTGAGTACAACATCTATAGACAAGATAGAGTTAAGGGAAGAGGGGGAGGAGTCGCCCTAGTTGTGAAAAAATCTCTCACGTGTGCAGTTATGCACACGGAGTCCATCACAGGCGCCGAATCCCTTGCCTTTACCTTATCCCTTTCACCCCAACAAGCTGTGAAGGGTCTCGTAGTATATAGGCCTCCGGGACCTGTGGGGTCTTTCTTTGAGGATCTCCAGCAGGTCTTGTCTGTACTAGTCCTGAGATCTGAGCAGTGTCTTTTGGCGGGAGACTTTAACTTCCATATGGAAGATGTTCAGGATCAGGATGCTATTAAGCTGCTTGATATCACGTCTGCCTTGGGCCTGCTCCCTTATCTTTCCGGCCCGACCCATGACAAAGGTCACAAGTTAGACCAGGTCTTTTCCACTTCACCAATTATGGTTACTGCTCTCCTGCCGGTCCTATGGTCCGATCATCATCTTGCTCATTTTCAAATATCTGGCACTGAGAAACCAGCTAGCAGTGCCATGAGACAGCAGGGTAGTGACTATAGGGCGTACCATCGGGTGACCCCAGATCTGTTAGCCCAGGCCCTGGTGAACAATCCCCTTTCTTATACTGGTGATCTGGACAATGACCTTGACATCTTGCAGACCTGGCTCTTAGCTAGATTAAATGAGCTGGCCCCTTTACAGCCACCTAGATCTGATACTAAACGGATCTCAGCCCCTTGGTTTACGGCGGAGCTGGCCCACTCCCGTAGACAATGTAAAATCGCCGAACGAGCATGGAGAGCCCAATAGGATGCTGAGGCAAAACGGACCTATAAATCCATGATGAAATCTTATCATGATTTAATCCTACAGGGAAAGAAGTGCTACTATGCTAAAAAAATTGAGGAAGCAGCAAACTCCTGCAAGGAGATCTTTTCGATTGTACGAGAATTCACTACCCCGCGTTCGATTGTAGCACAGGAAGTTCCGGCTGAGACCTGGGCTGGTATCATCGCTAATTTGTTTACTACCAAAATTAGGCAGATACAGGACTCCTTTCCTCCGAGACCGATAGCTGATCCTATGACCGCGCCAAATGAGATAGCCCACCTGCCTACTTCTGGCCCTGTCCTGCTGGACTTCCCGCCTCTTACGATAACCTCATCTTTAGCATTGATGAGGAATCTTAAATCCGGCTCACCATGCGATCCCTGTCCGGCGAAATTTCTGGCTAGAATGGCAGATGTTGTCAATCCTATAGCCAATCCGATTCTTAATCTTTCCCTGAGTCAGGGAGTCCTGCCACACTCCTGGAAACAGGCCATGGTTATTCCTCTCCTTAAAAAGCCCAACCTTGCCCCAGAAGTCCCGTCTAACTATAGACCGATTTCGCTCCTTCCAGCACTTACTAAGATCTTGGAGAAACATGTCCACAGCGTGCTCTCCAACTTCCTGGAGTCGAATGAGCTTCTTCATGCATCTCAATCGGGCTTTAGATCCAACCTAAGCACCGAGACGGCGCTTTTGGAAGTCTCAGAGATTGTGAAGGAGGTGCTGGACACTGGAGGCAGGGTGATGTTAGTTATGTTAGACTTGTCGGCGGCTTTTGACACCGTTCCCCATGAGGATCTCCTCACAAGACTACATGACATCGGTCTAGGGGGGACGGTGCTCAACTGGTTTTGTTCCTTCTTAGCCAACCGCCGACAAACGGTATGGGCCTCTCCTGGATCTGCCGAAATGCCGCCATTGGGAGTTGGAGTACCCCAGGGCTCAGTATTGAGCCCTACTCTCTTTAACATCCTTATGACCCCTCTGGCGACATTGGTGGAGTCCTACGGGGCCCAGATCGTCTCATATGCTGACAACACCCAGCTTCTTTTCACCTGCCGCAAGAGCGAAGATTTCGATGGGGAAAGTATCCGAGAGTGCCTTGGGGCTGTTTTTAACTGGTTCCAACTGAACAGCCTCAAGTGTAACTCGGATAAATCCGAGATACTTTTTTTCGGATGCCCATCGGAACCAGACTGGCATGGTTGGTGGCCTGCTGACATGTTCCCTCCAGCCCTGTCCTCTAAATGGGCTAAGAACCTGGGAATTAAAATTGACAACGGGCTTACGCTCAAATCCCAGGTGTCCACCCTCACAGGGACGTGTTTCGGCATCCTCAGGATGCTTCGAAAGTTTTTTCCTTTGCTTTCTGAGGAACATCGGAGAATAACTGTACAGGCCCTTGACGGATCCAGATTGGATTATGCTAACATTCTGTATCTGGGTCTTCCAGAATATCTCTTACAGCGAATGCAGGTGACCCAGAATGCTGCAGCTCGAGCTATTTTTGGTCTGCATCGTCGAGCCAGTGCTTCAAACCTGCTGCAGTCTCTCCATTGGCTCCCAATACGGAAGAGGATAATGTTTAAGGCTTTGACACTAGCCCACAAAGCCCTCCACGCCACTGGTGCAAAATACCTACAGAAGAGGCTGGATTTTTACCGGCCGACATGCTCTTTAAGATCAGAGTCATTGGCACTCGCTGTAGTTCCCCGTATCAAGAAGGCCCGTGTAGGCGGTCGGTCCTTCAGATTCCTGGCCCCTCAGTTGTGGAATTCTCTACCGCTGTCTTTACGGTCCACATCCAATCTGCTTGCCTTTAGAAAGGGTCTAAAGACTTGGCTATTCTCTGGTTAGAGCGCCTCTATCCTTATTCTCTGTTTCCTTTGTTATGTTTTTCAGTCTCCTTTCTGGGTCTGGAGCTCAAAGCGCCGGGACACTCCTTTGGAGTAGCCGTTGCGCTATATAAGACCCAAATATAACATAACATAACATATAACATAACAAGAATGCTGTCCGGTCAGCCGTGGGAGTGAAAGATTGCACCCATGCTTCCATGTGTTTTACTGGGTTCATGCCTTCGATTCCTTCTGGAAGACCCTGCACTCGAATATTAAAGCATCTAGAGCGCCCTTCCAAATCATCCACATGCTCTTCCATTGTGGTCAGGCGGCTCAGGACTGTTTGAAGTGTCATCTGGTGTGCCTTGATGGAGGGTTGCAGGTCGGTCAGAATACTCTCTCCATCCTTCACTTTGTCCGCCAGTTTTCGATGTTCATCCCAGATGAGGCTGATGTCCGTTGTCAGGGTACCGAGTCGCTCCTCCATGGACACCCTGGAGAGTTCGATGGCTGCCAATACTTGGTCTAGTTTGTCCGAGATAGATTGATCGGACTGAGGTGCGGTCGTTTTGGCACATGTCCGGGTATTCAGCATGTTCTCAGGTGCAGATTTCTGGCACAGTCATGTGCTGCGAGGTTTTAGGCTTTCCCATTGTGTTGCCTGGGAGGGTCCCTCACACAGTGGTCTTTGCTGGTGGCTGTGAAGTATGTGGCTGAGTCCCCACTTATGGTGTGCCCCAGCGTCGGTCGTGGCGGTTTCGCTGGTCACACGAGGGGTGCCGGGCAAGGAGATAAAGATGCACTGGCTCAGTAAGAGGGAGGGGGGAAGGCCCGTTCCGATCGCCCCTGCACCTGGCCCTCTTCCTCATGGTTCCATACAAGTTCGGGTGTTGCCAGGAGGAGTGTATTTCACTGTGCGTGTTGCCCTGGGAAGAATTTCAGGCATAATATTAATAATAATAATCCACATTTGTAAAGCGCACAATCACCCTTAAGGGTCTCTAGGCGCTGGGGGCCGTCGGGAAGATTAAGCAAGCTATTGCCCAGAGTCACATGGTGCTGGGCTAATCTGCCGCCGGCCCTGGGGATCGAACCGTGATCCCCAGATTCCGGAGTCAGTCACCCTGGCCGCGGCGCCACACCTCTCCCCAGGCAGGGATCATTACTGTTCCAGCAGCCAAGTCAAGCGCCTCACCAGGGATGCAGTGTACAGGCTGATTCAGGCATGGTGTGGATCACTTAGCCGCCATGTTAGGCTCAGGCACTGTCTGTCTGGGGCGCGCTTCGATTGGTACATGCAGCAGTAGGCCTTTACAACGACTGTCGACCTGGGGGTCCACTGCTCACCTCTTCTTTGTCGTTGTAGTGTGTTCACGGAGGGTTTAGAGTCTTATCTTCAGACTCGCTGTTCGTTGCGATCCTTGGGGGCCATTTTGGGGTCAGTCTGCATCGGCGGAGTATATTTCCTTGGTTCTCGGCTGGGTCGAGGGGGGACCACCCCCCACCCCTGAATCACTGATGGCACGGCTGGCACACCCGGCACCACTCGGTTACACTCCGAGCTGGGGTCGTCTTTTGGATCAGGTCCCCAGCGGTAAAAATGGGGGCTGCCTCTGGTCTCTGCTGTCGCCAGCATCGGTCTTCTGTCCCTTTTCACAGTCATGGGTCGGATGCCATCTATCCACGATGTCTACTTGTCCGTTTAACACCCCCGCGCCACCGGCCGTCTGTCTCGCTGTTCATGCTCCCGGTGTGCACCCCTCGGCTCAGGCACGAGTGTGTGTTGTTCGGGGGTGGGGGGATTCCAGGCAGGGATTGGGACTGTTTCGGTAGTCAATTCAATTCAAGTACCCCACCAGGAGTGTAGTGTTCAGGCTGATGTAGGTGTGGTGCGGATCCCTAAGCCACCAAGTTAGGATCAGGCATTGTCCGACCTGGGCACGTTCAAAGTAGCACACACAGCGGCGAGAGGGGTCACTCCATCAGCACCTTTCGATCTGGGGGTGTCACCTCTTCTTCGTCGTCACGACACTTTCACTGTGAGCCCAAAGTCTCATCCTCAGTCTTGTGAGCCGCTGCGACCCTCTGGCACCTTTTTGGGGTCAGGCGGCAACGGCGCAGTTCAAGTTCTCCGAGCTGCGGCTGGGCCGGGGATGGAAATCATCTCTTCTCCACTGGATCACTGGGGTGAGAGCTGGCACTCTCGGCATCACTAGAGTGCTCACTGGATCCATACGGTCTTTCGGAGCAGGTCCGCAGCGGTAGATATGGCGAGCCGCCTACGGTCGCCGCCGCCGGTGCCCGACCCCTTATCTCGCGCCTGGGATGAATGCTGGCTGCTATCTGTGCCGACTCTTCCTCTCACCACTCCTGTGCTCCCGATCATCTGCTCTACGACTCATGCTCCTGTTGTATACCCCTCGGCACAAGCCCGATCTTACAGGGGCTAGAGTGAGGCGTGGGTGGGCGCCATTTTGCCGCCTGGAATCGGGGTCCCTAAAATTGCCGTTTTCGTCTAGGACCTGCTTTATTGCTGGAATAATGGTTCACCGCTTGATGTGTCTCATAGTTTGACACCCGAGTGTCGGTTCAGCAACCAGGTTCGATGCGAGGAAGTGGGCAATATGCCAGCCCGATCACAGAGCCTCAGCAGGACTTGCTGCCATCGCAGCCTGCTTGGCCACGCCCCTCCATAGGAACATATAGATAGAGGCCTATTCAATTTTGTAATGTCCACCTGGAGCTAACTGTCTCCCTGGTTTAATGGTTGTGTTCAACACTCGCCAGGACTGTATGTTTAATGATTGCCTATTTTAATGTTTTTATGCTCTAAATAATACACTGCTATTTTAACCGAGCTTACCGAAATTGCACTGTTGACATTCGGGCCTGATCTTCCTGCACCGGTCACTTTGGACGCCGGTGGCCACTTGCCTGACGCTGCCCTGCTCTATTGTTGGGACGGGGGCAGGGAGCGCGGAGGCCATTGGAGGTGGGCGGGTTAGTTGTCTGCCGCTTCACCCATAAAGACTCATGCTGATGCGACCACGCAGCGGAGGCGCCCAGCGGGCGCGCCGCGCCTACGGCAAGCCTGTCTGCGCTCAGACCGTGCTCAGGGCAAGTCCTCCTGGATCTTTAAGGCCAGACCCACTGATGCATTCCAGAGACATCCTTATGAGACTGGACCTGGAGGGTGTAAAGGCGTGCAGCCCCAGATTTCTGCCCCACATTAAGCCACAAGATCTGGCAGACTTCTGTATAAAATGCCATCGGCCCCTCACCCACATTATGGCTCTTCCTAGTACCTACTCTCCCAATCAGATAGGTGGTACGATCAGGCAAAGCACTGCTGCTCATATTAAATACCTACTTTTGAACTCCAGGTCACTGATTAAACACAGCGTGGAATGCTCACTTTTTATTGAGGAACACAATATTAAGATGGCATTTATAACTGAGTCCTGGACGGATAACACCTCAGGAACTGACATTGTTAAAGCCTCTCCCCCTGACTTCATCTGCCACACGCTGGACAGACGATTATGGAGGGGTGGAGGACTGACAGTTATCTATCACAATAGCCTAGAGCCCACATTTTCTCAAGCCTCCAGCCAGGCTTGTGAGGCTCTGTCATTAAGTGTGTGGTTCTCCCCACAGGACTCATTCAAAGCCTTGTTTATCTACTGTCCCCCGGGCTGCAGAGGTGCATTTCTTGACTCTATTGGTACTATTTTGGAGGAGGGGTTGTGTGCTAACTCCTTTACAATTATGGGGGACTTTAATTTGCATCTGCAGGACCCCTCAGACACGGATAACCTGAGATTGAATCAAATTATGAATGGAGGGGATATCGAGCAGTGGGTAGATGGCCCCACACATGTGGTTGGGCATACTTTGGATGGAATTTTTTCAAATAGCTCCAGCCTCTCCCTTTCGAAGATACTGCCACTCCACTGGACGGATCATGCTGCCATTATTTATACTATCTAAACCAAAGCCCAGGGAGAAGATAGCTATATGGGCCTGGAAAAACATTGATAGTATTGACTTAGGGAATGTCTTGAAAGCAACTGCCTCGAGTCTCTCTGCCAGTGTTGATCAGGCCACAGTGCCTTACTCAAGTTGGATTGAGACCACATGCAGCAAACGAGCCCCGGTTAGATTGTATACCCCTAAGCCCCCTGATTCTCTGATAACCTGCACAAGCAGGACTGTAAGGGGCTGCAGTGGGTCCGGAGAAGAGGGTATAATACCACTAATAAAGAAGCCTATAAAGTAAGTCTTACCAACAATCAGAAATTACTCCTAGAAGCCAAAAACAGCATATTTTGCGGTGCAGATTAACAAGGCGTAATCCTCCTCTAGAGAACTCTTTAGAACTATAACCAATTTTACGAACCCCGTCAAACCCAACACACACAGTAACCCAGCACTCTGTGAATCATTAGCCTTCTTCTTTCTGAACAATGTGGAAGTTATTTTCTCTTCTTTCATCAACCAGCAAAGAGGGGTGGGTGAGTTGTTAGCCAGGCCAAAGTCTGAGGCCATCAACACTTCACCTATAATAGAGGGTTTCATATCACTTGAGATTCACGATGTAAACAACATTTTGATGGGGACCCGATCTGGATCTCCCCTGGACCCCTGTCCAATGTTGGTGATCAAAAGCACCCCAGATGTCATTGCCTCCATCCTTGAGCCTTTGTTTAACATCATCATTGAGTCAGGCCAATACCCCAAACCTGGAAATCAGCCTCAATACTCCTGTTGATAAAAAAAAAACCTGGATCCAAGGGATCCGAATAACTATAGACCCATCTCACGACTTCCATTGCTGGCAAAAATGATAGAGAAGGCTATCAACATTCAACTCAGCACATTCCTTCAGAGCAACAATGTGCTTGATCCTACGCAGAATGGCTTTCGGACCGGACACAGCTCGGAGGTAGCTCTGTTTAAAGGCATAGAGGAGGTACGAGAGGCCGTGGACCAGGGAGATGCGGCAATCCTGATTAAGTTGGATCTGTCAGCAGCCTTCGATACAGTCCACCATGAAGTTCTGATGGACCAATTATCGAGAGCGGAGGTTCAGGGCAAGGCCTTAAACCTCTTGAAATCTTTTTGGACCGATAGAAAGCAAACTGTGGATCTGGGAAGGTATAGGTCGAAGCCTTTTTCCCTTCCTTGCAGAGAGACACAAGGGTCCTCCCTTAGCCCCATGCTTTTTAATATATACGTAAGCCCGCTCGCAGCCCTAATAAGATCTTTTGGGCTCCGATTAACATCCTATGCAGATGACACACAAATTGTGTTGTCCCTACAGCGAGGCAAAGAAGCTGAAACTGCCTTAAGATGCCACGAGTGCATGAAAGCCATAACTGGCTGGATGTCCGTAAACTGCTTGTAACTCAACGCAGGCAAAACGGAGGTCTGGTGGCCTGAAGAAATGGGTAAGCCCCCACGGTGAAAGCCATGAACCTGCGGGTGATTATGGACAATAAACATACCTTTGGTGATCAGGTCAGTTGGGTTGTCTCGACAAGCTTTTTTCTCCTCAGAATTTTGAGGAAAATAAAAACAATTCTACCAGAGGATAGCTTTAGGATAGCAGTCTCATTTTGTCATGGCTGGATTATTGCAATAGTCTGTACTTGAATATTCATAAGAAACATCTGAACAGACTCCAGCTGGTGCAAAATGCGACAGCTAGGCTAATAACGGGCACACCAAGGTTCGCCTCAGTTAGAAATGGACTTCAACACCTTCACTGGCTCCCAGTTAAACAATGTGCACAATTCAAAGCACTTTTCACGGTTTTTAAGTCTTTGATGGGCAGTGGTCCTGATTATCTGAGAAATGCCTTCAGTGCTATGTCCCCGGAAGAATGTTGCACTCCTCAGAAGCAAAGCAAGTGATTGTTCCCAGAGTGAAAAAAGCTAACTGGGGCATCAGCAGTTTCATCTTTTGTCCTGCAAAATCTTGGAACAACCTACCAGTACATCTTAGAAATTCTACTGAGCTCCTTTCTTTTAGGAAGGGGTTGAAAACTTGGCTGTTCTTGGAATAAGCCTTTTGCACCTATGGAAACCAGTTAGACAGCAGCAGTTAGACAGCGCCAGGACACCCTTGGGTAAAAGTGCGCTTTAAAAGCTCTAATAACATAACATAACCACTAGTTTAAAAACCTTTACCAGTGGCGTGAGGTCGATTAAAACCCCTTGTAAACAAATCTTTTGGTTCTCTACAGAGTGCAGGATGACAAAGAGAGTTCTAGTTGACTCAATAAAAATGGGAGACAAAGGTGTCATAGTGCTGGCAAGGAAGCAGTATTAGATAATCCTATGTCACAGCAAGAAAGAGTGGGAGGATTAACAATGGGACAATATGGCAGAGGCTCTACGGAAACAGGTCACAAAGGGGTTTTGTAAAATATTGGCCAATGGCAGCAGGGAGGTAAAGGTACAGCCAGATGTGTTTGTCCAGCCAGAGGATTGGGAGGCAAAGTTTACAGAAATATGAACCATGGTTTAACATAGCTAAAATTGGCAGAGGATGATGGGATAGTCCTGGGGTTCTAAGTCAGGACAAAGGTACAATAAAACCACTCACCTTTAGCCTTAAAAAGACAGAGATTATTTTGTCCCTAATGAAGAGAGGAAACACTACAGGGGCAGAATTCATCTCTCCCAGTCATCTCTCTGCCCTTCACCTGTTTGAAAATGCTAAGTAATGTCATTGCGACAGAGGAGGCGATTCCGCGATCCTGGAAGGGTGCAATAATTATACCACTACACAAGAACAGTGGGAAAGATTTACTGGCTAGTTATAGGTCTATAGGTCTCCTTGACAACCCTGAAATGTTTTTAGCAGATAATTCCTACATAGATTACAGGAGTGGCTGTTAGACCTAGCATCCTTGGCATGGTTTCCCCTGTCTTTTTGTCTCTACCTCCTGTATTTTTGACTGTATGCTGGACCTCATTTTTGCTGTTTTTTATATTCTGGGCACTTTACCACTGCAGTGCTAAAGTGCAAGTGCTCCCTGTGTAAATTATGATTATAATTAGTTCACCATGACTGGCATATTTGATTTACTGGGAAGTCCCTAGTGAAGTGCACTGTGTGTACCCACTGCCTTTAAATCAAATGCTACTATCAGGCCTGCAGCACTGACTGTGCCACCCACATGAGTAGCCTTGTAACCATGCCTCAAGCCTGTCACTGCACTGTCTGTTGGTGCAGTTTTTAACTGCCATGTCAAGGTGGCAAGTGCCCTCACTTGCCAAGCCCAACCCTTCACTTTTATTATGATAAGGTGTTGAAGCGCTTTTCGGCAGGTAGTGCGCAACTCTGGAACCCAAACAGGATTGGTGGGGAATTAGCATAGGGAAATATGAAATTAATTTGAGTGGTGGACATGCTAGTCTGTTATTTGGATTGAAAAGGATAGTGGAGGGATAGAAGAGGGAAGGGTCCAGAAAGTTTATTTTATTTTGTATTCTTTAGGCGCTCATAGCAGTAGGAGGAAGTTTGGGATGAGTAAAAGGCAGGGGGAGGTGAAGCATCAGAGGGAAGGGTTTAGAGAGGATTGTTTGGGAGATCTGAATAGTAAAAGAGGTATGAGATGATGCAAAGAGGGGTAGAGGAGGGAAGGATTTAGAAATGGTTATTTTGAGTGTCATATTAGTAGAAAGGGGTTTAGGTTGAGAGTGAGAGTGGAGGTAGAGGATATATTGAAAGAGGCAGGGAGTGAGAAATATGGTAGTGTATTGGAAAGAGTAGTAGAATGAGGTTTGAGATGATTCAGAGTAGAGGAAGAAGATATATTGAGAGAGGTATAGGGTGAGATATAGTGTAGTGCATTGGAGTTGCTGAATTAAAAACAAAGTAATAAATATAAAGATACATAGGTAGATGAAAATATATATGTATAGGAAGGTAATATATATAGATTTAAGTTGTATTTGATAAACTCAGACTTTCAAGTGTTGATGTACTTTAAGTTCATTGGGTTTTTTTTGGAATTCAATAGTTTTTTTTTGTTTTTCTATCCTCATTCGCCTCAGACCACAGTCGAAATTAGGTGGACTTTCAATACCATTTTTCGGTTTCAAAGAGATGTAGGCAATCGAGATGAAGACCAGGGACAAAGCCCGCCTACTGGTATGCCATAACCCCCAAAATGCCGCTGACCTCTTTGTAGAGGGGAAAAGATTGCACTCTCTTCAGGTGGATTATGACCGAAGACTGTTGGTGCGAGCCTGCACACAATGGAAAGTGGGCAAAAAGAGCAAGGGCCAACCTAGTCTGAGAGTTTCCAGAGATGCATAAATATAGGATCCAAAACATAATTTGATAATTTGAAAACAATTTTAAAACCCTAGGCTCCACCCGCCCCAAATCAAATCAAACCAACCCCAAAATGACTAACGCAGAGACCAATTAAGCAGACAGTCCCCTACTGCTTTCCTCTTACTATTCTGCAGTCTGCCCAAATCATCTTAGAGGTCTTATATAGAGAGGACAACCATTTTGAGTGCATGGGGGGTGTCGCCTCTACCCATCTCCTCCAAGTTTCTCACCTTGCCAACAAAATTGCATAAAAAAAAAAACCCTAATAGGACCTAAAACTTCACTTCTTATTACAAAAATGATTTTAGTGAGAGAAATCTGAACTGGGGTTCCCACAATGTAAGCTAGAGTTGACCCTACTCTCTCCCAGAATTCTGTTAGCCCAGGGCAATCTTTAAACATATGTATATCAGAGGTTTTTGCTAGGTCGCACTTCTTACAGCCAACTGGGAGGCCATTAGTTATTTTAGAAAGTCTTGCTCGAGATAAATAGGCTCTATGAGTGGTGAAGTAGTGGTTCCTCCTAAGCCAGGCGGGTTTTACAGTAGCAAACAAGGTTTGAAAAGAAACCTTCCACAATTCCTCCCAATGCACATCTGGCATGGAGGTTTTCCACAATTCTTCCGCCAATTTGAATTCTCCATCTTCGGCTTCCTCTATAGACCAGTAAAAGAAAGAGACCTCTTTTCTCCCCCCAGGTCTTAGAACCAGTTTCTTCTCTAGAGTATTCCCTATACCTATCAGCTTTTTAAGATTCTGTGACCAGCTCTGCAGCTGTAAGTATTTAAACATAAACATGCCCTCCTCCAGCTTACTGTGTAGAGATGCCCATGGTAAAAGGTCAAATCTCTCCACACCGTAAGCCCAGCTGTCCTGAGTGGTGTAATTAGCTTGTCTTTCAGACATTCTGGAGCCCCTGGGGAATCCCACAAGGGAGCTAAACTTGAGAAGTAATTCAAGCCTGTGTTGTAGTGTAGTTCCTATTTCCCTTATAGCTTCTGCGCATTGGAATAACATACACGATAGGCTTGGCATAGGACTGAGGTCAGTATGTCCCTATTATGTATATTCAATTTAATTACTGTGTACCAGCTAGCTCAGAGGCCACTAGAAACTTCTTGAAGACAAGAAGGGAATAGCTTCTGGCAACCACATAACATAAAACCCACATCCCTCAGGATCATGGAAACAATATACTACTTTTCATTCAGTCACTCATCTCAGAGAAGTACATAGAAGAAACAGTCGGTGTGTTTACAATAAAATTTATTGCACAGTTGTTATTCTAGTACTGGTTATATATGCTGCAACAACTGTTGGACAGTAGCAGAGAATTATGGCCAGCAGTACAGTTAAATAAAAAGCATTGTATAGTTCTACCATTTTGCAATAGTAATGAACACATACATGAAATACAGAATGCATTAAGATAAAGCCTATACCCCTATGACGCCTAACTAGATGTACCTAAGTGTACCTACCATGTGTGTAGGTCTTAGAGAGCCACGAATCCCCCTAGGATTTAGTCTAACCCCATTACCTTAGTGGGACTTCATCCTGATCTCGAGCTGGACACCCACAGTTGGGTGATGGACCTCTGCCAGCTGGAGCTGTGGCATGACGCAGGTTGCAGCGCCTCCGGCATGGAAGTCTCGGTCTCCTCTCTTTTGCTTGAGCAAAGGGAGGTATATTTATACCGGGTAGGTGTCTTGGAATGTTGGTATTGACGTTATGCATATTTAATGAGTTCTTGGAGGCTAGGCAAAATCCCAAGAGCTAAGGGTCTGTTTTTAAGAGTTCATTGTGACTTTAGGTTAGTCACTGTTGGACATGCAGATGACGTATTTAGGATGGACCGTCTTCTGTACCCAGAGCACACGTCAGATAAGGGACAGCCTCTGTTTGCTCGTTATTGTAAAGGGAGGGCTAATCTAGGTGAAAGGGCCTGCCTGTCTCTGTGGCACGAAGGATTAGTGCCTCTGAGAAAGAGCACCTATGTTAGGGCCGCAATTTCGTTTATAACAGTGTGTTGCTTGATACTGGCCCATATTCGGGCCAATGCCAAAAGGACTTTCAGCCTGATCTTTTTGAAGTAATTTTGGTCACAGTTTTTAAACAGTAACCCCTCCAGTGGCAACACCACCCCCTTAATCATGTCAGAAAACACGACTCCCCTATCTATTATCTGGGGATTTCAGCAGCATCCTAGAATGTGATAGTTGAAAGGCCCAGGCATAGTACTGAAGATCCACGAGGGTAAGACCCCCTTTCTTCCTGCTTCTTCCATGCTATCCTCATGGCCTTATATGCCTAAGCAAATGAATTGAAAGCTTGTTGTAACTTATCAATCACCTGTTTTTCAAAATGTAGGGGAATGGTATTGAAGAGAAATGTGTTTTTCGGTACTATGATCATTTTAATTAACTTGATCCTGCCTAGGATGGTCAGTGGGAGATGTAAAATTCTCAACTATTCCCGTCTTGCTTACAACATAAGAACTTTATAGTAATAGGTGATTTTAATGTGCATTTTGAAAATGCTGAAAACTCTGTGGTAAAACATTTGGAAAGCGATATGCAGATCTTGCACCTAAAACAATGGATTAAAGGACCAATACACACCGCCGGGCATGCACCTTTTGTTTTCTAATATAGAATCTACCAATGTCTCGGGGGTTATGCCCCATTCCAGGGACGACCACTCTTTAATTTCCTTCACCCTTAGTCTACCGGCTATGGTGACCCACCCGACCACAACTTCAACAGTGACAAAAAGGGCATGGAGTCTCGTCACTTTTAATTCGTTCACGCACCTCTTCTCTTTAAGTGATTCAAGTGACCCAAGGACACTTCCGGTTCAAGTTAAGGCTGAAAGCCTTCAATATGAGAGCACTAACACATTAGATCAATGTGCCCCCAGGTTAGGAAGCAAACCAAACAGGAAAACACCATTCAAAAATGGTACTCGCCAAATCTTAGGCTATTAAAAAGAAAATGTAAATCACTGGAACACAGGTGGAGATTATCTAAAGACAACAATGACAGGCTGATATACAAAGCAGAGATGAGAATCTACCCCAACTCCCTCAAATGCACTAAGAAAACCTATTTTGTGAAGCGAATAAATGACAACTGTACCTTGCCTGAAGAGCTATACAAAATAGTGAAGGAACTTTGCAAACCAGCCAGTATGTTCCAAACTCTGCCCCCTTCAGTAGACTACTGTGAGAAAATCAACAACTTCTTTGCTGACAATATTTCCCAAATTTACTCATCAATTTAAAACCAACCCACTGCAGATGAGCCAGACTGGGAAACCCTGGCTCCTCACCCTGATGCACGTTTTCATCTAAGCAATGTTGCCCCCCTCTCAGAAGAGCAGGTCAGTAAAGTGATGACTGAGGTCAAATCGGGATTCCCTCTTGACCACACTTAATCTTCTCTTGGCTTATACCAGTCCTATGCCCTCATGTAACTCAAATATTCAATAAATCCCTTGACTCTGCTGTGTTCCTGGATTTTTGGAAGGAAGCCATTGTATTTCCTCTACTAAACAAGCATTTACAATACAATGGTTTCGCCTTTGCAAAGGTTAGAGCTATTGGCATTGTAAATGACAAAATTGTAATTTATGTGTTGGTTATGAAAACGGAGAAATAAATGGCATTGTCATTTACAATGCCAAGAGCTTAATCTCTCGCAAATGCCACACACAGACCCCCACCCACACACACACAGACCGACACCTACACACACACAGAGCCCCCCCCCACACACATACAGAGCCCCCCACCCACACACACAGAGCCCGCATTAGTCAACTGAGCTACCATACCCGGCTAAATACCATTACACTTTCAACTTGAAGCACCTTTGAGCGGTATTAGTGTTGTATAAAGTGCACTATCAAAAACAAGCTACTTCCACTAAAATGTTAATCTTCTGTCCGGTGTGATTTCTACCTTTGCCTAAGTGTCCTACTTCTCTTTTCACCCTCCCAAAGATGGTTTGCAAAACTGGAAACTGCAATAATTGTGTATCTGCTAAGAGATGATAATAACAAATAACCCCTTATTACTAAAAACCCATCTTAAACCGTTCAACGTCGTCATTAGGACAAGCCCTTCACAGCTGGGGGAAAAGATAGTCGCATTTCACCACATCATTAGCACAGAAAAGAGTAACGAATGAGAAAAATCTGTCTGGGAATGAGTACCATACCTGAGGGCTTGAGTCAGGAGGCGGAGAGGCTGGAATGTACCGACAGGATACAGAGACAATGAGACAACCTCTTATATTTAGGAAATTACACGAGACTCTGTTCAAGGTACCAGCTTTAGACAGGATAGCAGCAAGCGAGAAACAGGGGGCAGATGTGAGGACTGAAGATTTGTTTCAGATACGGAAAGGAAAATGTACAACATTTTTAGAAACAGCTGAGATGGGAGGACTGAAAGGGGGAGGGACGCGGGGACGCGAACAACCAGCACAAGGTGCGCCCTGTCCCACCAGGCCGTATGCAGGAAGGGGGGCTCTTCTGGAGGTTGTGTTCTGCGCAGCCTTTCCCAACAGGAGGCGTATTTCATGAACATGCGCAAAACGAATCAAACACACACACATTCAATGTGTCTGACAGCTTGTGCCACCATGACCACTATGCAAGAAAGATGGCGCCCTGGCTATATTGTTATTATTACTACTGCGGATGTTGGTATCTTCAGCAGCTGTACTATGCTAGTAGAGGTACACATAATAACAAGAGTGAATAGAAGTACGGTAGGATGCGAGGGGCGTCTCAGAGTATCCCAGACTCGGCGGTACTCCCTTTTTCATACTGACTTGCGTGCATTTTTTTCACGGATGCATGTCCCAAGAGACCTGAGGCTGCCCGCTCAGTGCCATCCAGGGAGGGGCCCGCGCACCCCTCCAAGGCCCGGTGACCAGGGGATGTCCTGAACCCTCACTGTCACAATGTGTTCATCTCCGAACCTGCAAGACGTGTGGCAAGAAAACCTGCCCTGTCCCTGCTCTTTAAGGCTCTGTGAGGGAGGGGTATAAGAGTACCCCCACATTAAGCACAGCGCACCCTGAAATTAGACTATAAAATACATTCTGCCACATCAGAAAACTATTGCATTTACTGCACTATGCCCATCCGTGCTCCTTTCACTGAACGGGGTGACAAAGGGGGGCCCAGGATGCTGCTCGGGCACGGTGCCCACCCACCCGTGCTCCTTGAGAAGGGCTTTCCCCAGATAGGGGTACTCCCCGGGTAAGGGGCGGGCCACTCCTGCCCTACTGTAACAACTATGCAGCCGGACGCCATGCTCGTCCGCACCGTTCCTGCTAATCGCCCATCCATGCCCCTCTCTGGGACAAACTTCACTGAGAAGGGAGGGGGGGGGGGAGTGGTTACACCACCTCCACCCACCTGAAGCATCCGGGGAGGGGGTGAACCCTGACTACAGAAAGCTGCTATCTGCAGTGGGTCAGTCTGCCCGGCCTGTTCCTGCTCCGTGCCCATCCACCTCCCTTTACTGGGTAGGCTTCCCCGAGAAAGAGGGCACACAGCAGCTCAAAAACAGAAGAGAGGCGCTCCACCTCCACCCCCTGCTTTCGGCCCTTCAGTAAATGTAACAGGCAACAAAGAACACCAAACATTGCACTGATAACCCTTTTATGACCCATCTTTCTAAGAGCCGCGGAGCACCGTCAATCCGCACAGCGCTATAGACAAGAACCAGATACAGCAAAATGCATTCCTAAAAGTGCCCCCGCCCTGCTCGTACCCCCAGCCTTCAGACACGGTATATGGAGCTCGGCAATGTATGCCCGTCACTCAAGAGGTGGCAACCAAGAGTACGATGTGTCTGCATACCTCGATATGTGAGAATCAGGAACGTTCACCCCTTGATGTCTCACACTCGGTATCTGTCCATCACTCCACACATGACAACTATTAGGACAATGTATCCTTTAGTATGTTACGATCATTAGAGTGTTACGTAGGCCGATATGTGTGTCCGTTCCTTACTGTGTCGTCGTAGCATGATGGGAATGTCACAACCACGGTGCGATATATGTATATCCCTTAATATGTCACCACGTTAAGACAGTCCAGCCCGCGCTCCACTCCCATGTGTAACTGGACGCACTACACATTTACATTAGGGAGACTAGAAACAAAGAGAAAACAAGTCAGGTCCCAGACCGGCAGCCAATCACAGCGCGGCCCGGGGAATGACGTCACGGGGGTGTCCCGGGCCGGCAGCCAATCGCAGCGCGGCCCCGGGAAGGACGTCACGGGGGTGTCCCGGGCCGGCAGCCAATCACAGCGCGGCCCGGGACACACGGCAACAAGAGGCGGGACTTAAAAAAAGACCCAGAAACGCCCCAGAATCGCGTCGGGACGGGAAAAGAGTAACAGACACCCATCTCTTCCAATGGCTAGCCTCCATTTATGGAGCTAACCAATGGAAGAGAAGGAGGGACAAAGCCCCACACTGTAGGATCATAAGATTTCGACCTGCGCGAACGCTGCTGCGCAGCGGATCGCCAGGCGAAACCTAAAAAGCAGGCATGGAAGTCCACAACCCTGCTAACTACCATCCAATCTTCCAACTCCCATATCTGTCTTAAGTATTGGAGAGGCTGGTCAACAAACAATTAACAGACTTTTTAGAAACCAATGAGCTCCTGGACCCATCTCAGACTGGCCTCAGAGCCACAAACAGCACAGAAGCCACCTTATTGGCAGTCTTAGATAACATCAGATCTCTAGTAGACCAGGGTAAAACTGCTGCCCTGATCCTTCTGGACTTGTCGGCAGCTTTCGATAAGGTTTCTCATGGCCTCCTGCTGAGTACCTTACATGAAAAGGATCTACACTCTAAAGCTCCTCAATGGTTCAGCTCATTTTTACGCAACAGAACACAAAGAGTACAAATGGCCCCTTCCCCCTCAAACCCAAAAACTATTCATTACAGTGTCCTGCAAGGAACCTCCTTGAGCCCCACCCTTTTTAATGCCTGTGTATCCTCTTTGGCCAAAATCAGTAAGAAATGGGACTTTATTATCTGCTCCTATGTGGACGATCCGCAGCTGCTGATAGCCTTTGAAGAAAGGCATGAGTACCCTAGGAACAATCTGATTAACTGCCTTTCAGAAATGGCGACTTGGATGTCAGATCACTGTTTGAGACTGAATGTAGAAAGTCAGAGATTTTACTTTATGGAGGAGCTCACCTAATTTGGGATGCAACCTGGTGGCCCCAATCGCTAGGATCAGCCCCGAGCCCAAACAGGTTGCAAAAAAACAATGCATTAGCCATGCAGGACCAAGTCCGAGTTCTGTGCGGGAAAAGCTTGCTACACTGAAGCTACTAAGAAGACTCTTCTTTTGGATCCCCCTGAATTGTAGGAAAACCATCACTTAGGCTTTACTCTCAAGCAAATTGGATTATGGGAATGTGCTCTATGTGGGCATGGCAGACTACATTTTCTCTTGTTTACAAGTAGTCTAGAATGCAGCTGCCAAGCTTGTGTGTAACAAAAACAAATACAGCTCGGCATCAGAATGTCTGGGGGGGCTCCATTGGCTGCCCATGCATCAAAGAGCCAAATTCAAGCTCCTGGGTTATGCACACAAAGCACTACACAAACGTGGCCCCAGAATCCTGCAAGACAAAGTCACATTTTATTTCCCCAAATGTAAATTGAGGTCCTGCCACCACGCACTGGCAAAAACCAGACGCATTAAGACAGCTAGAGAAGGGGGCCATTCTTTCTTTCATCTGGCACCAGCTCTCTGGAATGAACTTCCTTTAGACCTTCGTCTTACGGATGACTACATGTCTTGCAAAAAGAAGTTGAAAACACATCTGTTCCCCAGGTTATAATAGTTGACATTTCACAGCCTATTGCTTAGGCTCCCTTTCTCACAAATGTGCCCAGTATCAAACCACCCTCATTTCAGGTCATTGCTTTCCTAGAGCCGTGATATCCTCTCAGATGTATGTTGCGCTTAACAAATACAAATAGAAGATTGTTAAAAAGTTTCTCTGTCCCACTGTGTGCCACCACAGTATAGATCCTTCGACCACATGGTGTTAGCAAGTGGATCTTTTTTTTTTTAAATCAAAAATGCAGAAATTCTAAATAGTCTTGCAGCAATTAACTTTCTAGACTTTTGCCCTGCCCCTCCACCTGACACTAATTGTGCTCTTTTCACCTTTGACCCAATTCAGTTAGATGAGTAAGGACTCACCATACTTAATCTAAGATTGGAATATCCTGCCAACCCATGCCCTACATCTGTCCTAGCTAATGGAGTGCATGTCATCAACCCAGGGCTAAACTCCCTTCTTAATAGATCTTTGGCATCTTGGATTGTTCCCTCTACCTGGAAGCAGGCCAAGATTTGGCTGCTCTTGAAAAAGTACAACGCTGATCCAAATATTTTAAGTAGCTACAGACCAAATTCCCTGTTGCCAGCTTCATCTAAAATTGCAGAGAAGTTTGTGAATCATCACCTCTCTAGCTCTATTGAGTCCATCAGGCTCCTTCACCCTAGCCAGCCAGGGTTCAGACCCAAATTTAGCACTGAAACTGCCCTTGTGGAAGATCAAATATACTTTAGATGCGGGGGCAAAGCCTTTGATATGGTTCCGCATTCCAGGGTGCTTGCCTGCTTTTGTGATATTGGCATCAGGGGCACAGCGCTAAATTGGCTAAGATCTTTTCTTGAGGACAGATACCAAGAGGTCTGAATGCCTCCTTTTTCCTTTAGCAATAGTATTCTCTTGGTGGGAGTGCCCCAGGGCTCGTCCCTTAGTCCTGGGATGTCTAATTGTGTTGAGTCTTTTGGGGACAAAGTAATGTGCTTTGCAGACGACACTCAGCTACTCTTCCAATTTGAGAAAGATGAGACATTGGATCAAGAGGCCTTCAAAACCTGTCTATCAGTGCTCTTTCAGTGGATGAATTTTAACCAACTCAAATGTAACCCTGATAAAACAGAGGTTCTCAGCTTTGGTCATAATTTTACTCTGAATTTACAAGCTCACTAGCTGGTTGAGAATCTTCCACCTAATGTCTAAGTCCATGTCGTAAAGAACCTGGGCATTAAGATTGCAAACAGCTGACCTTTCAATGCCAAATCAACTCGGTTGTTGACATTTGTTTTGGTTTGATGTGCATGGCAAACAAATTCCTACAATTCATTTCCCTACCTGCTAGGACTATGCTCTCTCTGCCCTGGTAGTGTCTAGATTAGATTATGCCAATGCTCTTTATAGAGGACTCCCACAATACCTGCTGCAGAATGTCTAGACCGTCCAGAATGCAGCAGTTATCTGGTTCTCCATCTACCTAGACAAGTGTCGACGACAACCCATTTGAATTATCTACACTGGTTACCTGTCAAACAAGCATTTACAATGCAACGGTCTCGCCTTTGCAAAAGTTATTGGCATTGTAAATGACATACTTTTTATTTATGTGTTGGTTTTGAAAACAGATAAATAAATGGCATTGTCATTTACAATGCCAATAGCTTAATCCCTCTCAAATGCGAGACCTATTACCGCCACTGCTCTTTTGAAAATACACAGAAGCCCCTAGTACTTTTCTCACTTTCCGCAGCTTTCAAATTGCAGTAGGCACTGAGGCTCCAAGAGAAAGACTGGAGTGTGGGGGGGGAGGGGGGGGGGGGGGGTAGAGAGTAAGCAATCAGTGAGGGAGAAGAGAGAGAGGAGGTAAAAAAAGGGGAGAGAATGAATGGAAGGACAGAAAAAGAGAGAATGCGTGAGGAGGCGAAAGGAGAAGGGGCTGGCTGCATATTGCCAGGACTGCTTTTGCTTCCCCAGTCCTGCCCTGCACACATTAGTGAAAGCAGGGGCGGCAGCCTGCATTGGGCTGCATTCTCTGTCGCAGCATATAGTTTTGTAGTGAGCTCACATGGGGTCAAAATATTATCCAGAGAGGCACCTTGTGAAAGGATGTTGGAGGCATTGGGAGGCATGCAGCGGCAACGGAACCACTTTTAGCACCCTATAATGCCAAACATATGCACGCTGACTCACATTGGAAGTGTACCGAAATGGCCTACGTCCACTTTGGGCATGTTTCATAGTCTGCCCTCGAGAGCGGAAGCAGTCACACAGAGAGGAAGCAGTTCCACATCATTCTAAATTCCTGACCTGCAACCCACAAAGAGGCCGGGATGTCCCTTTGCCACCTCCTTCCCTTGTGACTCACGAGCACTTTCATTGACCATTGAGGCCTTATTAGTGACATGGCTTTTCCACCTGCCCCTGCCTTACAATTCTGTAAATAAGGACCTAACTTTAAAGAACCCAGCAATTCTGGTCTGACGCGATAACGCCCCCCGCCTGCCAGCTCACACGAAAACAGAGCATCGCTTTGAACTCTCCAAGGGATGTCTGTCACTTTGAGAAGAGGGAGCTTACTTTACTGCCATGCCCACCATCCCTCTTGCCCCCCAAAACTCCCAGAGAAAAACTCCACCAAACGATCACACATTGTGTACGACCACCTTCGCTCTGGGGCACTTCCTTCCTTTCTCTGTAATCTCACTGGGAAAACAAACTACATCCCGCCGTCTGAGCAGGAATGTGCAAACCAGCCCCACCTCACCCACTCCTTTCCTCCACGAGGCCCTCACGGGAGGCCCTGCTTCCTTAATGTGACACCCCCAACCCCCTCCATCCTTCTACCTGTAGGAGCCTCTCACGTGACCGCACTTCCGTATCCCCTCACAGGTGACCCCGAATATCCGTGCAAAGAGCGCCTCAGGTACTTACATTACCAATGCACAGCTTCCTGCAGGGACAGGCTTGGAGGGTCCCCCAGTTCCCTGCATCACCCAAGCCGACTACACCCAACAAGCATAGCTTCCAGACCCCATGCACGTCATTGGATTCTCTTACACTCGCTGCACGTAGTGATCAAGTGATCACGCAGAACAGCATGCACCGACCAGGGGTAGCTCTCTCCTCCCTGGGAGCGAAAGTTACAGGAGGGGTGGGATCTGCAGGGCGTAACGGGGTGGGCTTTAACCCTGCAGCTGAAAGGGGTGTCCAGAGTCCAGCGCCGGCTCCCCTGGGGCCAGTTGGAGGGTTCAATATACAAAGCGGCGCACTTCAAGGGAGGGGGGCAGGCATCACAGACACCCCTGGGAGAGGCACGGATACAGAGACCCCCAAAGACCCTGCCATGGACACAATGACCGCTCTGAGCCCGGAGACTTGGAGGGAGAGCGGCCACGACTCCTATGCAGTGCCCGTCCAGCATATCCCTGCAAGGGTTGCCCCTCCCCACCCCGGCCCTTTGTCCACTCCTGTGCACGCCCCCGGCTCTGTGCCCCAGTGTCACTGCGCCTGCTGCACCAACGGTTGTTTTAGTGCCTCGTAGCATTTTGGTGTCAGAGCACTCGAGAAGCCAGAGACCTGAAATGGGTCTGAGGGAACTGGGAAGCCCAGGTAATACCGCAAGAGATAGTGGACGGCTCAAAGGAAGTCTGCAAGAGGTCAGACCTGAGGGGCCACCAGGGAAACAAGCACGGTCATAAGAAATGGTCAGCGCGGGGTCAAGCGGTGTCTAGAGATAGCTACACAGCACATACATAAATAACAGTCTATGCAGGGAAAGTATAAACAAGGGCAAACTGCACAAGGATTCAAAGGAGGGGAACGGCCGGCACCAACGCCACGCGAGTGGCACGCAGAGAATGGCAAGAGCCTGCCCTCAACTGTAATAAAGATAAGTATGTAACGAGGTCGGGCAGCCACGACATGCTGCTTTCTCTTTTAGAGCCTGACTTACTGCTGCAGTAAAAGGTTCCTTATCTTCTTTATGGGGCCATCTGTTGGCCCCATAAAGAGGATAAGAAAGCTTTTACTTCAGCAGTAAATCAAGGAGCCCAGCCTGAAAAGGACAGGGCTTAGAGAGTAAGAAGAACGTCACTAGGACCTCTTCTCCAATGACTGGCCACCATTTAGGACGCCAGCCAATGGAGAAGAGGGGCAGGGCTTAACCTCGCTAGTGAAAGTTCCTCTATCTCATTAGGTCTTGCCAACACGACTGCGCATGTGTGCAGTCTTTCGCAGGCTGAGACCTAAAAAAGGATCATGTTCAAAACCTTGACTGTAATGCACAGGGCTCTCCACCAGTCTGGTCCAGAGTGCCTGCCCTCCAGGATCCAATTATACTCTTCTCTTAGAACCCTGCAGTCCTCTTCTGGTCAGTTTGCCAAAGTAATAAACACAACCCCGTTTTTTGTGATGGTGTCTGCCTGTGTACGAGACAAGTGAGCGTAATGCACCGAGATAAATTGGTGCTTGCTTCACAATTTCTCAGACAGTAAACTTTCTCTGAGGTGGTGTGAAAAATGAAACTGTATATATATATATATACATATATATACACAACGGAAGACTTATACACGTGGCTGGATTACTGACAATTATCTGATGTATTAAACAGTCAGCATTCACATTCCAAGGTAGACAGGTAAACAGTTTGGATGAAAGCATTTAAGCTTTTTAGAATAAACAAATGACCTCCGTATTCTCTACCTAACATCACTTCCTTTTTTAGCAAGCATACCATTAAGATCGAAAGAAATAGAATATTTGTTTGTTTTAATGTCAAATATCACCATATAAGAAAAAAAGAAAAAACAGTTTTTTACACTAGGTTTAATCACAGTTATGACCTACTGAATCCAAGGGAGGATTAGTATTGGATCATACATTGGGTGTTGCACTTGCTTTTTCACATTTAAAAACAACCAAACTATTTTACTGTTATGGAGTTAGCAGGCCCACTATGGGCGGAATATAACTCTGATAATTTGTAGAATGTTTTGCGGCAGCATGTATGAGAATATATATTTACACAGGAATTTTAAAGGACGTGGCATGAGCGATATCAAGTATTGTGTATCATATATTTATACTATGTGTTGAATTCAAACAGATAGTAGGTTGTATGCACAGTAAATTTACATACACCAACTCGCCAAATGCAATGTTATTTAACCAAGAGCTATTGTATATATTCAATAGATTTTTTTATACATATGTATCAACATCTATTGGTTTTTAATTGACAACCCATATTTGATTGATTGGTCAGTAACATGAGTATTTTTAGCATACTAGGCAAACATAAATCTGATATTACTCTATGTATTTTATGTAATTTATAAATGCATACTTCCACATTTGTCCTTTTGCACAACTATTTCGTCTACTGTTGCACTAATCATACACTCTTAGCTGCTAACTAGTCATAGAACTGCGGTTCATAATATGACAGTCTGTTGTGTATGTCAATTGGTTGCACTAGCACTTTTAAAATGGAGAAGTGTTGTCGGCGTGTCATGTGATCAAGGTCCTGGTGGACCGAAACGCATCATGGCGGCATAGCGCAAAAAAATAAAATAAAATATTCTGTACAAAAGAAGAGGTGTCCGCTCCAGCTTTCCGATTCACGTCGCAATTTAATCAAATGGAAAAAGGTTACCTCAGGATTTTTTTTTAATATATATATATATATATATATATATATATATATATATATATATATATATATATATATATATATATACATAAATATATATATATATATATAAATATATATATATACCAGGAACTTCGCTACTTGCACCAGGAGACTGGAGGTGAAAGAAATGAACCGGACCCAGACAAGTATTTTCAGCGCGTATTTTATTTACTCTTCGTGCAACCTCTCGTCCGCCATGACGCGTTTTGGGCCCTGGAGCCCTTGATCACATACATATATATATATACACATATATATGTACACTTGGGGGTTGAGCAATGTCTACCCGACGAAATCAAGAACCACCATTACCAGAAGTCAATGAATGGATACGCCCACTGAGGTGAGACTATAAATAATTGCTGCAAGGGTGGCAAGAAGATGGCCGCCATTCCCCCCTTGAAGATACCAGTGAGCAAGGGCTGAATAGCCCGAAACGCGTTTGGTGAATGTCACCGTGAGGGACGGGTGACGCTGTATGCCCTCTGAACCTGCTGAATAAAAGCAATTACGTTGTGAGTGGCGTCTCAATTGTTGGAGCGTTGCATTTGGATGTATGGCGGCCAGGCTCTTGGTCGCGAGACACCACACTGCGGATGCAGCAGATCCCGAGCACCCATCACTACAGGGTGCCAGTGGAGGAACGTGACCGTTTCAGTGAGGTGTTACGAACAGTGCTGCAATCTTCCCTGTTTCCAGCAAATAATTTGATAAGATTAGACACTTGGGTATTGAGCGATATCTACCTGACGAAATCCATGCTTAAGAACCACCATGACCAGAATGCAATGAATGGATATGCCCACTGAGGCGGGACTATAAATAATTGCTGCAAGGGCGGCAAGAAAAGTCACTTACTTGTTGGTTCACGTTTACCTGATCAGATGTGAGCGGCGCACCTTGGAAAAAGTTCGAGAAGAACGAAACATGTCAAGACTGCTGACTGCTTTACCATTAAAAGAATACAAGCTTCGTTGTGGTGTGCGGCTAATCTCTCTCTGAAAGAAGGATGTCTGGTGATTATTTAATGGTGTGGTTCAACCGTAGCGACGCACCTCCAGCAAGCGTGCCAGTGTCTGCCCGCAAGAGAACCCCCTGTGTTGTACCACCGAAGCGGAAAAGGGCAGACAGGTGACGCCAAAGACTGACTTTGGCATGGATCTCGGTCAGCCTCGAAATGGGCTAATCTGGGACACAACGACTTGTTATTTTTAAGCAAAAGCAGAAAAAAACACAATTTTAACATCACCCAATGGAGGGCAAAAAAGCAAAGAAACAGGAGTGAACCACAGGTACCATAAGGCATTGCAACTCACTGTGGGCGCCCACTAGGGGGCGAACAATTGAAATAAAGTGACTTATTTGTAGGTTCACGATTACCTGATCAGATGTGAGCGGCGCACCTTTGAATACGTTCGAGGAGAACGAAACATGTCAGGACTGCCGACTGCTTTACCATTAAAAGATTACAAGCTTCGTTGTGGTGTGTGGCTAATATCTCTCTCTGAAAAGAGGATGCCTGGAGGGAGGGAGGGAGGGAGATAGATAGATAGATAGATAGATAGATAGATAGATAGATAGATAGATAGATAGATAGATAGATAGATAGATAGATAGATAGATAGATAGATAGATAGATAGATAGATAGATAGATATACTTGAGGGTTGAGCGAAATCTACCCAACGAAATCCATGCTTAAAAACCACCATGACCAGAATACAATGAATGGATACACCCACTGCGGCGGGACTATAAATAATTGCTGCAAGGGCAGCAAGAATCAGGCAGAAATTCCCCCTTGAAGATACCAGAGAGCAAGGGCTGAATAGCCTGAAACGCGTTTGGTGAATGTCACCGTGAGGAAAGGGTGACGCTGTATGCCCTGTTAACCTGCTGAATAAAAGGAAGAAATCACGTTGCGTGTGGCGTCTTAACTGTTGGAGCATTGCATTTGGATGTATAGCGGCCAGGCTCTTGG
This sequence comes from Lissotriton vulgaris, assembly GCF_964263255.1. Classification (NCBI taxonomy): domain Eukaryota; kingdom Metazoa; phylum Chordata; class Amphibia; order Caudata; family Salamandridae; genus Lissotriton; species Lissotriton vulgaris. The sequence continues at coordinate 1,810,202,083 of NC_141693.1, read as the reverse complement.
TCGCAAGTCGCCATACCGCGGATGCAGCGGATCCCGAGCACCCATCACTACAGGGTGCCAGTGGAGGAACATTACCGTTTCGGTGAGGTGTTACGAACAGTGCTGCAACCTTACCTCATTTCCAGCAAATAATTTGATAAGATTAGACACTTGGGTGTTGAGCGATATCTACCCTACGAAATCCATACTTAAGAACCACCATGACCAGAATGCAATGAATAGATACGCCTACTGAGGCGGCACTATGAAGAATTGCTGCAAGGGCGGCAAGAAAATGGCCGCGATTCCCCCGTGAAGATACCAGTGAGCAAGGGCTGAATGCCCAAAGCATGTTTAGTGAATGTCACCGTGAGGGGAGGGTGACGCCGTACACCCTGTTAACCTGCTGAATAAAAGGAAGAAATCATGTTGCGTGTGGCGTCTCAACTGTTGGAGCGTTACATTTGGGTGCATAGAGGCCAGGCTCTTGGTTGTGAGACGTCCCACCGCAGATGCAGCCGTTCCCAAGCACCCATCACTACAGGGCGCAATTAGAGTAACGTGACCATTTCGGTGAGGTGTTATAAACAGTGCTGCAACCTTACTTGTTTTCAGCAAAGAATTTGATAACATTAGACACTTAGGGGTTGAGCCATATCACCCCGACGAAATCCATGCTTAAAAACCACCATGACCAGAATACAATGAATGGATACACCCACTGCGGCGGAACTATAAATAATTGCTGCAAGGGCAGCAAGAACTAGGTTGTGATTCCCCCCGTGAAGATACCAGTGAGCAAGGGCTGAATAGCCTGAAACGCGTTTGGTGAATGTCACTGTGAGGGAAGGGTGACGCTGTATGCCCTGTTAACCTGCTGAATAAAAGGAAGAAATCACGTTGCGTGTGGCGTCTTAACTGTTGGAGCGTTGCATTTGGATGTATAGCGGCCAGTCTCTTGGTCGCGAGTCACCCTACCGCGGATGCAGCGAATCCCGAGCACCCATCAATACAGGGTGCCAGTGGAGGAACATTACTGTTTCGGTGAGGTGTTAACAACAGTGCTGCAACCTTACCTCATTTCCAGCAAATAATTTGATAAGATTAGACACTTGGGTGTTGAGCGATATCTACAGAACCACCATGGCCAAATAGCAGTGAATAGATACACCCACTGCGGCGGAACTATAAATAATTGCTGCAGGGGCAACAAGAACCAGGTCGTGATACCCCCCCCCCGTGAAGATACCAGTGAGCAAGGGTTGAATAGCCTAAAATTCGTTTGGTGAATGTTACTGTGAGGGAAGGGTGACACTGTATGCCCTGTTAACCTGCTGCTGAATAAAAGTCAGAAAACAAGTTGGGTGTGGCACCTCAACTGTTGGAGCATTGCATTTGAATGTATAGCGGGCGGCAAGGGTCTTGGTCGCGGGACGCCCCACTGCGGATGCAGCGGATCCAGATCACCCATCACGGTATGCACCTGTTACAACGCATTTTTTACTCCGCACTACCATTACAACGTGACTTTTACAACGCATACCATTACAACGCATTGCGCTGGGGGGCGCTCTAGGATAGGGAATAAGTATAATTTACTATCCAACACCTTCCCTAGGGTCCACGGGGACTGGAGTTAGAATAGAAAAATTATACTTACCACTATCCAGCACCCCAAAGCGCTATGCGTTGTAATGGTATGCGTTGTAATGGTCGCGTTGTAATGGTAGGTAGTTGTAACGGTATGCGGAGTAACGTCATACATCCCCCATCACTACAGGGAGCCAGTGGAGTAACATGACCGTTTGTGTGAGGTGTTACAAACAGTGCTGCAACCTTACCTGTTTCCAGCAAAGAATTTCATAAGAATAGACACTTGGGGGTTGAGCGATATCTACCCGATTAAATCTATGCTTAAGAACCACTATGACCATAATGCAATGAATGAATATGCCCACTGAGGCGGGACTATAAATAACATGGCCACGATTCCTCCAGTGAAGATACCAGTGAGCAAGGGCTGAATAGCCCAAAACGCGTTTGGTGAATGTCACCGTGAGGCAAGGGTGAAGCTGTATACCCTGTTAACCTGCTTGTGAATAAAGGGCAATGCTTATTCTATGGCATGCTTAACCATTGGATCCTTACCCAGACACTGAATGTGCATGGGTGGGTTTGACACGTTTGTAAGTGGCGCTCTTTGAGTGATAGCAGTGAGTGAGTGCAGGGTTGAGTGAGTGTGTTAAAATAACCTTTAAATCCTTAGTAGCACATGTTTTATTCAGGGATTTAGGGCGTTGCTTTTAGGAATTAATCTTCTCAGGCATCCGATAGGTCGACATGTTGCAGACTTTATATAGCCCATCAAGGGTCAGTAAGCTTTTCTCAGGACCTCATTTTTACCCTGCCTTTGCGATTGCTAATTTTCTGTGCAATTAAATAATAAAAAACCATGCACATAACCATAAAGACCATATTTATAGGACGTTTCTTTGTATGGTTGTAACTGAAAAGTGAGAAAAAGTCACTGGACATAGACATTTCTCTGCACTGATTCAAGTCTATCGAGCTAAAATCACACCGGTCCTGTCCTATGCATCGGAATATATACCTCTAAATCAATGGTCATATATGGATTTAGCAGAAGGAAGAATATTGAAAAAACTACTGAAGATTTCAACATCTACCCCAGTACAGGCATTGAGACTGGAATGTACCATCACGAGCGCATATGCTACAGCTATAGCGAGCATCATAAGGTGGGCCCATAATCTTCTTCTTTCAAAAGAAGGTACTTTAAGAAGATTGCTAAAAGTAGAGACATTCGAGAGTAGCTCTACTCATACTACCTTTACTAAAAATATGCGAGAGGCTCTACAGCTTGCAAAAGTCAATGTGGAAATTTTGTCTACGTGGTCACCAGCTCAACTCAAACTTTTTCTAAAAAACTTCACTCCCAAATTGAGCTACGAGATTGATCACTCTCATTGTAATAGACTATCGTCATATACATTTTATGTAGCCTTGCAGGAATACAAACAACGTCAGCCTTACCTAGAGTATACTCTTCAACATGGCGCAAGGCGTGCAATTATGATGTTGCGCCTTGGAACACTTCCTGTACAAACCTTTACTTCCTCTTGGAGGCCCGACAGCTCTGCCCTTTGTACCCTTTGTCAAGGAGGCAACCAAAATTTGGAACACTTGTTTTTTATATGCCCTAATGCAGAAATTGTAAATGCAAGGTCAACATGTCTTAAGCCCATCTACCGGTCCTGCAGGATCACTAGCTCACAAGACTTTTTATCACTATGTAAAAGCCCCCCTAATGAATTCGTTTGTTACAGAATTTTTAAGTTTTTGAAAATCTCATTGAAAATGTATTAATATGGAATGTATAAATGTATATTTTATTTGTGGTCCTCGTAAGAGTACCGTAACAAAAATAAAAACTTTGAACTTTGTGAGAAAAAGTGGGAGACGGATTAGGCATCAGTGGGCGCTGATACGTTTTTGGAGCACCTCCAGTAGTGAGATTATTAAATAGGCTATAAGTATTTCGGTGAAAACTGTAGTGAGCGCGCTAGCATGGTACGTCACGTGTCTACGTGACGTACGTTGACTTAGAGGCGCGGCAGGCGCAGCGCGGCATTCAGAGCGCGAGCAGGCTGGGCGTAAGACATGCTTTGCGCTCCTTGTATGTACGTACTTGAATAAAGAGGTTCGGCACCACTACCCGACTCCGAGAGTTATTGGGGGAAGAAAGTGCATCATTACAGTGGCGACGAGGGTGGGATACCGACCCACGACCCCCACCACGCAGACTACGAGATACACGGCGGAACGGAGTGGTGGCGCAGGAGGAACGAGGAAGGCCCGAGGGTACGCACAGCGACCCCACCCTCAAAGGGCACAGCAAGGAGCGCAACGCAACCATCAGCAAGGAGAACAGAGCACCGAGAGCCCAAATAGCGACGGTCGAAGAACCCTGAACAACCGAGGTAGGAAGCCAGTCACGGTCAAGGCCCACCGGTATACGCACTGGCTACTCCACCCGAACAGGAAAGGGCTGAAAGGAGCAGCCCTCCACCCTTGCTCAAGAAGGAAGAACGAAACGGTGCACCAGGGAGCCCGAGAAGCCTGGAAGGTACGCTGCCCGCAGCCCGGGCGGAGAAGATGAATGCACAAGCGGGCTACGCGATAGCGCCTGTCCAGTTCCTTCCCAGACCAGGGGAACCGCTCATGAAATGGGAGGACTGGAAGGAATACATAGACAATTTCATAGAAGTGATGGAAGACGAAAGCGAGGAGAAATTCAAGCCGCCGAGAAAGAAACGCATCCTGCTGCTAAATCTGGGCCCAGAAGGCCTAAGGATCTACAAAAGCTTGGTGCCGAAGAAGAGAGAGACAGAGGATGACGACGTGTATGCCCACGCGCTGGAAGACCTAGAAGAACACTTCAAACCCTCAGTGTGCGTCTCAGTAGACAGGTTTAACTTCCAGCAAAGAAAGCAACTACCCGGGGAAACGGTGGAAGAATATGTGGCGGCGTTGAAGAAACTGGCGGTCTCGTGCAAATATGCCAACTGGGAAAGTGAATTCATAAAAGACCAAGTGGTGATGCACACCACGTGCACGAGCGTGCAGGACAAGCTATGGGCCGCAGGGGACACCTCCCTCAAGGACGTGTTGGTGATAGTTAAAAGGGCTGAAATGGCACGAAGGTGTGCAGCGGCTACGAAGAAAGAGATCGTGCCCAGTGGAACAGTGAACAAAGTAGATGAGGAGGAACACCACAGGGATAATCAGGCACGGAAACAGTCAGAAAAGGGTCCCGACAAATGGCGGAACAGCCCAGGCAACCCTGGCAAACAGGCCGGAAGTAGCAAACGGCCTTGCTACAGATGCGGCAGTTGGACGCACGAGGCGCACGACCGGAAGTGCCCCGCGCTTCGCGCCAAATGCATGTTCTGTGGAATAGTCGGCCATTATGAAAAGGCGTGCAGGAAGAAGGCAGCCAAGAACGCAGTGAAGTACGTGGCCCAAGCAGCGGAGGAGCCAGAAGAGGCAGCAGAGGAAGAGGTGATTACAGTCCTCTGCATCTACGACGAAATATTAAGCATAAACGACCGAGGCCGGGGCGCCGGAGGAAGAAGAACGATGAACCCAGTCTTGGAAATGAAGATCGGAGGTGTCGAAGTCCAAGTGGTGGCAGACACCGGGTCGCCTTACACCATCATCCCCCGGAGCGTGTGGGAAGAGAAGTTTGCTCCGCGACTGGGCCCGAGCTGGACAAGCTGGACATACGTCCCGTCACCTACAACGGGGATCGAATCCCCATGGCCGGGTGCAGGAAACTGATCTTCGAGTTCAGGGGCAGAGAGGCCAGATGCAAACTGTATGTCTCCGAGAAAGGTCCCTCTGTCCTAGGGTGGCTCGACCAAGGAGACCTGGGCATCAAGCTGGACCTGGGTGGCAAGGAACAGATATTAATGACGGAGCCGGAGGAAGCGCTGGACACGAATAAATGGAGGAAGGAGTTCCCAACGGTCTTTGGAGGTTCAGTGGGCAGGCTCGACAAATTTGCGCACAAGATCATGCTCAAAAAAGGAGCTGTACCGGTGGCACACAAGGTGAGAAACATCCCGCTAGCAGTAAGGGACGACGTGAAGGAAGAACTACAACAGCTGGAGAAAAGAGGGATCATTGAGCCGATAGCCTGTGCTGAATGGCTATCGCCGTTGGTGGTAGTGAAGAAACCGAATGGGAAGGTCCGTTTATGCGTGGACCTACGTGAGTTGAACAAAAACATAGTGGTGGAGAAGTTTCCCCTTCCCCGGATAGAGGAGATGCTGGCCAGCACAAGGGGTATTCAGTGGTACTCCACCATAGATTTAACTTCAGCGTATCACCAGATAGCATTACACCCAGAGAGCCGCAGCTTAACGTCCTTCATAACTCCCTTCGGATGCTATCGATTCCGCCGCATGCCGTTCGGATTAGCCTCGGCGGCTGCGGTGTTTCAAAAGCTCATGCATCAGCTGTTTCAGGACCTCAAGGGAGTGCAATACTTCCAGGACGATATATTGGTGATGGGCCATGACAGGATGGACCACGACAGAAAGCTGGAGGCGGTGTTGGGCATCCTGGAAGGAAAGGGCCTCACAGCAGAATGGGCCAAGTGCCGGATAGGGATGGAGAAGGTAACGTACTTGGGCCATGAAATCAGCGCTCAAGGAGTGACTCCCAAGAGTGAAAATGTAAAGGCAATCTGCGACGCACCATCACCAGCTAACAAGGAGGAGGTCAGATCATTCCTGGGGATGGCGGAATACTATGGGAAATTCATTGAACATTTTGCCTCGAAAACTCACCATATGAGGCTGTCAACCCGAGAGAACAGCGAGTTCTGTTGGTCAGAGGAAGCTCAACGGGAATTTGAAATGATAAAGAGTTAAGTGGCAGGGGCAATACCACTGCAAGGGTTCGACCCCCAAGGAAGCACCATACTCACTACAGATGCGAGTGATAAAGGACTGGGGGCAGTCCTCATGCAAGACCGAGGCCAAGGGAGAGTCGAAACCATATGCTTTGCATCCCGCACCCTGAATGACACTGAAAAAAGATATAGTGTGATCGAAAAGGAAATGTTGGCGGTGGTGTGGGCCATGTCCCGGTTCCGGCAGTTCCTGTGGGGCACAAGGTTCCGGTTGAGGACCGATCACAAGCCCCTGCTCAAAGTGCTCACATCGAGTGGACATGCAGATGCGACACCGAGGATCTCGAAAATGTCGCTCAAGTTAATGGAGTTCCGATATGATGTTGAACACATTCCAGGGAACAGGAACAAAGTGGCGGACTACCTGAGTAGGGCGGCAGCGATGGAGCCTAGTGCAGAATGCCCCGAGGCGGGGGAAGAGTGGGTCGCACTCACCGAGGACCTCGAAGTATCCATCAGCAAACAGGAATGGAAAACGGCATATGACGGAGACCCGACTCTGGAGAAAGTGAAGGACTACATTGTAAGAGGCTGGCCGGACAAATGCAAATTAGAGCGTGGCCTAGTCCCCTACTTCGAGGTGAGAGAGGAACTATCTATGGATGACCAGGGCACATTTGTATACAGAGGGGAAAGAGTCATACCCCCGGCAACGATGATATCCAGATTGATGGACATGTTGCACGAAGGTCACCTGGGAGCGGGAAAGTTGAAACTAAGGGCCAAGCAGAATTATTGGTGGCCAGGAATGGACATAAGAGCGGAAAGACATGTGAGAGAGTGCCTGAGGTGCCAGGGCGCGGACAAAACACTGAAACCATTGCGCCCTGCCCTGGGAAAGATTGATCCTCCACAAAACCCGTGGGAGGAACTGTCCATAGACATTTTAGGGCCAGTGCTGAATGCACAAGGTATACAGAAATACATTTGTGTAATGGTGGATCGCTATTCAAAATGGCCGGAATTAAAGATCGAAGAAACAATGGACACTGAGAGGATAGTGAGCTTCATGGCGGAGACCTTCGTGAGAGAGGGCATCCCTAAGTGTGTCCTCAGTGATAATGGGCCCCCATTCCGCTCTGACAGATGGAACCAGTTTATGCAAAGAAACGGAATAGTGCCAAAACACACATCCATATACCACCCGGCGGGGAATGGTTTGGTGGAGCGCTTCAATAGAGTGGTGATGGGCTCGATACAAGCGGCTATTGCAGACAACAAAGACTGGGAGGCGGAGATATGGCACATGGTGTGGGCGTATCGGATAACTCCCACGAACACTGGCTATAGCCCTTTCCAGATATTGAGGGGCCGGGAGCCGTTCACCCAAGACAACAGGATATGGAAGGACAGAGTCATTAAGAGTGAGTGGTCACCGGCAGTGGTGCAAGCCAATCTAAAGAAGGCACAAGCAGTGTATACCAAACACTACGATGCGAGGAGGAATGTAAAAGACACTGCCCTCGAAAAGGGGGAATGGGTGAGAGTAAGATTGCCCACTCTACAGAAAAAAGGGGAAAGTAAGTACAGCAGGCCCCTGAGAGTTGTGGAAATCAAGGGCCGGGCGGCTTTGCTGAGCGATGGAAATGTGTGGTCGCAGGATCGCATGGCCAGGTGCAATAAAATACTCAACTGGAGAAGCAGAGGCAACGTGGAAGAGAGTGAGAGCAACAGTGACCACTCCAGTGACTATGGAGGCGAGGGCCCGGACTTTGGCGAAAGTAGTAATGAGGATCAAGAGGCAAGTGCAGAGTGTCAGCCGGAGGAAGACAGCAGTCGGAGTGTGCCTAGCGCGGCCGCGCTAGAGAGTGGACAAAGGGAAGAAGCAACGACTGCCAGTTCCCCGGTAAGACTGACGAGAAGGGGCAGGGCGGTGGTCCCACCAGTGAGGTTCAGAGACTACGATATGAGTCAGGACTTGTTCACATAATTCGTTGGAAAAAAGGGAGATATGTAGTGAGCGCGCTAGCATGGTACGTCACGTGTCTATGTGACGTACGTTGACGTAGAGGCGCGGCAGGCGCAGCGCGGCATTCAGAGCGCGAGCAGGCTGGGCGTAAGACATGCTTTGCGCTCCTTGTATGTACGTACTTGAATAAAGAGGTTCGGCACCACTACCCGACTCCGAGAGTTATTGGGGGAAGAAAGTGCATCATTACAAAAACCATGGTAGCACTAAGGAAAATACATTTAGAAGGAAAAACAGACTAGACCTGTCACATATGTGGCTTGTTTTTTCAATAGACATCATATAGAGGTACTAGGGTAGGGCGGACTCTGTAGTCACACACTAGGAGGAGAAAATGCATTTTAAGTCATTTTTTGTAAAAAATTATTTTCTGCAGTAGCAGAGCAATTCAACTAAGCTGCATAGAAAAATGGGAGATAAACTTAAGAGAGAAAAGACCTTACGTCATCAAGAGTACGCGCCAGCTTGCGCTCGTAGCATCTCCTTGTGTCCCTGCATGTTGGGGCAAGTCTGTTCTTTCTCTCCTTTCGAAGGCCCCGTGTATCTTTGACAGTGATCCTTGTCATGTGATCTTTGGTCACATGATCAGGACCGGAAAGGAAATGAATGAAATACTTTTTCAGTTGCATTGAAGAACTCTGGTGTTTGTGAAAAAATGTACCTCATTGGGACCAACACCGCATCCGCTGCTGGCCGAGTCCCGCATTTTCCTGCTGCTTCCAGAGAATAGGAAGCAGGCCTCCTCCCTCCCCTCCCTAAAGCGAATAACAACGCTGCAATGGCGACATTGTGATTGGTGTGGACGGCGGCCAGCCGGGCGCCTGTAGGGAGGCCATTTTCTCTATGTAGCCTGCATGCAGCCTACATAGAGAAAATTCAGAGTGCGCATCACTGGTTTGGTCGGCCCCATAGGGCCGACCAAACAGTCAGGGCCCACAGCACTGGGAAAGCCACTCCTCCCCGACCCGCTTGGTATACCGCTCTGCTTTCTCGCAGTGCAAGAAGCAGCAACATAAAATGGTATTTAAAATACCATTTTATGTTTCTGCTTCTCGCACTGTGAGAAAGCAGTGGGGAGACGCTCCTCCGCCCTGATGGAGGAGCCGCCCCTACACATTTCTGCACAGAGGTAGAGCCTTTCCATAAGTTAAGGGATCACCTTTCAAATGATGATTACTGTATTCAGGTGAAAAAACTATTACTAAAGAGATGCACCTTTGGTGGGAAAAGTTGCTAAAATGGTAAAATAAGGCTGTTCAAGATTGTGCTATATTAAGTTGCATCATTTTCCTTTCACTGCTACATAAATTTGGCAACCCTGCCACATCATTTGGTCCTTCATTGCCACATAATTCTAGAGGCCCTGTGTATATCATGCAGTGATACAGAAAGGTATATATACCAGATTCCTGGGAAAGCTTGTTTTTAGGTCTCGCTAGAGTCAGCGCGCATGTGCAGCTCTTGCGAGAAATTTAGTAGCTGCTTTGAAAAGTGCTACGGCCGGCTACCAGCTTGCTAGAACGCGCACAGGCACGCACGATGTGCACAGCACTTTTTCACGTCACGCGTGCATCACTCGCGGGTTTTTTTTTTCGCACGAGCGCACACACACAACTACCGGCCAGGTCACGTGGCCCATGCTTGTTGAAGATTGTTTCTGTGCTCTCCTGTGGGTCAGTGGTCTTCCCTGTTCACAAATGGTGCTCTGCTGTGTGTCAGCTGTTGTGCTCTCTAGAAGTGGTTACTTGTCACTCCGTATCTGTAAGTGGGAGGTGCTCTGTTGTGGATAGGGGTCTCTTCTTGTCATTATTTGATTCAAATTTCTACTATGTGTGAGTTTTCTCTCCTTATCTAGGACTGTCTCAGTGCTTTGTGCATTAGTAAACGTTTTTAAGACAGTCTATAAATTAAAGCATCTACAGAGGATCCGACAGTCGACCCAGTGATACAGAAACCTAATGCCCCTCTAAATGCTGCTATAAGCTGTGAAAATGTTCTGGAATTTTATAAAAGGAAATGTAATTTTGTGCCTCTTGAATTAAACAAAACAGGGTGTTCCAAAACATGGATCCACTAACTTCAATGGTTTAACCACCAAGATGCTGAGCACAGGATATGTTTTAGTGGCAGTACCAAACATCATTCATTTATTTCTGGAGTACAAGTGATTTGGGGCCCTGGATGCCAAGGTCGCTGGGGCACTGAACTGAATGTACCACGCATCACATTTTAAAATATATTCAGCTTTGAATGGTAACAGTGGTTAGACTGTCCCTCTGTTGGTTTCTTGCTCTCTTTTTACATTTGTTAATGGTTTTTACAGGGTAGTCCTGTTTCTTCAGCTTCAGCTACAATTACAACAAAAAACTAGACTTTCTAGATATTACCATTTTTCAAAACAACTTCAAAAATCAGCCTTCTTTCGTATAAAAGTTTCCACCCACGACCACTCAGGGACAAACTTACTTACAGCCAATTTTTACGTCTATGACGTAATTGTAGCAAGACTCAGGAATACAAGAAACAAGCTGATGAACTGTGCGAGAAGCTGAAGAAACGGGACTACCCTGTGAAAACCATTAACAAATGTAAAAAGAGAGCAAGAAACCAACCGAGGGACAGTCTTCTAGAAACCTTCCAAAAACCCCCGGACACTGACCTTCTGACCTGTGTCACAACATTCTATACAGCCACAAATAGCAGAAAGAAAATTATCGACAAGAACTGGAGAATAGTAACCTCAGGTTCCTTATCCTGGTCTAAACCAAGATTTGCAAATAAACGAACAAGAAACCTTAAAGACATCTTGGTCCATACGAGACCGGCACCAAGACCAAAGGAAAACATAACCCCAAGACTCTGGGATAATCCCCCAGTTCAGGGACACTACCCTTGGGGTTCATGTTCAGTCTGCAACCTAACAAAAGCAACCAAGAGCATCCAGTTACAACCTGACTTCAAGTGGACAATGAGAAATCACACAAATTGCAATACCACATGCGCAGTTTACATGATTACCTGCCCCTGCAGTCATCGGTACATAGGGATGACATGCAGGAAAGTCAAACAGAGGATAGGCGAACATAAAAGCAACGTGAAATGTAAAAGGAATACTTCCAAGATGAGCAACCATTATATTGAAGCCAACCACACTGTGAATGATCTACAATGGGTCATTTTGGAAACACTGACTAGAAAAGATCACAATGCAGAAAAAATACTGTTTGAAAAAGAACAGAGGTGGGTGCACCGCCTCAGAACCCGTGAAACGGGACTGAATGATAATATACCTTGGCTGAGCCTCAACAGATAAAGAGCATTGTAACATAACAATATAGCACTCCCTACTTAGAATATTTTAAACTGAGAAGCTTACAAAATCAGAAGCATTTATCTGAAATATCCATTCCATTTCTACAAACCATAAGACCCGAATAATTAAAACAGAGAAACTTACAAAATTATAAGCATTTATCTGAAATATCCATTACATTTCTACAAACCAAAAGGCCCGAAAAAGTGTTACACACATGATCTATTTAGTTGTGACATAATTTACGATGATAGAAGTCCCCTCCTCTATCTTTACCATAATCTTGAGGATACAAGTCCCCTCTTCTATCTTTACCACAAGATCGATCTGGCATTAAAAACAGACTAACCGGAAAGAAATAGGTAACTGGATACCAGTGGCATAGTCAGCACAAGGGGGGCTTGGGGGAGGGCAGCCGACCCCTGGGAGGTCTCCTCCCCCGGGCTGTTTGGGAGGTCTGGGTGGGGGTCATTTTCGAGCAGTTTCCATTTGGGCTTCTTTGGGCTTCTTTTGGTTGTTTTTGGGAGCCCAGCCTATAAATGGGTTGGGCTCCTCCCCCCGGACACCATTTTAGGCTTAGGTGACCTGGTGGCCGGTTGGTTTTGCAGCTAGTTTTTGTCAGTTAATTTTCGTTGGTTTTTTCAGTCGCGAATTTGTAGTGATTGTTTATTCAGGTTCGTGATGGCTGGCGAAGATTATCGAGTGCTTGAAGCGATACGTCTGCTTAGCGAGGCGGGCCGCTTAGATTTGGTCATAGGTGACCGAGAACAGGTCGAGCCCCAGCGTCCCCAGCGTTTGGCGTCAGCAGGGTTGTCGGCGGTTGTGGCGGCATGTTATTCTCCTAAACGACGGCGTCAGGAGGCGGTAAGTGAAAGGGGCCGCTCCAGAACTAGGAGAGCGGTCCCGGGTGTGAGGGCGCACCGGGGGAGTGGTTCGGGGCCTTCTGAGCCGGCGGGTGCGGTGGGGCTTGCTGTTGGCGGGCCTGGGATGGTTGGTGAGATTCAGACGGCACCGGTTGATATATCAGCGGCACAATTACGTGACAGAGCTGCTTCAGCTCCAGTATTACGAGGTCGTCGTGCCTCTAGACAGCGCGGTTGCACGCGCCGCTCTGCCTCGGCCTCCGCGGTGACTGTTGGTGACATCATTAGCGAGGGAAGGGCAGAGGCCATCTTGGAGCGCGAGGCAGTGGCATTTCGACTGTTACAAAGCGGTCAGGTTAATCCTGTGTCTGAGGGGTTTTCCCATCAGAGTGGTCTCAGGCAGGCTGATTTTTCGGCGCCTGTGGACGTACAGGGTGACAGTTTACTTACGCCTAGTCGCATACAGAGAGTTTCTTTTCCTACCGGTCAGGAGATTGCTGATTTGTCTGGGGATTTTGGGGGTGCTGTTGCAGATATGGGTCAAGTTAGCCCCTTATTGTTTTCTCCTTCGGTCTCAGTTAGGGGTGAGGTGGTTTCTGTGTGCAGTGGTTCTGTGGGGGAGGGTGAGTGGGCGTAGATGGGGGGCCTTGAGGGTTCTTCTCTTTTGCACTTGGGTATTGGTCATAAGGTCTTGGTATTTCCCCAGGTTCCCTCTTTGTCTGAGTCGGGAGACGGGTGTGTGGAAGGGTCTTTTCCTGTGGCAGAACATTTGAGTGAGCCTCAATCGGGGGTCAAGGTTTGGTCCTGGGGCGGTTTGGATGTCTTTCCATCTTGGGAGGAGGGTCTCAGGGACGCCTCGGTCCGGCAGAGGAGTGGGGACCTTGGGGGTATGCCTGCTATGTCTGGTGCGGTGAATTTTCCAGGTTTAAAAGTGGGTGGGAGGGATAGGGTTTCGGGTGCTTTGGGGGGGGGTCGGTGGTTCAGGGTTCTCAGGTACAAGGTCCGGCTTCTGAGTTTATTCAAGCTTTGTTGGATTGTAGTACTGATGAAGAGGTATGTGCCCCTTCCCCCTCTCCCCCTCGGTTGAGCGCTGTTCTTAAAGGGAAAGGCCCTGTTGGTTCAGTTGTTTTTTAGGAGAGTGGTCAGGGTTTTAGTAGGACCGCAGGTGAAGTGTCTTCAGCTTCTGGTGTTTTATGTAGTAAGGGACCCGGCACATCAGTCCGGCCTTTTTCTTTGCAGGTTAGAGAGCGGTCTGGAGCAGCGGACTTGGTAGGGCGGCAGGCAGCCCAGTCGCGCCAAGGTGAAGGGAGGGTGGAGCCTTGCGTGGCACGTCCCATACCATCGAGGGATCCCGTCGTGGCCACCACAAGCAGGTTCAGCGTGACCTCGATGGCCCCAACGAGGGAAGTCACCACAGGCAGTGTAAGTAGGTCAAGCGCGACCTTACTGGCCTCATCGAGGGATTACAGCGCTGTTCATAGGAGCAGGTCCGGCACGACTTCTCTTGTGCCTCAACTTCTTCAAGGTCATAATTTGGTTTTGCCGGTTGGAAAAGCTGTTGTGAGTGGTAATAGTGGAGGAGGGTACCGGCGAGTACAGTCGGCCTCCCCGCCACGGTCACAGTTGAGGGTTGGTAAGGCCCGTGGACGTTCACAAACATTTGAAAATGTTCAGAAGAATGTTGTGTTACCTGCTCCTCCCCAGTTAGAGGAGTCGTTAATTCTGGATTATGATGAGGATAGCCCTGAGGAGGGCAAAGTGTGGGAAGTTTTGTCTGGGGTGGGGGGGCATTCTCATGTCTCTCGTAGTTCGTTACAGGCACCGGTGGTGCAGAGTCATGCGGAGTTGTCCAGACCACGAGTGCTCGGCCCCTCGGTGAGGGCTCCTCGGAGGGCGGATGACGGTTCGCGTGTGGCATGGAGAACAGAGCCAAGTCAGCCTCCTTTGTTGCGTCCAGGTGAGAATGTGGAACATCATGTGCAACCTAAAATGGTGTCTTTTGGGATTGGGGTGGATTTGGTTTCTGGTGGGGCTGATGGTAAATTGTATAAGGGTCGCGTTGTGAAGGACCAAAGTGTAGGTACGGCTGATGAGGATAAAGGTGTAGGTGCAAAAGTGGACAGTGGCACTTCCACAGTTGGTTTGGACACGCCCAAAAATGTCTTACATAGTAAGGAGTTGAAGATCAAAAAATTGCCCTATATGGGTGTTACTAAGCCCTTGGGGGCTCATTTAATGCTCAGTACCAAACAAAGGATATGGAATGGTGAGTACGTGGAGCTGCTGAAATTGTTACACAGGGAGGTCCGGGCCAAAGAAGGTAAATGTAAATGTAAATGTAAATGTATTGGCATTTATATAGCGCACTACTTACCCGTAGGGTCCCAAGGCACTTCGACCGCTGCGAAACCCTTCCTGGCTTCCCTGAGAGATGGTCCCTTAATGGGTATCTCCAGGGTGAGACCAGGCATCCCCGGCGGTCTGGTGGGGCCGTTAGTGAAGATGAGGCAAGCTAATGCCCAGAGTTGCCGAGTGTGATCGCTGATCAGAGTGGGCACCAAGGCGAGAGAATTATCGAGTCCGCTGACCCTGGTCCAGAAACCTGCCGCGCCGGGAATCGAACCCTGGTCCCGGGCCGTCCTCTGCTCTCGGGTCTGCCGCCTCTAACCAGTGAGCCACACTACTTCACATAGCCACACTACTTCACAAGGTTCTAAAGAAGAGGAATACGAATTGGCTAAGCGCCTCAAGGTCCCTTTGAATATTGAGAACTGGACGGCGGCCTTTTTAATCTATGCCAGCGTCTATTGCGAAAAGTTCCCTGAGCGCTGTGTTTCCTTGTTTAAATATATGGATGTTATTAGGAAAGCACAAATAACAAGGAATGATTTTGCATGGGCGCAGTATGATGAGGAGTTCAGGGCGCGCATGGCCTGGGACCCGGAGGCAAAATGGGGGGAACTAGACACAGATCTTTGCAGGGGCGTAGCTAGAGCTTGTGGCGCCCGGGGCTATCCTTCAGATTGCCGCCCCCTGGACGGGGTGCTGGGGAAAAAGGACGGTGAGCACCTGAAAGAGGTCCGAGAGACATGTAGTATTGCCACTAATAGTCAGGTGAAGCTCACAACTTCTCCTCCACAGGCAGCCCACTGCTAAGCTGAGCTCTAGAATTGGGTGTGAAAGAACTTACTTAGGGCGAAACAAGCAAAAACGAATCACATCTTGTGCTCGCCCTTGAAAAATGTACAGTAGCTTGAGGCATGTTACCTACCTATGCCTTCCAAAGCTACAAATGGAAACCTGAAGAACAGGCACGCTGTACCTGAGTACCTGCTTGTTTCTGAGAAGTGCAGGTACTCTGTAATTTAACGTGCCACGTCACTCTTGAGAAGTGCTGGTACTCTCCAATTAAACGTATTACGTCACTCTTGAGAAGTGCTGCTACTCTCCAATTAACCGTATTACGATTAACCAATTAACCAATTAACCGTATTACGCTACTCTTGAGAAGTGCATTTACTCTCCGTCTCAAAATAAAAAAGATCCGGTACTCAGTACCTGCCCATTTAAAGCACTGTTGCCTTCCTAAAACACAAATGCTAAGCAAAGTGGGTACACTAATGTATACTTTAGTCTTCACTATCCATCGAATAGCAACTTAGCTGCTTTGTTATTCTGTCATAAGTGGGGAGGAGTGGGAGACGCCTTATAAGCCTGACATAGTTTTATTCTGCTGTTTGTGGAGTAGATGTTTTCCTTTTTATTGCATGGACTTGTCAAGCGAAATGCTAATAACATTTTCTTACAAAAAAAGAACTTAACCTGTAGAATCTTTGAGTTTCTATCGAAGGATGGCCCTGCCTCTGGCACCATTCAGTCAGTGCCAGTAAATAATATTATTGCCTCACTCTCTATGCAAGCTTTACCGAAGAGGTAAATTCCACTGAGAGAGCACTGAGATCTTTGGAAGCATTCTGACCTGTTGTGGCACTGTTTATGTCCCTGTCTGTTGTTCTTTCTTTTAAGTCTCTACTCACCACCCCTGTAGGCAGCCATCCCCAAAGAGGAACAGTGGAGACTTCTGCTCTGGGGCAGTGAGGCCTGTGGTAGTAGGTAAGAGGAGGAGCAGGGAGGGTGTCAAGCTCCTCGTGGGGGCGTTCTGTTTTGCCGACACACCATCATCTGCAATAGATAATAATTATTTGAAAAAGAGTTTGAGAGGATAACAAGCTCTGATGTTCCCCAACTGTGCCAGAGGGACACTTGGGATGTGGAAGCAAAATTGGACATAGCATGGGACAAAGAAGGATGCGGTGTTCAAAATAACCTAACGAGGGACACTGTTGGCTACTGAAATCTGCGCTGCACCTCAATACTTTTCTTCATCATCTATGTGTTCATCCCCTCTGAAATAGACAAAATGGCTTGAAAGTGACTCTCAAGCAAAAAACTGAGGATATTTAGTAAATAGTTTCCAACAAATACTTTGATTCTAGTCAGAGTACTGTTCTAGCTCTAGCCACTGAACACTTTGGAGTTGAAAGGTTTGTAATAGTTTTCATGCAAGTGAAGCAGGTATGCTGGGATCCTCTGCACGGCACAGGGAAGAAAGAACATCTTTCACTTTACTGCCTAAATCCTGCCCTTGAAAATAAGTTCTGACACCCCCCCACTTCTTTTTATAGGACTTGTGAACTGCCACTTACCAAAGTTCCTTTCCTCCCCTCCGAAACCCGTTTAAGCTCCCTCTTACCTCACTCAGCCTCCAGTACTCCACAGTGGTGGCAGCCAGGGTCTCTATATAGGGGTTGGTTCTCTTCTGCTGCAGCAAATCCCCTAGCACTGCCATTGCCACAGACTCGACTCCTCATGAGAGCGCATAGTGGTGGAGCATGTGACACGTAACTGCTACGTTCTAGTCTGCGCGAGGGCTGGCCAAAGTTATGTCCAGGGCCGTCATTGGTAGCTTTGGCGTGCTACATGATTGATGGCCCTGGGAACCACATGCAAGGTTACGCCGCGCACCGCACCACCACCACTATGCTTGGTGGTGCATGGGTGCCCTGCAGCCAGTGCGCCTGCAGTTGCATAACTGCATGTCACATGTGCAGACAAGCTCCTCATTGACAGACTTTGGTGGTCGGTGACATGTGTGTCAGTGTCCCCAAATAATGAATGCTGCCGCCACGTGCCACTAGGGCAAAGAAACAATTTGGATGCTGCCAAATCGATCAGTGACAATCGTTTTAACAATAAAGGAAACCTTAATTAATCCCTCAAAAGAGAAAATTTCTCCCAAAAAAACATGTATTCTTAGTATGGACGAACACACACCAGTCAATGAACTAGTTATAAATCAGTATATTTGTCAACAGAAAACCAATTATCTGAATGTACACACCACAACATAATGCAAACAAATGCTTTTAGTTATACATCGATACATACATTTAACATACGTAGACACAAGATCAAATGAACATAAACAAACAAAGAATCCTTGTAGCCCTAACTTCTTAAGGGATTGCGAGGGAACACTTTCTTTTCATAAATTATGGTTCCCAACCCATTATAAAGAGAGAGCCCTTATTACAGCACCAATGGAGCGCATAATTAATCTGACACCCTATACACTATCGCAGGGTACTGTATTTCTCAATTACTGAACAATTTAATCTCTGTGGGCTTCTCTTTTATGATAATGTCGACGTGAGTCAGCCCTTTTCATCTGGGCCTCATCAGGACTTGGGGCGGAAAGGAAACCTAAAACACAATAAGGTACAGATCTTCATATTTACATATATACACCTATATACAAATCTATATGAATTGATTCTCGTAGGAGATATAGCTAATCACAAAAACTGACCAGCCGAAAATTCATACCACTGAAAATACTCCTGTGGGCAACACAGAGCATGAAAATGTGCAGAGCGTGTATAAAGACAGGCTGATATTCTATTAACTCATATATCGCCATGTTGGACTAACCCAGTTGGAAAGGCCCAAAGAATAAAAAAGATTCAAAGAAATAGTGAGATTAAGACCTTGAAATTCCTAAGTACTACAACTCTTCCCGATATAAAGTGGTTCTAAAATCATTAGGGTGAAAGAAAAGAGCAAGTTGAAATACAGAGTACTTCTGTATGTAGCTACCTCTAAAAATCGCTGATGGCACTGTTAGAGTATGCAAATACAGGAAGGTTCCAGGGCAGGACACAACTAGAGAGGTGTTCTTCTGAAAAGCAATAAAGGCATGGGCAAAAGTAATATAAAACGAAATAAATGTAAAGCAAAAATGTTCTTTCATAACCTCCGCATATTCCTACTTATTTTAAAACAAGGGGAAAACTCCTTCACTTGGCCCGAGTGAAAACATTCACTGGATGGCCAATTTTAATTGCTCCACTAATCACAAGCATGGAAAATGTACTTTCTCCCCGTGTTAATATAAATTATTCTGAACTGGGTTATCTGAAAAGGGAAACTGAATAAGCTGGGGAGGTCAGAGTTAAAACTGTCCGACTTCTA
This sequence comes from Lissotriton vulgaris, assembly GCF_964263255.1. Taxonomy (NCBI): domain Eukaryota; kingdom Metazoa; phylum Chordata; class Amphibia; order Caudata; family Salamandridae; genus Lissotriton; species Lissotriton vulgaris. The sequence continues at coordinate 1,810,182,929 of NC_141693.1, read as the reverse complement.
TGTGAAAACACACAAAATGATGCTTACCAGCCTGGGAGATTAATTCAAAGGCTGCATTACCTCGACATCCGTGGAGACTGGCGCTAGTAACGCGGAAATAAACGCGCTGCATAAAAGAGTAACCTACGTGTTGGCCATAAACAACAGACTACGGGCATATATCGATCAGAGCAAAGAAATGCTCCAAAGCGAGAACAGACTCGGACCCGTCTGTCTAAATAATGGTAATTCCGGGACGACTGAATGAAGTAGGGGACAGCTAATAAAATAAACTATAACTCTAATCGAAATAATAAAATAGAAACGAACCACTAGGATCGTGCTACCGCCCCCGAAATAGTGCCGCCTGGGGCGGTCCGCCCCCCTCGCCCCCCCCTAGCTACGCCGGTGGATCTTTGGCAGCATACTATGGGTTCCTCTGCTAGTGGTAAGACTATTTTTACTGCTAGTGGTTTTCCTTTGGTTTATCGCCCCTTTCAGGCGCGACCCACCCGGGGAGGGGTGGGGGCCAGTTCGCCAGCGCAGTCCAGTTCAGGCACATGTTGGGATTTCAATAAAGGGGCGTGTAATAAAGAATTTTGCAAGTTCCGTCATGAATGTTCCCAATGTGGACGGAAAAATCACCCCTTGTCGAGATGCTGGGGACCTAGGCTTTCCGGTGGTCACCAGGGGCCACAGCAGGGGTCAGGATCTTATGTTGCACCACAGCCACCTCCAGCTCCCAGGGGAGGGAAATCGTCAACTGGCGTTGGGCCCAAAGGCTCATACACTGGTTAATGTTCTTCATTTGGCTGCCGCTTTGCAGGATTATGAGCCTGCGGAGCTGCGGACGTTTTTATTATCAGGTTTTCAGGATGGTTTTCATCTGGGTTATGAGGGACCTCGTTTGAGGCGTTGGTCTAAGAACTTGAAGTCAGCAAGTGAACATACTGCTGTGGTCCAAGAGAAGTTAAATAAGGAAGTGTGTGAGGGCAGAATGGCAGGTCCTTTTGATGATTGGCCTTTAGAGAATCTAATTGTTTCCCCCATTGGAGTGGTCCCCAAAAAGGAACATGGCAGTTCCGGCTCATCCAACATTTGTCTTGGCCAGAGGGTGGGTCGGTGAATGATTTTATCGACAATGAAGCTGCCTCTGTGTCCTATTCTTCTGTTGACGTGGCTATGGCATTGGTTGTAACAGCAGGCCCTTCTGCTTTAATGGCAAAATGCGCTATTAAATTGGCATTTAGACTGCTTCCAGTCCATCCTGAGGACTGGACTCTTCTGGGTATCCATTTCCTTGGAAAATGGTACGTGGACAAGGCATTGCCAATGGGTTGCTCCATGTTATGTGCATTGTTTGAAACATTCAGTACGTTTTTACAATGGTTTTTCACTCAACAAAGTGGACATAAGTTGGTCACACATTACTTGGATAATTTCTTTTTTGTGGGTGCGGCAGATTCTTTGGACTGCCAGAATGCTCTGTTTACGTTTCAAACGCTTATGGCTCATTTGGGTGTGCCACTGGCTCCTGAAAAGACCATGGGTCCTTGCGCGACCATGTCTTTTTTGGGAATCGAACTTGATTCACAGAGTATGCAGGCGCGTTTACCACTGGACAAGAAGCAAAAAATGTTGGAATTGGTGGTGGTGATGTTGTCTAAGGAGAAGGTTTTGGTGAGGGAGGTTCAAGTTTTGCTGGGTCACCTTAATTTTGCATGTAGGGTGGTCAGGGCGGGCAGAACATTCTGTAGGCGATTGGGGAGGGCTCTCTCTGGCCATTACTTGCCACATCATCGAGTTCGATTGTCAGCAGCGGTCAAAGAGGATTTGCGTATGTGGGTCACTTTTTTGCATTCTTTCAATGGTGTACCTTTATGTAGGGAAGTTGACTGGTTGTGGGATGTTCAGATTTTCTCTGATGCGGCGGGCAGCGATGGTTTCGGTTTGTACTGGCAGGGAAAGTGGTGTGCACAACAATGGCCGGAGAGTTGGAAGAATGGAGGCAGGAGCATTGCCTTTTTGGAATTGTTCCCGGTTGTGGTGGCAGTTACTTTGTGGGGCCAGGATTTGGCTCACAAGAAGGTTCTTTTCAGAATTGATAATATGGCTGTGGTGCAAGTGGTCAATAGACAATCTGCTAAGGACATGCAGATCCTCAAACTCCTCAGAGTCTTTGTGCTAGGTTGCCTTAAATTTGACATTTGCTTTAGGGCCCTGCATGTTCCTGGTGTGGACAATGACATTGCGGATGCTTTGTCTCGTTCACAGTAGGAGAGATTCCGTGGGCTCGCTTTGGAGGCAGACGAGGAGCCGACTCCCATGCCGGAGCATCTGTGGACGGTAGGCAACACAGGGTTGTTCAACTGGTTTTAGGTTCTTTGGCTCCATCTACTAGATTGGCATATGAGTTGGCTTGGAATGAGTTTTTGTCTTCAGTAGCTTGTAAGAGGGAGATTCTTTGGCAGAGGTCAGAAGATGTGGTTCAGTTAATTTTGTGGTTAATGGATAAAGGTTTATCCAGAGTTACAGTTGCTGGTAAGTTAGCGGGTGTTTCTTTCATGGGTAAGTTGTAATGGGGCTATGCTCCGTCTGCTGGGGAGCTGGGTAGGAGAATGTTGGAAGGGTGGTCCCGGGATCGGGGCAGTGTTCGGGCGCTGAGGTCCCCTTTGTCTTGGCAGAAGTTGTTCAATATCATATCAGTGTTGCCTGTGGTGTGTACGGATAGGACGGAAGCTTGTCTTTTTGCCACTTTGATGGTCTGGATGTTCTTTGGAGCATTTCGGGTGTCTGAGTTGTTGGGCAATAAAGTTTCGAAAGGTATTTTGTGGGGGGATGTTCAGTTGTCAGTTAGGGGTGTTCATATTTGGCTGTCTCATTCTAAGACGGATCAGAGGAATACAGGCAAAGATATTTGGTTGGAGGCGGTTTCCCCCCTTTGCGGTGGGCTCGTTGCTGGTGGGAGCTTTCGGTTGGTGCTGTTGAGCATCCTGTTTTTCAACACCTGGATGGTTCTGTAGTGTCCAATTATCAATTGCGCATGGTACTGCGTAAAGAGCTGCGTCATCTTGGCCTTGATGAGTCTTTATATGGCACACACTCTTTTAGAATTGGGGCCGCAACTGAGGCCTTTAACATGGGTTGGTCGAGGGAAGACATTATGGGCTTGGGGCGCTGGACTTCAAACTGCTTTCAGCGCTATGTCAGACGGGAGACTGGGGGAGCGCTTGCGTCTGCTTCTGTTTTGCCTATCTGATACTTCTTTCTTTTTCAGGTTCCGTGGCTGGTCCTCGCGCTGAGTTCTTGACTGTTTGGATCGTGGGGCATTCATTCATAAAGAGAGCGCAACTTCAAGCTCGTCTGAGTTATTTTGGCTCGATGTTGGGGTTTAATGATCGTTTATTTAATGTTGTTTGGAAGGGGAAGGGGGGTATGTTGTGGAAAGACTTGATTCCAGCCCTTAATTCTTGGTTGGTAGGTGGGGTTTGTCCAGATGTTTTAGTTATTCATCTTGGGGAAAATGATTTGGGCTTGGTTAAGGGTGTTGTTCTTCTTCGTGCTATGAAAAAAGATCTTTCTTTGTTGCATCAGCATTGGTCGGGGTGTCACGTCCTGTGGACTGAGTTGATTCCTAGGAGGGTTTGGAAGAATGCTGTGAAACCCAAGGCCATTGATAAATCTCGTAGGAAAATCAATCTTGAAGTTTCTCGGTTTTGTAGGGATTTAGGCTTCGGTCGCATTGTGCATAGTGACATTCGTTACGATGCTGTTGAATTTTTTAAAGGTGATGGAGTCCATTTGTCTAGAATGGGGATGGATTTATTTCTCTTGGAATTGCGAGAGGTACTGTCTCGCTGTTTGACGATTCAGAGTTTCTTGGGTGAGTAGTGTCTCTTGTTGGTGTCTTTCTGCTTCGTTTCAACCCCCCCCTCCCCCAGTTATTTAGTTTCTTTGCGGGGGCAGAAAGGTGGGGGGTACTTTCGGCCTCTTCCCCCACTGCATTCTGGGTGGCGGATTATTTTGGTTTGCCAGTTTTGGGCCATGATGGGAGCCGATAGTTTTTGAAGTTGGATTTGTTGGGGGAAGTTGTACAGGTTTAGTTTGTGTTCGGAGACAAGGGTTGGGGGATCTGGATTGGCTTGGGATGTAATTGGGGTTTTGAGTTATGGCTTTGGGAAATGTTGAAGTTATAATGTTGTTGTGGGATTGTTGTATGGTTTATTATGTGATTGGGTATGTACGGGTGGGGGCGGGTTCGATGAAGGGTGAGGGGCGGGGGCGGGTTTTGGGGGTTTGAAAAATATACAAACAAATTGGTAAGGTTTAGATTGTTAGGCATTTGCCGAGGTTATTGTTGTGTAAATGTGCACCTGTTTCATTAAAGCGGCCTTTTTCACACTCTACTGGTTTCTTGGTCTGCTCACTCTCCCCCACCCCTCCCTCCCAAGGGGGGCTTGGGGGAGGGCAGCCGACCCCTGGGAGGTCTCCTCCCCTTGGCTGTTTGTGAGGTTTGGGTGGGGGTCATTTTCGAGCAGTTTCCATTTGGGCTTCTTTGGGCTTCTTTTGGTTGTTTTTGGGAGCCCAGCCTATAAATGGGTTGGGCTCCTCCCCCCGGACACCATTTTAGGCTTAGGTGACCTGGTGGCCGGTTGGTTTTGCAGCTAGTTTTTGTCCCTCCCTCCCTCCCTTTCTGCGATTCTTTGCTGTTTCTTCTTCTTTTCTTTTGCATTTATTAATTATTTTAGGCGGCTGGTTGCAACAGGTGGACATGTTTTTTTTTTATATTGTTATGCTTTGTCGCTTGGAACAGGTGCGGGCGGATTATTTTGGTTTGCCAGTTTTGGGCCATGATGGGAGCCGATAGTTTTTGAAGTTGGATTTGTTGGGGGAAGTTGTACAGGTTGAGTTTGTGTTCGGAGACATGGGTTGGGGGATCTGGATTGGCTTGGGATGTAATTGGGGTTTTGAGTTATGGCTTTGGGAAATGTTGAAGTTATAATGTTGTTGTGGGATTGTTGTTTGGTTTATTATGTGATTGGGTATGTACGAGTGGGGGCGGGTTCGATGAAGGGTGAGGGGCGGGGGCGGGTTTTGGGGGTTTTTAAAAATATACAAACAAATTGGTAAGGTTTAGATTGTTAGGCATTTGCCGAGGTTATTGTTGTGTAAATGTGCACCTGTTTCATTAAAGCGGCCTTTTTCACACTCTACTGGATTCTTGGTCTGCTCACTCTCCCCCACCCCTCCCTCCCAAGTCGCGCTTGACCAGGTAGAGAGGGACATCGAGGAGAACCCCGGCCAATGAAACCGTAATGTATTGATTGATAAAAATGTACTTATCATGCTCCTATCTCCCGTTTTGCCCCCAGACAGCTGGATATACTCTGGCAGTCCTGCTGATGTCCGAATGAGTTTACATTAAGGTACGCTTTTATACATGCGGGTGCCATTGTACACAAGAGAGAGTGTAACATCGGCACGAGAAATATGAATGAATTATAAACTAACCGGCACAACAACAGTAATAAGCGCACTCTGACCATGTTTTCACATCAAAGAACATTGCACCCTTTCTTCTTCTAAAACGGCCTGTTAGAGCTCTCCCTAGAGGGAGGACTAGGGCTGCGAGCTACCAGTTGACCAGCATTCATATCCAGCGACAGCTTTGTGATTTTAGATCGTGTTTTTGCACTGTGACGATTTTAATCTTTGGGGGGCTTTTTACTCTTAGAATTAAAGGGAAATTGTATTTTGAGGCACACTGACACCTCTTCACACGCTACTTCGTTGCTACAGCCTCGCCCAGCCGCTCTTTACTCCCTGTTGAGGCGGCGGCGGGCGCCATCTTGGGTGTGGGCAGGGGCTGCGCTCCAGTCGCGCCGGCCTCCCGCCCTCCCAGACTATTTTTACAGGGTGTCCTAGCTGCTCGCTGCCTGTTAGAGCTCTCCCTAGAGGGAGGACTAGGGCTGCGAGCTACCAGTTGACCAGCATTCAAATCCAGCGACAGCTTTGTGATTTTAGATCGTGTTTTTGCACTGTGACGATTTTAATCTTTGGGGGGCTTTTTACTCTTAGAATTAAAGGGAAATTGTATTTTGAGGCACACTGACACCTCTTCACACGCTACTTCGTTGCTACAGCCTCGCCCAGCCGCTCTTTACTCCCGGTTGAGGCGGCGGCGGGCGCCATCTTGGGTGTGGGCAGGGGCTGCGCTCCAGTCGCGCCGGCCTCCCACCCTCCTCATCACCTATAAAATGTGCGTAGGGTTCAGACGGCGCAGCGGGCTGGCGCAGCGGGCGCGCCGGACGCGCGCCGAAGCCGCGCCTAAGCCAAGCCCGTCTGCGCCCGTCTGCGACCGGTCGGGGCCAGGGGCCCAAACCCCTACATCTCACGCGTGTCACAGACTGTCCTACACAAGTAAGAGGCTAAGAGACCTTTGCCCCGTTCTTCCTATCCTCTGTCGTCACACGATGGAGCCTCTGGACCTAGGTCCTTGCCCTCACTGTTCTTTTAGAGGAAGCTGTTTAGCGCCTGTTGTCCCTGACTCTGAAGCGATTCTTGTTAAAGGGGGTCTTTTAAACTGTAGATCCATCAGCAAACACACTCTTCAGCTGTGGGATCTCGTATTGGATGAGGACATACAGATATTGTTCTTAACTGAAACCTGGTTGGGAGAACACTCTGATCCAGATATAGTGGACACTATCCCACCAGGCTACACCCTCCACAGACTTGATAGGATAAAAGGAAGGGGAGGCGGCATTGCCATTATCGTCAAACACCCTTTTGAGTGTGTTCTAAAGCCAGTAAAAATTGATGACAGCGAAGCAGGCGAATTTAGTATTAAACTGACTCAACACGAGACTATCTCGGGCATCCTAATATATAGACCTTCTGGCTCCCTGGGCAACTTCCGCAGTAGCTTACTAGAAGGGGTTGCTCAGACCGCAATTAAACACAATAAGGTTTTGGTGCTGGGTGACTTGAACCTACACCTAGAGGATCCCGTACAGAAGGAGGCAGAGGATGTTCGCCTTGTATTACAAGAATTACAGCTCAACCTGCTAAGTGTCGCAGCTACACATCAGAGGGGTCACTGTTTGGACCCTATTTTCGCTAGTTGGGATATGATAAAAGTACTTACCCCTTGTCAGCTCCCTTGGACTGACCACTTCCTGGTCCCTTTTCAGTGTTTTTACCAGCCTGCTAGGACTATTGAAAATGGGAAAGGAAACATTATGAAACGCAAATGGAGACAATACTCTAAAGAAAACTTTATAGGTGCCATCCAGAAAGCACAACCTTTACGTTCCACGGACAGTGATCAGGCTAACAAGGAATTTAATCTACTTGTAACTGCCACCTTGGATGAGCTAGCTCCCATGAGCAAGGGTAAAGCTAGAGAAGGCAGACAACGTACTGCCCCATGGTTCACTACTGAACTCCAGCAAATCAAATCTAACTGTAAAAAGCTTGAAAGGAGCTGGAGAAGGAACCCGAGTGAACAAGCAAAAAACAGTTATAGCTCAGCACACCGGAGCTACCATTATGCGGTGCGTAGAGCTAAAGCCAAATACTTTCAGACACGTATTGAGACTGCCGATAGCTCCTCGCGCGAATTGTTCAAAATATATAAAGAAATATCTTTAGTCTCTAGCTCTAACACCCCCACAAAGACCTCCAAGGAGGGATGCAATAGAGTCGCCGACTTTTTCTCTAGTAAAGTTAAAAAGATTTATGCTTCCTTCTCTCAACAACCAGATAAGGGTATGGATTTTATAGCAGACAGCTCACCGGCAGCCCCAGATTCCTCACTACTAACTTTCGAGGTCCCCGCAGCTGACAAGCTTATAAAGATCTGTCGCAGTGTGAAGTCCGGCTCCCCCAATGATCTGGCTCCAGCCTGGGTCATCTCTGAGGGCCTGATAGCCCTGGAACCTCACATCAGACACGTCCTACAAACCTCCTTTTCCACTCAACAAGTCCCTATGGAGTGGAAGAAGGCCATAGTACTGCCAATAAGGAAAAAACCGAATGTAAGCATGGAGGTGCTAGAAAACCTTAGACCTATTTCCTTATTGCCGTACGTGACGAAGGTGGCTGAGAAGGTGGTTAACGCTCAGCTTACGGAGCACCTGGAGAAGTGGAATTTACTCCATCCCTCACAATCAGGATTTAGGGCGGGCTACTCCACGGAGACGGCCCTCCTACGAGCCACTGAGACCTTAAGAGCAGGGGCAGATGCAGGTCATACAATGGCCTTGATCATGCTCGACCTAAGCGCGGCTTTTGACACCGTAGCGCATTCCATCTTGCTACGGTGTCTGAGCGAAGCCGGGGTTGTTGGTCCTGCGCTGAGCTGGCTGCAATCGTTTCTTACGGAAAGATGTTTCCAGGTACAGCTAGGGACTTGCCGCTCAGTGGAGATGTCACTAGACCAGGGAGTGCCCCAGGGCTCAGCTTTGAGCCCTACTCTTTTTAATCTATACATGGCCTCCCTGGCGAAAGTTGTACATTCATTCGGGGTGGAATTGGTGTCATACGCTGACGACACCCAGCTGCTGATCTCCCTATCGCAGAACACCCCCAACACCCCTAACAACTTCAAATCCTGTATGCAGGCACTAGCAGAGTGGATGGATGCCCATTGCTTAAAACTCAATGGCTCTAAAACAGAGGTGCTGGTGGTAGGGGGTAAAAGCGAAAACTGGTCGGCCGAGTGGTGGCCTTCATGTTTGGGCCCTACCCCTATACCCTGTCAGGAGGCCAAGAATTTAGGAATCTGGATGAATCCCTCTCTCTCATATGATGGCCACATAAGGCGTCTTGTGGGCAAATGTTTTGGAGTACTAAAGACCCTAAATAAAACTTTAGACCTCCTCCCTTTAGCGGCCAGAAGGACACTAACGCAGGCACTGGTGACCTCGCGGTTAGATTATGGAAACATTCTGTTCCTTGGGGCAACCGAGGGCAGCATAGGCCGCCTACAAGTCATACAGAACTCCGCCGCCAGACTGGTGTTAAGAAGACCCAGGAGAGCCAACTCGAAAATGGCGCTGGACGCGCTTCATTGGCTGCCTGTGAAGAAGCGTGTGCTGTTTAAGTGCCTCCTCTTCTGTCACCGAATTGTCTGGGACAGGTCACCGACATACCTAAAGGATCTAGTCAGCCGATATGAACCTACTAGGACCCTCCGTTCGGAGGGTACCGGACTGCTGACAGTCCCCAGGATCAGGAAGGCTAGAATGGGTGGACGCTCCTTTGCGCTCCAAGCAGCTCAACAATGGAACAAACTTCCCCCTGCTCTGAGACTGGAGAGCAGTGAATTGCGGTTTAGGGCCATGCTTAAAACACATCTTTACACTGCATAGATCCTGGGCTCCTATGCTGTTTCAATGGTAGCTTCAGCGCGGGGACACGCCGTGATGGCGTTACTGAGCGCTCTATAAGCTCTTTATTATTATTATTTAATTACGTAGAATGTCTGAATGATGGTACAAGGTAAATCTAGACACAAATGTTATATACGAGCGAAAGCTACATCCTAAAAACGATGAGAATGTTTGATGACAAAGCCAACAGTTTTGAATGCTGGATGTACGAGTCATGACTCCCACTAAAAATCACGCCCTTTTCTCTTCGATAAAACACGAAGGGAAGAGATATCCATGAGTACAATGTCCGAATGACCAGACAGGGTAAATCTATGACTATTGACACAATTGCTAAATACGAATGAATGCTACAACCGAAAAATGGTGAGAATGTTAGATGATAAAACCAACTGTTTGTAAAGCTGACTGTATGATGTGTTTAACAACCTATATCAGTTATTAAATTACACTCGAGAACTACGGGAAGCAACTGAATGAATGTGACATGTGAAACGAAAGTCATGGCTAAAGGTGCGTACCACTTTCTCTGACATAGATGCAAAATAGTATGGATGCACAAAAAACAAGAAGTATGAAAAAAAATTAAAATTGTTGCAGAGAAATAAGTAAGATCTATAGTCTCATCTAAAAACACTCTTGGCTAAACACACTAGCCCAGGTAGAGCAATGAGAGAAATTTGCCAATTTTATTTGTAGAAGGACACTGCATTGGTTAAAAGAATTGCCATTTTCTAGTTTCTTATCTGTCATGATACATAAATGTGAATATGTCACTAAGTTCCTTCCCTCCACCTCCCCTCCCTCCCCCTTCTTTTACCCATACAGGTACAACGGAGGAATCAGGTTAACATACCATGATCCTACAAAAATTGAAGATCCCAATAGGTCTCTAAACCCAGAGATAGACTGATCTCTTTCACATCCCTTTTTTCCACCTACACTTTACTGCATACGCTAGGTCCTGAAGAAAGCCCACTTGACCCACTTGGGCAAACACGAGGGCTGAAACATGTCGACCTTTTTATGGACATTTTGAAGTGTGGACTATTCATAAAAAATCGCCCTACGCACGGAACTGATTTTAAACCAACTTAAAACCAAGAACTATTAAAAAGTTCTCTGGACATACAAATGTTTTATATAAAAAGAAACACCCTGTTTCAAAAATTTCTGATCACTACTGTTCTAACCAGGGGATACCTCCGGGTGGAGGAAGCATAATCACTAACCCTATGATGATGCTATCACGTCCCTAAGGGGTAAAGCGGAGAATCAAGATATACCGCTACCACAGACCTCCGTACGTGAATGAGGGTTTTTTTATCGGTACAGAGCACAAAATTTGCTAAAACCTCAGTCACACAGGACAAGTGATCCACTCCCCATTTGATATTTTGGTATTGAACAAGGAAGCCGTGTGGATTGCAACTCTTTCTTCTCCCTCTTTTTGATCTAATATAGATACAGTAAGTTACACAGATCAGCAACAAAGTGCTGCAGTCAAAACCTTTATCTCTGAACGCTGACACCTCTTGTAGCACAAAGAGACGCCCAGTACTTACCTTGCATATCTCTATTATGCTATGTTCAATATCCACTTTGAAAACGTTTCAGTAAAATAATAAATATATAACTATCTCAAAAGGGTTGTTATTTCTTAACTTTGTGACAGAAGCAAAGACGACTCCAAAAAACATGTCATGCTTGCAAGCAGAAATAAAGTTTATTAGAAATTCAAGAGCAGGGAAGTGCAAAAAGACAGCGCCCAGCCTTTTAGATAAATTGGTTACACCGACACCTTGGAGCCAAAGGCCATTATTTCTCTTGAACACAGACAGAATCCTCCCCTTCTCGCCTGACTGTTGCCTTTGTAAGAGCCTGTTTATGTCCTTCGCTGCTATGATCTGGTGACGTCATGTATGACCGCAGCTTACATTTGCTCTTCCACCTGCTTCACGTTTTCCGATACCACTTTCCCATCAACCACCTCCTGGACTATTGTGTGGATCTTCCTTGTTTTGCGTTGCCCTGAAAGAAAAAGATATTGCACGAGATGAGGAAAAGGTTATGGGCCATATGTATGAAGCAAATTTGCATTCGCAAATGCCGAAAATGCAAAATGGTATGTATAAAGGAAAATCTGGTGCAAAATAAGGATTCGCAAATTTTGCGATTCCTTAAATGCAATGTATGAAGCAAAAAAAAATTGCAAATTGTCCTTAAGGAATCGCAAATTACCACCAACTTCAGGTTGCACATTTTTGCATTTTTCAATGTGCCATGTGACACACATACATGCCCTTAGGGCATGTATGTGCACCACATGTGCACTCATGCTTATTTCAGGGGTGCAACAGGGTGTCCTTTGGACACCCCTGAACCCTTGAAATTATTCTCAATTTGCGATTTTCAAATTGCGAATCGCAAAATTGAAAATACCTTCCCATTCATTCCTATGGGCCTCCTGGCCGATAGAAATGAATGGGAAAGTATTCCTTAATTGCGATTCGCAATTTGCTAATCGTAATTAAGGAATACTAAGAATTAGCAAACAAATTGCGAATTTGTACATACATACCAATTTGCAATTCTGAAATATCGATTTCTTAAAAAACGCTATTTCAGAATCGCAATGATACATATGGCCCTATGTTCTTGTCTCTTTATAAAATTTGCTTTGGCATTTTACAACCCATTGGTGGTCTTAAGGCCTTACGTTTGTGGATATGATTACCCTAGTATGAAGACTATATATGCAAAGAGAGAGAGTTCTCCCAATTAATTTTAGGTCCAGAGGGGGGAGACAAAGACAGGCAAAATGTACGAGTTACCTCTATAAGGACCTATATTGCTTTAACATGGAGTAAATCCTAACAATATTTATAAGAAGATGCCAAAGAGGAAAGTTGAAGCTTCAAAGTATTGTCAAAACATATTTTTATTTATTTTTTTCTTTTCTTTTTTCAGATAAATTTATTTGAAAACATTTATGCATCTGTACATATCATTTTGTCATATATCATGCTCAACAAAAGTTCATCACCATTACCAATACATTTTTGAAAATCCGTAAAGTGCAAATGCAAACAATAAGGCATAAGAAGAAATGTGCCCCATACAATATATTATAAACCTGACATTCATACATACATCCTCACATATCAATCATACCATTTCAATTCTTAAAAAACATACCTAACAAACATAAATACATAAACTAAGTACCACAAGACAAAAAAGAGAGACAACCCAAAGGTGTACTTGGTGGATTACAGTATGAACTTGGATGTAATAGTTCTGCCAGTTAAGTTTTGGTCTGTATGGAATTGACCAATTTATATCCAAATTGTGGATGTTGGGCCGACGTACGTTTCGGTGATGATGTCACCTTCCTCAGGGCCAAGGACAACATGTAACAGGGTAGCATATATACAAAATCTCTACATATTTTAAAAGAACAGGGGCATTGCACAGTTTTTTCTTTTTCTATTAGATGAGTAATATGTAGACAGGTTTCAGTTGATACAGGGTCTGACTGTTTTTAATGGGGCGCGTGCTTAGTTGCACAGAGTGTCTCACATATTGAAAGTCCACAGGTAGTTGTCTGTTTAGTTGAGTAGTCGTAGGTAAGAGTCTGCTGTGTATCATATGTTCCTTCTGATGATTTTAATTGTAGGTCCCAAAATTAGAGAGTTCAGATCGGCCAGCCTTTATGTCTGATTCGGCGAGGGCTGGTACCGCGACCGGGGGTTCCTGGGACTGAGCCCGAAGTGAAGTTTTTTAAGAATTGAAATGGTATGATTGATATGTGAGGATGTATGTATGAATGTCAGGTTTATAATATATTGTTAGGGGCACATTTCTTCTTATGCCTTATTGTTTGCATTTGCACTTTACGGATTTTCAAAAATGTATTGGTAATGGTGATGAACTTTTGTTGAGCATGATATATGACAAAATGATATGTACAGATGCATAAATGTTTTCAAATAAATGTATCTGAAAAAAAGAAAAGAAAAAAATAAATAAAAATATGTTTTGACAATACTTTGAAGCTTCAGCTTTCCTCTTTGGCATCTTCTTATAAATATTGTTAGGATTTACTCCATGTTAAAGCAATATAGGTCCTTATAGAGGTAACTCATACATTTTGCCTGAAGACTATATATGACCTTGGGTGGGCCCTCGACTTATCTTTCCTCATGCACAGGTCTGTCAAGGGTCTAGTCTGCTTATGTGTGACGTTTCTCAGTTTGGAGTGGGGTTATGTGTGACATTTCAGAGTCTCATGTGTGACGCTTTGAGTGACATTTTATTCAATGACCCAAGCAGTGCAATTCCATCCACTGCTGTCTCTTATCTTAAGCTGAATATCCCAGGCCCACTTCCTATCACTAGCAAGAATTTCTTCCCAGCATAATTTGTGTTAGAAATGGGATTTCTGGTTGGCTAAGACTTGTGCCAAAGCCAGGCAGAAACCACCACTCTAGTCAGGGCAAGGGAGTTACACGCCAAAGATAACCCCTGCTCACCGCCTTGGTAGCTTGGCACGAGCAGTCAGGCTTATTCCGGTGGCCATGTGCAAAGCATTTGCGCAAGCACACAGCATCAACATCCCAGGCACACTACAAAAGGAACTCCATACCAGGTTATATAAAACAATAGCCTTTGTATTCTCATAAAACATTAGAATAGTAAACACATAACATACACTACGGTGCTCGTGTGCTGATGACGGCTGGGGTTCGTCACTGCCCGCCCCTGTTCGTGCTGTTTACAGCACACCAGGGGAATCACGGCCGCATCGAAGGGGTTAAAATGATCTACTTTGTCCCCCAAAAAACATTACCTTTGTTTTCTTTAGGCTAATTTCAAAGGATTTCTGTTTTTCTTTGCAAACCAAAGAGGCCATCCTCATACAACAGGCATGGGATATGCCATCCCCCAATGTTTGGAAAGAATGATTTTTATAATTTTTTTGCTGCTGTTTTGTTTGACAATGATAGACTGAAAAGCAACGGAGCCAAGACACACCCCTGATGCAGGCCATTCCGAATTGGAATATTCTGGGAAATCTTCCAGACTTTTCAAGTTCCACCTGTGCCTAGTTATCAGTATGTAATGACTGGATCATACTAGTAGTAGGTGTTATCTTCTAGGAGTGTAGAGTTTCCCAGCGCAAACCCCCCGTCTACTGTATCAAAAGCCATACGGAAATCAATAAAGCAAAAACAAAACCTCTAATTAAGTTCTAAAGATTTTCCAATAATAGCTTAAAGAGCAAAGCAATGACCAACAGTAGAATGACTCTCCTGAAATTACCCCTGCTCAATGGGAATGATCTTATTCCCTCGTGCCCATTCGGACAAACTTTGAATTATTGCATATTTTACTATACACCTATACTCTGTAAACCAGAACCAGGTACACAAAAGTGTGGCTCTGCAAATTGTCACTTGGCCATTTTGAGGTACGTCTGCAAATGTCAAGTTGGCCATTTTGCATCACGCCGTTGATGCTGTCCAGATAACATGTCTTATTTACAAGCTTATCATATAACCCGTGATTCCCTACCTACGGATCTTTCTATACATAGACCCCATAGGCAAATGGTTATTGCACTGCTTTAAGCAGATGGAATGCAATAAGCACCCAGTCGGTGGCTCAGTGGACTGATGTGTCCACTCCAAGGACCTGTGTTTGACCTCATGATCCCAGGTTTGAATCTTGATCCGCTCAACGTTTCATCCCTCAGAGGTCGATAAAAATGAGTGCCACTGAGTAGGATAAAAATAAACATCTGTTATTGCAGCACTAAGAGAGCCAAGACTTGGGTTAATGTGTGTTTTACAAATACACGTTGTATCACTAATGTGAACACCTGTGAAGCGAGCCTGTTGCTGCGTGTGTAAACAATAAATAGTAAGGGGATGACAAATATGTCATTTAGTTACCAAGGCAATATACTTTGACAAATTCCTGTTCCCATTCCCATAATCTCACCCGTATAGTCGATTTGGGATTTTTTCCTAGTAAGTAGGAAGTAACAAAGCTGGGAGAAATACAACAAAGCATGAAATGCAGCATCAATAGTAAACTGAAAAATATGGCTTTAGGGGCTCATTGGAGGACTATTAGACCTCAGAATAAGATTTTGGGGACATGCATCAACACAAGGGATTGCATTTCCTAAATAGCGATTTTTAAGGAATCACTATTTAGGAATCGCAATTCCTTATGCATGGAAATTTAAGGCGATTTAAGGAATCGCAAAATAAATTGCGATTCCAACACATTACCTAGTAGAGATTCTCAAATTGCGAATCACTATTAGGTAATGTCACTCCATTCATTCCTATAGGCTCATAGGAATCATTGAGAATGCCATCTCAAATTGCAATAACCAAATTGGTAATCGCAAATTGCAAATGCAATTGCAAGAGTGCCAGGGGGTCTAAGGCCCCCCTGATGCACCCCCCCAAAAGATAAGTGTGCACATGTGGTGCACACACATGCTCTAAGGGCGTGTGAGCCACATGTCTCTTCGAAAAATGCATTCATGTGCATTTTTCAAAGAATTTGCAAATTACCATCAACTTGAAGTTGATGGTAATGAGCGTTTCCTAAATGCAAAGTCGCATTTAGGAATGGCTTGATGCATCTCAAATAGAGAATCGCTTAAATGCATTCGCCATTTAGGTAATCGCAATAAATTGCATAAGGCAGCACACATGGAAAAAGCAAAAACAAGGAGAAATAATGCAATTCTCCGCGTTTCGCCATCTTAAGACCAGATTCTACCTAGTCTTGATTTTGGCGATGCCTTCTATGTACGCCACCCTTGTACATAGGGGGCAGCATCAAAATGAATAGGTGTTGTGCTGGAACGCCCACCTCAACACTCACTGCCCACCCCTTCACGCTAACCATAGCATGAAAGGGGGCCTTATCTACAAGGCAGCGTTAAGCCACGTTAAGTGTCTTAAAGCTGCCTTGTACATAAGGTGCAGCCCCTATCGCCACCACAATGTCACTAAAGGGGACGTTGTGGTGGCAATAGGCGCTTGTACATATATCCAAAGTATGCTTCTTTTAATTGTGCTTTGCCATATGGTCTTCCAGGAAGCAAAGATTTTGAGTGCTTTTTGGGCATTACTGTGACCCCAGTCACAGAAAAGACAAGAACCTCGTTGAAAATGAAATGGAAGGCTGGATCAGCGTAAAACTATTTTCAACAGGATTTACCTCTGCTTTGTTGGGATCCAGACTGTGATCCGCCTCCTGAACTCTCCGGTGAATTCAGTGAAATTCTGAAGCAAAAAAACAGATCATGACATTGATGGTTTTCGAAGGTACTAGTCACTCGCTACTTCAAGAAATCCTGATCCCTTCTCAAATCCAGAATGTTCATCTAGTTCAGAAGACATCGATAACAGACGGTAGGCTTACCCTCCATCGCCATCCAGGAGCCGTCGGTAGGTCTCGATCTCCATCTCCAGCAATGTCTTGACATCCAGGAGCTTTTCATAGTCCAGACTCTGATTGGCGATCTCACTCCTGATGGCTGTAAGCTGCTCTTCCACTGAAGTGATCCTAGCTTGCAGCTGGGAGAGCTGCTGGCAGTAGCGTCCTTCTGTTTCTATCAATGTATCTTCAAGGGATCGTTTCTGCCAGAAATGACAAAAAAGAACAAGTAGTGGTTCGGAAGAACTAGCAGGGAAGGGAGAAAAGGGCTGTAAAGGAAGAGCAAGGAGCGGAAAGGGCGGGTTATGGATAGCATTGAAGAGCAAAGGAGGGTACATTGCAATGTAGAATAAAGAAAAACAAATAACAGAGAATAGAACGAAAAAACAACAATTTAAAAGGATGAAGAATCAAAGGTAAGTAAAGCATAGGAGTATTCTAAGCCAAGTTTGAGTAAGATAGACAGTTAGTCGTATGTTTGTCTCCACTGACTGTTTTAATGTGGTTTTTTGCACTCTGCTCATTGGAGCAGGTCCCAAATATTGAACCCGCAGGTATGGGCATCCTGGCACACATATTTAGATGAGGATGTTTTCAGCTTCCTTACAACCTGACATTATGTCTTCCTTAAAGTAGCAGCTAGGAGTATAGGCTCTAGTGTAGCGACTGATAGAGCACCATGTGATTCTGAAATTTGTAGAGTTGCATCATAATCACTGATAATCAGCACCAGCATATTTAGAGGACTGTATTAATGTGTAATCATTAGAGGAATAGTACTAAAACCGCATATGTTAGCATGTTTAGAAATGTAACCATGTAGTTTATGTAGATCAAAGTAGAGTTTAAACGGAAATGTGTTTTAGATAAGGCAAGATGTATTAGTTCACATGTAAAGTGATGTATTGGGATTAAACGTGCACTATAGTAAAATTGCACGTGTAGATTTGCTTTCCATGTAGTGAAAATAATACATGAGATGATCATAAATAGTAATGCTTATAACGTGACATTAGAAAATGTGTGTTTAATTGTACGAAGGCCTGATCGCATATAAGTACAAGAAGAGGCCTTTTTGTGATTTCTTATGTTAGCCAAAAGCTGTAGGCCCGCAATGTATTTTCCTTGGGAAGGCTCTTTTTCTTTAGTTAAAAGCAGACAGTGAAACATGTTTGCGTGTAAGGTCGAGTTGTTTACAAGTTTCCAGTTGCAGGTGCAAGGACATATGTATTGTTAAGCAGAATAACCTTTTTGTTTTAGGAGTAAGGATGGTAGGAACAGGCGCTGAGGGAGTCAACTGGAATTTAGATAGGATGTTTTAATCGAAGATGGAGTCTGGAAATCAAAGTCGACCAACGGTTCTTGGATGAGGTCAGAGTTTCGATGGAAAAATCCAGAAGAAGGACCTGCCTGAAGGGGTGTGCGAAGGGCGGGCCCTACTGTTTTGGGATTTTGTATTAGGAACAATACCCTGAGGGTGGAGCAGAAGAGAGCTAGCAGGGAAGCGAGAAGGAGCATCTTAGAACGAGCTCTGTAGCTTTGAATACTTACCTTTGCAAAGTGAGTGTACTTCTGAGGAAGTCTTCACTGCTGACACCTTTTCATCTTTCCTGGGAATTATGCTAAGTAGGGATGCCACTTTAGTATTAAAGTAGGGATAGACTAATAATCTTTCTTTCTTTTAGGTCAATGCCGTGATCTCTTCAAATAGGGACTTTCTTTGTCTGCCTCATGCTTTTGGAGATCACCCAGATCATTATATTGAGTTGTCTGAGGCTCATGCGTAGGATCATGTTTGTATTAATGCCCGTTTACCTCCTTAACCTCTTGCTGAGGTCCTTTTTGTATCCAATTGCTTTTGGCTATGTAATAAATTTCAAAACTTTATTCTGTAGTCAGTAGTTTCTTCAATCATACTGATTTGGTCAAAGGGTAAATGGTTTCTCCCCTTTACACTTCTTAGCAGACAAGAAAGGTCCAGATAAGAGGATTCAAAAATTGGTAAGATAAGGTAAGAATTCAGACAAGAATCCAGCGTCACCACCCTCTTGCCCAAGTGTGGTGATTTCTGACCTGGAGTCTTCCTCAGTCTTACCCACCAGGTGCCATTGGAAGTCTACACTCTCTGCCTGAACTCACCAGTACCCAAACCTTGTGCCTCTTTGCACCACAGAAGGACCACTCCAACAGAAGTCCATGGAATACCATGATGTTTCCCCAAACTCTCTACTGTGCCTGGGAGAATGTCAGACAGCTGACACCACCCTGGAGAAAGCCCATGAAGTCCATGAATGCCCCCCAGCTCCTAAAGTGATAAGTATTGCTTTTTTTTGTATTTTCCAAGCTTCCTCTCAGATTTCACTGCCAGTGTAGTGGCCTATGTAGAGAAGTGCAGATTTATGTGGTTTGTGAGTCACCTACTCACTCTAGTGCCGCTTCATTTCATTACCAATACTATCACCAAATGGGACAACCCGCTTCCATGGTACTTCTCTTACCATGCATTCAAGGGTACTGCATTTACAATGCATTCTGTGAAAACTACATGACAGCCCTCTCTAAAATCCTAGCACATTATTTTCTGACTTTGTCTACACCCACCAGGGGCCTGGCTCTTGCCTCAAAGCGGCAGCAGAGACAAAAAGTGTGATTTTCACTTTTGCCAATGTTGGGAGATTCTTTCCTCGTAAATATCAGGTAATTCTTAATGATGGATCTGAAAATGTTATCTCCATCCACTACTTTGAGCAGAAGATTCCTAATTAATTGGCGTACTATTCACTGGGACTTTGATCTGCCAGGTGGTGCAACACAGTAATTAACTCACTGCACCAGGATGCTTAGAGGATGAATTGCTTTATGGGCTGTATCAAATAAATTTACTATAACATAAACTACATTAAGTAATTCAACAAGTGTAAATCTCACCTTAGATATAAATTCTGTGTCCAGGAAATGATAATCGATTCTGATCCTTGTACCATGTTCTAATCCAGTGTTACAGTTTTAAACACTGGTCATACATAAAGTGAAAACATGACACAATATACACCTTACCAAGCATTATTAGTGCAGTAACTTTCAGCCCCCAATCAAATTATAATTTAGTCTAGTATGCATCTGCCAAATTTGGCACCCATATGGCAGGCTGAGTCAGATAACATACTTCCTCTCTCAGCCTTCATGTGTGCATACAAGTGTATGTGTGTCATGTGCAGTCTACCCAGAACCAATACCCCAGTTGTTCACAGCAGCTGAGTTCATTTTAAATAGATGACAATGGAGGTTTAAAGCCCAACCCCATTTTACACAAAAAAGTTTAGCAGCGGAACCTACGATGCCGCACCTTGAACCCAGTTCCAGATATTTGTAAGTTTATGTGCATTCATCCTCGACGTCAGCTGCTAATTGGCGTCGCTGTGTTTTCCAGATCACGGGTAGTTTGTTAGCTTATGTGGGGTGGCACAAATATAAAGTCCAAAGAGATGTAGAATTTGGTATGTGAAAAAAGTCCTTTATTTAATATTATTCTTTCTTTTAAAAGCGATCAAACTGCAATTAGCAAAACAGTCAGCCAACGCGTTTCACTCCCTACCAGGGAGTTTGTTCAGGGCGAGATGAAAATACATCTGGTAACGCGTGCGTGGATCCTCCAAAGTTACGATAAAAAGAGAAAGAAAAGGCTATCGTCAGTTGTCCGTAGCGTGTACAGGTTCCTCAGTCGGAGCCCCAGTGGCCCAAGCGGTCTTTTAGTCCTACTCCTAGTCTCCCTGTTTGTTCAGTTGTACTGTTTCCGATTTCTCATTTCACCTTAAAGCGTCCGTGAACCTTGGCAGCACCTCTGAAGCAAGTTAAGTAAAATGTCCTTAACTCTTTTTCAGTTAATAGCTAAAAATAACTCAGAAAATTGCCTTTGAACAGAACAATTGTCCTTCTCAGAAGCTTAACTGAAAATCTCTACTACTATTATAAAGGAAGAACCTTGAACCTTTGAGGCGGGTAAACTCGGGAGCCACAGCGCCAATCCACACACCCGATACATCGTTGTAATTGTCAGGGTGTGCAGATGGACATAGGCTATATAAACTTAATAAATATACGTTATTTAAAAAATTTACTGACAAAAAAAAGTAGTCCCTTGGAAGAAGCGCCGGCCGCGACGTGCGTGTCCGACGTGAGGAGCGCATGGAGGAGCGGCGTCCAGGAGCGCGAGGAGGACCGGTGGACATGGCGTGGGGAGGAGCGGTGAGGAGCGGCGGACAGGCGGTGAGGAGCGGCAGACAGGCGGTGAGGAGCGGCCGACAGGTGGGGAGGAGCGGTGAGTGGCAAATGAGGTAGGTTATTTATTTAGGAGCGGTGAGCGGCGTAAAAATGAAGCAAAAATGAAAATCGTGAGCAAGAGGAAGCAACGGAGCATTACAAAAGTGAGCCAAACGGTGCATTACAGGAGGAAAAAGTTACGTGTGCAGGTTACAAAAGCGTACATCATGAGCAAGAGGAAGCAAACGGAGCATTACAAAAGTGAGCCAAACGGTGCATTACAGGAGGAAAAAGTTACGTGTGCAGGTTACAAAAGCGTAGAAAGTAAACATAGCGGTATAGGGGGAAAAAGTGACGTGTGCAGGTAGCAAGAGGAAGCAAACGGAGCATTAAAAAAGTGAGACAAACGGTGCATTACAGGAGGAAAAAGTTACATGTGCAGGTTACAAAAGCCTACAAAGTAAACATAGCGGTATAGGAGGAAAAAGTGACGTGTGCAGGTAGCAAGAGGAAGCAAACGGAGCATTAAAAAAGTGAGACAAACGGTGCATTACAGGAGGAAAAAGTTCCGTGTGCAGGTTACAAAAGCCTACAAAGTAAACATAGAAGTATAATACTGCAATATATGGAGGAAGGCTCCGGGGGACCCACGGACAACGCCGGGGGGGCGGGGGCCCTGAAGCCTACTTGCTCCCGGACAACGTCGGGACGGGCTGCTAGTGAATGAATAACTTTGGATTTTCATCAAATTGCAAAATTTGCTCAGTTCTTTCAGCAGAATTCTAAAATTCAGAAGTCTCTGTTGGAAAATCTGAACATAGGTTGGAAGGCCATGACATTAAATATTTTCCAAGAAAAGAATAATGTATTGCACATTTTATGCGACTGTTCTTTCTGCTAGAATAAAAAAAAAAAGTGGTCCGAGATTTCTAAAGCCTCTTATCACTCACCATGGCGATGGCCGCCTGCAGCTCTATCTCCAGGGATTGGAGGCTGCGCTTGAGGTCACTGATCTCGCACTTGCTGGTCTGCACCTGCTCTGCTCCAAACTGGAGTTCCTGCTTCAGGCTCTTACACTGGGGAGAAAGAAGATAAAGGTGAGGGAGTGTGTCAAACGACCCCACATGTCATTAACATATTGATGAATCTATACAGAAACTGATTAACAACAATATTGGGGCACCTAAGTTCAACTTAATAGTGAGAAGGCTTCATTTACAAGCGCCAGTTCACAACTTCAATTTACAAAATAGTCATAAATTGATTTACTCACACTTGATATTACACTAGCCATGGAAACTTGGGGAGGACCCACAAACACACAAGTTTGTCGATATTCAGAGCTTTTCCAGCACACAATCTGATCTTGGATTTAGTCAAAGAGTGACTCCTCCCAGGAGGGATTGGGACAAACCCTATGCAGAGTGGGAATGGGTTGACAACACCTGCAAAGCTCAAGGGTGTCTAGGGTAAGATGTTTCTCAATGGGGGAACATTAATTTCCTGGGAGAAAATAAAAAACAATCAATCATATGTACATTGACTTTTGTAAGGCATTTATTTGAATACTATTACTAAAGTGTAACTGATTATACCTATTCCACGTAAATTGTCGCAACTTCCAAGGTGTACTACTTGAGAATCCCCCAAAATCAAATGTAGGTGGAAACCTAAATGTGTAGATTATCTCTGTTTTCGTGCATTGGCCCAATGTGTTTTTACCGCCTCATTGAACTGGCTTTCAGCTTCCGTCCTGTTCTTCTCTGCCATTTTTTCATACTGTGCCCTCATTTCGTTCAGGTTTTTCATCAGGTCGATTCCTGGGACTGCGTTCATTTCCACGCTCAGCTGGCCGCCTCCTCCCTGGTAGCCCTTCATCTCCTAGACATTGGATAAAACAGTGAAACGTTTAAGAATAACCCTCATACAGTGTGCATTAAGATTTTATTTAACTTTAAGTTGTGCTGTTTTTCATTACGATTTGGATGACCATCATTTTGATGTTGAGTAACAACACCAATAAAACCCAATAAACGCTAATAGAAACATAAACAATATAATTGTAAACTGGTATGCATAATCAAAATTCTGTTTATTTCTTTTTTTAAATGTATTATTAAGGAACTGAGTAGCTTTTTTTGGTAGAGTTTCTAATTTTAGTCTTTTGTGCGGCATCCTTGTATTTTTCTATCAACTTAGTGCTTAAATGTTAATAATATGCCTTGTTTCTGTTACTTTTGTTCAGACTGTTGTTTTTGGTTGTGAATGGCACAGTGAAAATATGAATAAACTAAACTAATTGAACGTGACGCAAGTCCGAAAAAGAAATAGCAGCATTTGTAGAAATATCAAAGTTGAAAGGTCTGGAAGAACTGGGCAGTTTATCACAAATGACTGATTGTGTTTCCACCTGTATACGCCCATTGTTCATTATAGCCTTAGTGCCCGTATAGCGGGCACTACCAGCAATTAAAGGCCTGCTCCAGCGTTAAAGACCCGAGCCAAAGGCAAGGGCCTTTAACAAGGGAGCAGGCCTTTAATGGCCCGTACAGCCTGCTATGGAGGGCTGTAAGGCTTGTAGAACATTCCGCCCCTAGAGGGTAGAATGTTCTAATTTGTAAAAAGAAGTCCTCTCGGAGCCGGAGGGGGTTGAAATCCCATCTGCTGCATGAGACCTATGTTCACAGCAATAGCTGTTGATGCTCAGGGCTTCTACCAGCCATTAGAAGCCCGGAGCACGCCATAGTCTTCAATGGAATGCTCAACATTCCAATGTTCTAATATAACTTATTTTTTGTTGCTGTCTTCTGTTTCACTATGCCTTAAGTAAATTGGGAACTGACCCATGATTTAATATCCCTTAGTACTATTGTGCAAATGGCAGAACTTAATCATTCTAAATGACCAAGAGGGCCCAACAGATGAGCTGTTGTTTTTTTATGGGCAGAAATTTGGATACCTCCCTCGTGAAATCAGCTCCCCTTACAGGAGCAACAATAGGTTTCGGACCTCATTATGTGTGGCCAGTGTTTGTGATGATAAATCTAACTCAGCGGGGGAGGGAAATCATTGGTGGGGACAAATAGTACCCAACAATGAGATTGTCCCCGATAATGAGGATAACGTGAGGATTTTGGTGCCTACTACACTAAAATCCACATGTTCCAAGAATTACGGGCATTGAACTCCCAATATGCTTTTTAGGTTTGACCTGTCGAAAATAATGTGGTAAAAACTACAGAAGTGCTGTGTGAGTCTCCTAACTCAAATTCTGTTATGTATGGAAACAGCAGTTATCACACACATTAGAATTATCTAGTTCACTCGTAATGAGGGACTTAGGGAACTGGAAGGAATGCCCGCCTGAATGATGGAGAAAATATCTAATTCTTTGCTTCCTGTCTGGGCTTTGCATCTAATTCATGACACCCTTGTAAAGAGCGACATGATGACATTTGATTATATTTAATAGCCTGCACTTGGGCGTCTGAAATTCGGACACATCTGTTGGCGCAAAAGTCATGCATTCCAGGAGTCATGTCGCAAACACGATGCAACTCCAGCAATGCATATTGAGGCAGATCCTCATTGTGCTGCATCACTCCTTACGCCTCCTTCAAGCAGGTGTAAGTTTTGGATGCAGTGGCGTCCTAGAAGTGGCGGAGGGCTTTACAATGTGATGCATCTCCCTAGAACGTTTTTACGCCGACGCTGTGTCAGAAAAAGTGACGCAACGTCAGCCCATTTATAACGTGACGCATCTAGGGAGAGGTACAAAAGGGGGTGGTGATGGACGGAGCATCTGAATCAATCAAACACACACACCCAGTCAAAAGATCATGGCTATATGCAAATCAGTCTGACCACGAGGCACAGGGTCAGACTGATTTGCATATAGCCATGTCTGAACTGGGGTGGCAGAGTGGGCTAAAGAACGGTGATGGATTAAACCCAGATCTCTTGACTGGGTGTGAGTATCTGATTGATTCAGAGGCTCCGTCCATCACCAACCCCTTTTGTACCGCATCTAGGGAGATGCGTGACGTTGTAAATTCCTGTGTCACATTATACCTGCGTCAGGTATAATGTATGCAGGGTGGGCATTCCCACGCAGGAAAGTCTTGTAAAAAAAACCAAAGTGAAATCTGAAAGATTTCACTACGCCACTTCTAGGACACCACCGCATCAAAACCTTACGCCTGCTTGAAGGAGGCATAAGGCGCCTTGATGCCTTCGGATTTTAGTTGCACATTACAAGTTTTCTTTCTTTTCATTTCATTCATTCATAAGGAGTGACACAGCACAATGAGGATAGGCCTCAAAATGCATTGCTGGAGTTGCGTCGTGTTTGCGACACGAGCCCAGCAATGCGTAACTTTGCATTTCTGATGCATCTGTTAATCCTTGCACCATGGTGCGCCGTATTGTAAATACGACGCATTCATGGTGGTGTGCAAGGGTTTCTCAGGGTGACGCAGAGAAAGTGACGCATCTCTATAGAAGCATCACTTTCTTGTAAATCTGCCCCTTAGATTGGTTCACCCATGGTTTTATTTTAGGTGATTCATTTTACTGACAGGATTTAAAGGTCTACAGTATTTCCTATTACTAATTGATATTCAGCCTATGTTAAACCATTTTAATCCTTGAGAATAAAATCAAGAGAGATGTGATTCTGTTGAATTCTTATCTCACCAGTGTAAATCTGTGTGGTTGTAGCTAATTTCCCAGATTTGTTTGAGAGAATCCTGGTGTTGAAGAACATTAAACTGCTCCCAAGCGACAGTTTGTAATTTTGGTACCTCAACTCCCTACTGGCCCTCTCATGTCTTCTTGTGTTGATATTGCAAGGCGACTTCCTCCAGTGGCCTAGATACATCCCCGATAGTAGCTTCCATCGAAGGTGCAGTTGTTCGGAAGGGGTTAGATGAGAAATACAATTCTATGGAATGGTCAGGATAAAACAGAGCCCCAGAGAGCACTGACATACTAAATACTTTTAAAAAGTCCTGATCGCAGTTGACAATGTGTACAGTGTAAAAATGTATAACAGATCCTGGAATCACACTGCTTCACAAAACATTAGAGGGCCGATTTCGATGTCGGGCAGAACTTGATCTGGGTCCGACTGACCTTGAGTCTGCGGTCCCAACCGCCTCATAAGGATGCGACTGAACAGTGTTCTGTCGCATGCCTGCATTTCCCTATGGGAGCATGCATTACGGCTGTAAACTGGCCATAATATATGCTCCCATAGGGAAAAGGGAGGTGCTGTTTATCCCTGCAACCCGTAGCAGACCCCTTGAGGAGACTGCCAACGGGTGCAGGGATCAACAGCCCCCTACCGGAGGCTGCGTACCCAAAGGGGGCCCTGCTTTGGGCCCCCAAGCACGCTTTCAGACATGGTTTCCATGTCGGACATACGGGCATGGAAACCATGTCGGAAACAGTGCATCGTAATCCCAAGGGCGAAAAGGCCCACTCTTTGGGATTATGGGTCAGCCCCGACTGGCCGATGGGCTCCATGAGCCCGTCGTAAGCCAGCCGGAATGCATCATATTGCGGCGGTTGGAAAGTAAACCCAGTGGCCCAATACAATGTGGCCAGGAAATCTCTGCCCGTTGGTCTCCTAGGTGTCTAACATCAGTTCACACAACCTCCTTCAGAATACCAGGATGTA
This sequence comes from Lissotriton vulgaris, assembly GCF_964263255.1. NCBI lineage: Eukaryota > Metazoa > Chordata > Amphibia > Caudata > Salamandridae > Lissotriton > Lissotriton vulgaris. Next base: position 1,810,156,148 of record NC_141693.1, on the reverse strand, counting down.
ATGGTCCCTGTATTGGTTAGTGATTATATTGATTAATTTCTTGATTTTGAGAATTGTAGGTCACTCCTCCTACACCAATTATCTTTGCCCTAGGATATGAACATTGAAATTGGGCCTGGCCTTGAAAATGACATAAATTAACAACCAGACAGGACACACTTAACCTAGGGCCTCATTTACAAAAAATTGGAGAAGGCCAGTGCTGCAAATCTTTTTGCTGCACTGCCCTACGCCAATTTGAAAGGGCAGGAGCGCACCGTATTTCCAGATACAATGCATTCCTGTCCTTTGCAGGGTGGCTTTGCCTCACCTCATAGATATGATTGAGAGGCCTGCGCCAGCAAAGTGTACGACAAACTGATTCCCCAGTGGCACGGGCCTCTTGTAAATAAGCCCTCAATTTAGAAGTTACGAAACATTTTAAGGACCCTTCCAAAGACTGTGGACCTTCTGTATACCCTGGCATACAGAGTATGTATCCTTGCCATGGCAGAGTACTTTACTTCTGCCATGGTGAGGGTACTCTGTCCATCAAAGTTACTGATGTCGGCCGGCCCAGTGAACAACTCTTGGATTTTTAGGAACCACCGCCATGGTAGTTCCGACGGACAACTCTACCAACATGACAAAGCAGTCTGTCAAACTTAAAAAATATATATATATTTTCAAAAACAAAATCATAAAGTGAAATTTTGTTTTTTAAAATACAAAAATACAATAACCTCCTCACCATGGGAGTTTTCTCCCATGGCACGAGGGTCATTTTGCAGTTTTCTCTGCCCCTCACATCTAGGTTTTACCTCCAGGTTTTACCTGGCGGTGAGGAGCAGTTAAAACTGGCCATGTTTTCACCAGCTCTAAATAGGACAAAAAAACACATATCCAAACATACAACAGCCCTTACTCTGTTGGACCTTTGGATGTGTAGGGAGGACGAAGAGATGGATTAGTCTCCACCATCTACATACTGAATTTCCGCTCAACTCTTAATGAGGCGGTCACAACTTCACTATGGCAGAGACGGTACTCCGACGCTGTTTCGATGGAGTACGCTCTCCAACACAGTTTAAATCAGACCCTTTAGGGGATGGGTCTTTATGTTACCAGTGCAATAGAGCAAATGAAGATTATATGATTTGATGACCACCTGTATATCTGTATATAGTGCGACTTTAGAAAGACTTGCACATCTGGAAATAGAGTTAGCCATGCTTAAAGCTACACTAATGGCTCTTGTGTAGCCTCACTCCGAGTGGCACTGGGTTGCCCATTCCTGAATTTTGAACTTCATGTAACCACTTGGGAAGCCTCAAAGCTGAGCAGGGCAGCCTACCTCCTCGTGGTTCTTCTTGAGGTAGGCCAGCTCCTCAGCAAGGCTCTCCAGCTGCGTCTCCAGGTCTGATTTGGAAATGGTGAGCTCGTCCATGACTTTGCGAAGACCATTCATATCCGCCTCCACGTTCTGGCGCAGGAACAGTTCATTTTCTCCCCTGAGCACGAGTACAGATAAGCAAGAGTCATTTTAACCAGGAGAGCACATGGGTGAGATGAGACATAAGGATAAGTACCCTGATTTAGAGTTTGCCGGATGGAGGGTACTTCCTAAGGATGGTGGCGAACATTACCTTTGCAATCCTGAGGAACCTCCACCCTCCAAATGCAGAGTTGTTCACCGGCTCAGCGGAAAAAACTCTGTACTCTGACACGGGACGCCATCACAGAGGCACTTGTTAATGTATGAAAAGTTTGACGGACAGTACTGTCAGCCATGATGGCATGCCGTCAAACATTTAGAAAGTTTTTAGTTTTTTCAAAACATACCCCCAAATTGGGATATTTTTTAAAGGGAAAAGAATAAAAAACTATATACATAAAAAAACTAAGCACCCCCTACACCCTGGGCGTGTTTTATAGTCTTTTTCTTATCCATTACCAGCAAGTTTTCCTGCACTGAACAACAGAAAAAATAAAAGTCTTTACACCATCCTCCCTTCATATGGCAGATGGTACAAAATTGTTCCTCCGACTTCCTCTACTCTCTTGGGTCATCGAAGAAAGTATCCTGAAGTATTCCAGTGACAGAGCTAATGTTGGCTCTGTTGACAGAACACTAAGGGGCATGTTAGCAAGAACCTCGTTAAATTATCGCCTGCCGCTAAAACAGCGATAATGGGCTTGCTAATATGCGTCATAGAATTCCAATAGAAACCCAGGTTAGATGTCCTGCATTTCTAACCTTGGCTTCTATGGGAATTCTATAACGCATATTAGCAAGCCCATTAACGCCGTTTTAGCACCAGTTTCCTGCTGCTCAAACGGCGGTAATTTCAATGAGGTTCTTGCTAATATGCCCCTAAAGGTCTGTCCAGAAGCACCTATCGATAATTTAGGGTGGAGGGAAGATTAGGTCAATAAGGGGGTAGCCTGATGGGTGATGTCCCTCACTTCCTGAACAAGACTACATTTGTAAAAAACTGTGAAAGTTCAGTAGCAAGGCCCCTATTAGGGGGTTCAAAACATAAATAAAAGTCGCTGCAAAGCCAGTGTGAAGAAACTGGGGCCCAGGTGTCCTAGCAGCTTGAGAGCAGAATCTAAGAAAGCACTGTTTGCTGCAGGGGGCAACAGGCATTAAGAAGAATAAATCCCATGTACATTTTTCACACAACATCTGAATGTTATTCTGATGTTTAGAGATTGATAGCAACTCCTAGCATATGTTTCCCACAACCTGTTTTATTCTGAGTTGGAACGTGCACTGTCGATAAAATGGTTTGCTCTGCTCACATGCAGGACAAAGGGCCTTATTAAAAGGATGGCCGAATTTACTCTGTATGTCAACATGGTGGAGGACATGTCCGTCAAACTCTAGGCCCAACATTATTAACTGCTGGTAAACAACTTTCTGGTTAAAATTTGTTTAATGCCTATTATTTTCTTTCTTAAGAATCTTTATCTTTATAGCAGTGGAATTCATGTTGTATCAGTGTGTTAAAATGTCAGACTTGCCATATAGCAAAGCCACATAATGTGTGGCCTAATTTGCATTTATTTATAAAACATGCTGCACAATTTGACTTTCTTTGCCACATAAACTGTTCAACCCTGCAGTACTATGGGTTTGTCCATGATCACAACTGTCCCTGTCTACAGTTCTTTCTGCAGTTTGTGAATGGTTCATTCAAAACGTGTCAAATAAAATGTAAGCAATGTGTTTTAATATGCGATAGCTCAGAACTTCCATTGGTGAACCCATAAGATAGTTGACCTAGCCACCTTATACATTAAAATAACTGTGAATGTTAGTTGAACAGAGAAGAGACGACGCCTCCCAGCTCCTCTCATGGCCACAATAAACAGACTCACTCACTTCAGCTTGAAGTCATCCGCTGCCAGTCTGGCGTTGTCAATCTGCAGCACGACCCTGGCGTTGTCAATGGCAGCCCCAATGATCTGGAAGACATGGGGATAATCAGTGCACGGCGGCTATGCCTCCCCGGTCGGCAACGCATCACTGAGCTTCTTTCACACTGAATATCAAACAACCCCATCCCATCTTGCTAGATCAATAGACCTGTCCTGGGCGTCACCCATGTTTGTGTCATGGCTGTCCCCATGCGTATACATTCTTGGGTCAAGGATGGTTGAGAGGTCATGCCAACTGATTAATCTAGTTCACTTTTTGTGTGAGTTATCTCCAGTGAAGCATCCTGACCCAGTTAGTGACGGTACAAAAGCCGTGCCCGGCACACCCAACCTGCACATTTTCTGCCTCCCCTTACAGACGGTCGAAGCAACTTCTTGGACTTTCTCCTGGCTTACTCAGCGCAACCATACTCAGGGCCTCTGGAAGTATGCATTATGGGACGAGGTGGATAATTATGCGTTGAAAATAGGCAAATTATGTGGCATAATTCGGCGCATTCAGTGGCAATACTATGTCAACTTTTAAGACACATTAACATACGTGCTAACATTTTGAATGTGGTTAGAGGGAGATTTTTTTTTGGGGGGGGGGGTGGATTGGGAGAATTGATTTTTCCCTTTGATGTACATTAAGGAGGAGGAGATTTTAGGCGGTAGACATAAAAAATATAAAGTCTAATTTGGCTTACACAATCGTGAGTCTCCTGCCTGAATTGGTTGTGTTGGCATATATGCATTAATGCGATGTGGGCAAAGTTTTCCCGCCATTAGGTCCGGTTTGACATTCGAATACAGAAATCAGCAACTGGACAGTGAGCAGTTAGATTGTGTAAAGGGACTGCCAACTCATGTGAATGCGTTTGGCCCTTTCTTTAGTATCTTTTGATCCATTTCAGCTATAAACAAACATTTTTTGTTGAAAACTACAAATTATGTTGCAAATGGTTAACTATGCGTGAAAAATCAAATCAAACAGAACATCACAAAGGTGCAGAATCGCACAATCCCATTGGCACAGACCCCTGTAACCGGGCTGGAGGACAGTACTTCACGTTATGGGAGACAATAGATTTAGGGTTATCAGGTTACTCAAAGCCCTGAGCCTTAAACAAACCAGTGTATGCTGGAAGTTGTAGTTTTTGTTGGGGACTACCTCTTAAACTATGAAACGTGAAAGTATAGCCAAAAACTGCAAAAGTTGTGCTCCAGTGGTGTGGACTCATCCTAATTAAAACCCACACACAACTTAAGATTTGGATTCACAAGTTAAAGGCAGTGCTCCATCATGCTTACCTGATTGGTGAGGTCCTGAATCTGCTTGTAGTATTTGCTGTAGTCGCGGGCTGCGGCGCCCCCAGCACCGCCGGGGTGGTTCTTCTCATACCACTCCTTGATTTTCTGCTCCAGGTCGGCATTGGAGTTCTCCAGAGCCCTCACCTTCTCCAGGTAGGAGGACAGGCGGGTGTTGAGGTTCTGCATGGTCTCCTTCTCCCCGGCGGAAAGAAGGGTATCCCCTCCACCACCGAAACCTGCTCCACCACCGAATCCATTAAGGACACCGCCAGCATTGACAGAGCCAAAGCTGACTCCGTTCCCCTCCTGGCTAAGATGGATCCCTGGTGCCACACTGAAGCTGCTGCTAACCCCTCCACCACCACTCCCAAAACCTCCACCACCACTCCCAAAACCACCACCACCACCACCACTCACCACACTGGATACACTACTCCGTCTCATTTTGATGCTATGGTAAGCCATGGTGGTGAGCCAAGCAACAAGCTTCTACTAAAAAGGTGTATGGGGATCTGACAAGCAAAAATGTATCCCACCCTTTTATACAGAGTAGAGTGGGTGTTTCATTTCTCAGACCTGTCCTCTGCAGTGGGCAAACACTAGCACCTGCACCAATTCCTGCTCATTGGGAGTTGCCCTTTTTGATGAAGGTCCTTTTCGCTTGAGTCGTTGGCGCCCCAGGGCTGTTTACCATGCATTGACGATGGTCTGATGTGATAGGGTGGAGTGGGAGCGGCCAAACCAGATGCGATTTCTGTTAACACAATTAAGCAATCCTTTCCCCTTGTTTTAACCAATTCTCTCTACCCTGTTTAAGTACATATTTTTCTAGTCCTCCCTTCTGTCAACTTTGTGCATGTTCAATATGCATGTGCAAATGTGCATGCTGTACATTTGCTCATGCATTAAAGGTACAAATCATTTTTTTCTTCAAAAGGAAGATCGTTTTCCCCATGCAAAAAAATTCTTCCCGTTCACATCCACCAATTTTGGAGGGTTTTCCTCCCCATTCACACCTGGGGGACCGAAGAACACCAGCCGTTGACAGGAGTAAATCTGCTAACAGATACAGAGTGAACATGTGCCTGACATTAACAGGAGTACATTTTTTACCTTATTCTGAGTGGGACCGTGCCTGACCTTAACAGGAGTAACATTCTGCCACTATCCAGAATGAGAACATGCCTTACAAAAGCATGTAGATAGCCAGAAGCTTGAACATTTGTGGCCGTGCACCAACTTTCCAACACACCCCAGTCCTTCACGTCCACTCTTGGCCCTCGGGATATTATTAGGTCTCATGTAATATTTAGGGGTGTGCGAAATTCGTGTAAATTTCTTTTGCAAACTTCCACGAATGTTGCTGAAAATTATGCTTAACTATCCAAATGCAGAATTCTGACGCTATATTTTAGGGCGAAATGCATCCTTGTGTCGATTTTTGACACAAAACACATTTTCTGTTAAAAAAGCATGAAAAACACAAATACCGCAAACAACAGACATTCTAATTATAATTGTTTGTGTTGTTCCTTCCTCCAGTACCATAATTTTGTGGAGATTGATGGCAAAATTACTCAATGTGGCATAATGGCGTAATAACATGCGTAACATGAAATTCTGCGAACTGAACTAGCATAATTTAAATTTTACCCAGGCCTACTAATATTATGCCATACAGGTGAGGTAAATATGTCAATAATTGAACTCACTTTTTGTTATGCTATGCTTTTGGCATTTGTCTTGTGCACAGTCTGGCACTGTTTGGCATTGCAGGGCTTTCAGTATTCTGGAGGGACCATAACGTTTTCATCACAGATGTAGCATAAATGGGCATTGTAAGAATTTAGGTTCGTATGAGGGGTGGAAGCCACACTCAGACAACAACCACAATCCTTGTCAGGGTGAACCTTAAAAGTCACTAAATTAGCCTGTGGTTAACCTTTTGGTAGCTGGGCACTAATCAGTTAGGGAGAACTCAGAGGCTAAGTGAAAGCACACAAACAGTAATAAAGTAAAAACATAACACACGAAAAATCTGAAACCACTTTAGATAATAAGATTCATTTTGAAAAATAAAATAACAACCACGTGAATTACATCCAATTAGTAGTACAGGAGTTTTTATATTTAGAGTTTTTAGTGCAATCTAGGACCCAAAAGATCAAAGCGTCAACCATGAGAAACTGGTAGCACCAGACCGGGGCACAGTCAAAAGTAAAGGTAGACCACTATGTAGCACGGTTTGGATACAAGGGGTAGATGGGTCCAGCCTTGGCTTACCTTTTGAATTTTGCAGAAAAGTTCCTGAGAAGGTGAAGTTTGATTGGGCAAGGCAGCTGGCAGTGTCCGAGGAGGAGCCATTGTCATTGGGGGCCATTGAGCAGAGTCTCTGTGAAGATTTTTACCTTTGTACTTTGTACCTTTTTTGGAAGTTGTAAATCTCCAGTGGGACAAAGCTGCAGGCTGTATCCAACAAGGGTTCCACCAAACCAGATACCTCCGCCTAGAGGTCCCGCTGCTACAGAGAAAAATGTAGCTGTAGCTAAAGCAGAGTCAGACCGACCGGGAATACAACTTAGGTGGGTAGGCTGGCAGGTAGGACCCAGTCTTCTGTCAGTTTTCAGATTACGTTTTGGTGGAATATGTTCTAAGTCCCAAGTTTTAGGGTTAGGCAGGAGCAGTACCTGGGGGACACCACTTGAGGGTTAGGACTCACTACAGCAAAGACCAGGTGCAGGGTTCAAACTCTCTTGAGCTTGTTATGTCCCTGTAGCTTACGCAGGAGGACAGCCAACTAGCCCTTGGAGACACTTGATAGTCTTGAGTACAAGGAGGTGGTCCAGTTCTCCTTCAAGCAGCATGGCAGACCTCTATCAAAAAGTGCAGTCCTCTGGTAACAGCAGAACAGTCCTAAGGGGGTCCAGGCAGTCCTTTCAAAGTATTCCACAGGTCTAGGAGTGTACTGAAGAGCTATTCTGATGGTCCAATATTTATACCTGGTGCCACTCTATGAAGTGCAGAGTCTTACTTGTACTACTCCCACATCTGGTTCTGGAAAGTTATTTTATTTCCCTGCCAAGGTTCCAAGAAGTTTGGGGTGACAAAAAGCTAGTGTCAGGTTCATTTGTGAATGTGCTGGAGGCAAGCCATTTGAAGTGTAAATGGGCAGGATACAGGTCCACCACCAGCCATCCTAGAAGGCACATAATAGCTCTTTGTCCCACTGTCTGGGAGGTATACACAAAGCCCAACAACCAAACCATTCACAGGCATGCGACTCCGGTCAATGGCAGCAGATATCAAATGGTTGAAACAAGAAAATACCATCTTTCTACAAGTAGCCGAATGGATGAAAAAGAGCCGCCTAAAACTTAACTCAGACAAAACGGAAGTCCTCATCCTCGGATCATCCCCCTCTGCCTGGGACGACTCATGGTGGCCATCGGCCCTGGGCACAGCACCCATACCCACAGACCACGCACGTAACCTGGGCTTCATCCTAGACTCCTCCCTCTCGATGACCAGACAAGTCAACGCCGTCTCATCCTCCTGCTTCAACGTACTTCGTATGCTCAAAAAAATCTTCAGTTGGATCCCCTCCAAGACAAGAAAGACTGTCACCCACGCACTGGTCACTAGCCGAATGGACTATGGAAACACCCTCTACGCCGGAATCACAGCCAAATTACAGAAAAAACTCCAACGCATCCAAAACGCATCAGCCAGACTCATATTGGACATCCCTCGCCAAGACCACATTACCGGTCACCTGAAAGACCTCCACTGGCTTCCCGTCAACAAGAGAATAACGTTCCGTCTCCTCACCCACGCACACAAGGCCCTCTACAAACTGACACCCGAATGCCTCAACACACGACTGTCCTTCTACACTCCCACCCGCCAACTAAGATCCTCCAATCAAGCCCTCGCCGCAGTTCCGCGAATCCATAGATCCACCATGGGAGGAAGATCCTTCCCCTACTTGGGGGCCAAGACCTGGAATTCTCTCCCCACTCACCTCCGCCTTACACAGAACCACATTCCCTTCAGAAAGGAACTTAAAACCTGGCTATTCGATAAATAATATTAGAATTGGATAAATGCACAGCGATTTGTTAACTTTCAAAGTTCAACAGTTAGTCATTTTTTTGGTGCACCGTAAGGTGGCGTCGAGGGTCCTGCGACGTCAAGATACACAACACAGATGTGGCACTAGAGGATCTCTAGTGTCATCCCTTAACGGGCACACAAGTATTTGTCTTCCCACACAAAGAAGACTTTCAATCCAATGTTTCAATTGTTCATGAAATTTATTATATATTTGTAGAAGAATTTATCATCATCATCTTTTATGTTGTTCATTCGATAACATTCTTATATTTGTAAATCAGACATTGTCATAATAAGGCATCCAATGCATTTCGGGCATTATATAGCATGCCCTTCATCAGGGAAATAGACACTGTAAAACAAGGAATAATAAAATCATATCATCAAAAGGTTCTGTGTGAGTCTTCGTAACATCAATCATAACATCAACAATGCAGGATCTGCTAAATATATGCATATAAATCAGTATGAGCTGTGTGTGAATTCAAGAGTTTAGTGATTCACATGCTGTGGTTAGTATTAGTGAAAAAAGAAAGAATCTTCTCAAAGAAAAAATGCTCTAACTCACATGGCTGGGTCTCTAACAATACTTGTAGTTCTGCAAATCAAAAATAAGGCAGTGTTATAAAAACAGCCTCAACTAGTGGGGCAGTTCATAAGGTAAAAAAAACATACTAACAACCAGGCTGGTGGTCTATAAAGTCCCTCACAACTAACCTTGCTCAAGAATAGGTGCGCGATAGCGTCCTTCTCTCCTCGTACTCCGCGATGGCTCAATGAAATGCCACTCGCGTTCACCTATTTAACCTGGATTCTGGTCATGTGACAAGTCACATGGCATGGCCATGGAAGAAAGACTCAAAATCGAGGGTTCTAAGTAATACCCGAATCACTGAGCATTATCTAACTACTGATTATCGTGATGGGTGGCCTGGAGAGCCGGTTGCGAAAAAATGCTAGAAAATATAGAAGAAGATATATATAAGCTAACACGATTAAGAAAAGTAGGTTAAAAAAATTAGGTTAAGAAAATGAAAATGGTTAGAAAGAAATACCGGGAATCGAACTAATCACTACTGGGGTGTTAAATGAGCTGTTCTCTGGTTAGTGCTATCATGGAATGTGAAGATATGGAAAAGAATATAAGAAGGTGTAAGTGTCAGATGTGTATATGAACTCACATAGTATACACAAGGAACAGTCAGGGGAGCAATTAATTATAGGTAACATGCAAATTCAATTCTTTCATTTAACCCCAATGGTTTCTGGCAGGATAAATTTTGTATCCAAAAGTTCTCTCTCTGCAGAAGGTATTTAGAATTGTCTCTGCCTTCTACTTTCTGGACCGTTTCAAGGATAATGAATTTGATCTGGGAGATGTTATGATGTTCTTCAACAAAATGGGAGGATAATGCAGATTTCATATTTTTCAAACGAATGTTGGACTTGTGTTCGGTTAGACGTACTTTGATTCGACGTTCCGTCTTACCAACATACATTTTGCCACAAGGACATCTGATTCCATAGATGACATTACTCGATTCACAGGTGGCATTTACCTTTAGTTTGATGGGGTAACCTTTTGAAGGATGACAAAATGTGTTGCCACGGATTATGTTGTTGCAACTTCCACAGTTAAGGCAAGGTTTCGTACCAGAGAATTTCGTTGCAGGTGTTGAGGTTGTAGATGTTTTGTGTTGAAGAATTTCTCCAAGATTCTTTGATCTAGTGTAAGCAAAGATAGGAGGTTGATTAAACGACTGTTTGAAATCGGGTTCAAGATTCAGGATGGACCAATGTTTTAAAATGGTTTGTTTGTATTTCTTGCTGGATGTGGAATATCTGGATACCACCACTGTACGTGTTTGTTCAGATTTAGTTTTGATGGTTAGGAGTTTCTCTCTATCCAATGTTTCAACCTTTTTCTTTGATTCCTCTAGTAGAGATTCAGGGTAACCTCTATCCAAGAATTTCTTTTTGACTTCTCTTAGTTTCACACCTAATGCATTTTCATCTGAGGTAATTCTCTTTACTCTTGCCATTTGTGAAAACGGCAGATTATTAATCAAGTTAGGTTGATGAAAACTCGAGTATAACAACATGTTGTTCCTGTCCGTTGGTTTGGTGTAAACATCTGTTTTAAAGCCTGCTGGAGTTCTAGTGACTTTAACAGCCAAGAAATTTACTGAGGTTTCTGATGTGGTCCATGTCAGTTGGATTCGTGCGTCCAGATTGTTGAATTTAGTGAGTTCCGTTATTAGTTTCTCCTCAGTGTTAGACCAAAGAATGAAAAGGTCATCAATGTATCTGATCATTGTTTTGAGATTGCGAGACCATTCTGTGTTCAAAAAGATGTGTTGATTTTCATACCACTGCATGAATATGTTGGCATACGAGGGTGCTGCCGAATTACCTATAATTAATTGCTCCCCTGACTGTTCCTTGTGTATACTATGTGAGTTCATATACACATCTGACACTTACACCTTCTTATATTCTTTTCCATATCTTCACATTCCATGATAGCACTAACCAGAGAACAGCTCATTTAACACCCCAGTAGTGATTAGTTCGATTCCCGGTATTTCTTTCTAACCATTTTCATTTTCTTAACCTAATTTTTTTAACCTACTTTTCTTAATCGTGTTAGCTTATATATATCTTCTTCTATATTTTCTAGCATTTTTTCGCAACCGGCTCTCCAGGCCACCCATCACGATAATCAGTAGTTAGATAATGCTCAGTGATTCGGGTATTACTTAGAACCCTCGATTTTGAGTCTTTCTTCCATGGCCATGCCATGTGACTTGTCACATGACCAGAATCCAGGTTAAATAGGTGAACGCGAGTGGCATTTCATTGAGCCATCGCGGAGTACGAGGAGAGAAGGACGCTATCGCGCACCTATTCTTGAGCAAGGTTAGTTGTGAGGGACTTTATAGACCACCAGCCTGGTTGTTAGTATGTTTTTTTACCTTATGAACTGCCCCACTAGTTGAGGCTGTTTTTATAACACTGCCTTATTTTTGATTTGCAGAACTACAAGTATTGTTAGAGACCCAGCCATGTGAGTTAGAGCATTTTTTCTTTGAGAAGATTCTTTCTTTTTTCACTAATACTAACCACAGCATGTGAATCACTAAACTCTTGAATTCACACACAGCTCATACTGATTTATATGCATATATTTAGCAGATCCTGCATTGTTGATGTTATGATTGATGTTACGAAGACTCACACAGAACCTTTTGATGATATGATTTTATTATTCCTTGTTTTACAGTGTCTATTTCCCTGATGAAGGGCATGCTATATAATGCCCGAAATGCATTGGATGCCTTATTATGACAATGTCTGATTTACAAATATAAGAATGTTATCGAATGAACAACATAAAAGATGATGATGATAAATTCTTCTACAAATATATAATAAATTTCATGAACAATTGAAACATTGGATTGAAAGTCTTCTTTGTGTGGGAAGACAAATACTTGTGTGCCCGTTAAGGGATGACACTAGAGATCCTCTAGTGCCACATCTGTGTTGTATTCGATAAATAATGCATCCCCTCCCCCAAGCGCCTTGAGACCCTCTGGGTGAGTAGTGCGCTATACAAATTCTTGAACTTGAACTTGAACTTGAACATTGTGGCTTTAAATCTGACTTTACCATTAAAAAGGATTTTAAATTAGAATTCATCTGTGTCCAAACTTGACATACCTATCTGTTCCCAATAGTGAAAAATGAATGTAGGAGCTTTTCACTACCAGGACATGTAAAACATAGAAACACATGTCCTACATTTTGAAAACAGTGCACTCTGCCCTTTGGGCCTTTAGTGCCTACCTTAGGGGTGACTTATTTGTATTAAAAAGGAAGGTTTAGGCCTGGCCTGGAAAAAGGTTTGATCTGTCACGACGAATTGGCAATTTAAAACTGAACTACATGCTGCAATGGCATGCCTGAAGCATGTTTTAAAGTGCTACCTGAGTGAATGGCACAAGTGTGCTACAGGCCCACTAGTAGCATTTAATTTACAGGCCTTGGGAACAACTATTACCATACAATAGTAAATTAGAAGTAAATTAAATGTGCCAATCACATGTGGTTTACTGAGAGAGCACTGGCACGTTAGCACTGGTAACGTCCCAGAATCCTAATGCCAACAAAAACAAATTCAGCAAACAGGAGGGGTGAAGGAAAAAAGTTTAGGGGGTGACCCTGCTGAGAGGGTCTAACAGGCATGTTCCTTAGGAAAGCTTTTTAGCTTCAATGAGACATGATGGATGTTAATACGTGATTTTAATTATTCTTGCACTTAATCACAGATAGACAGAGGAGTGAGCAACAGGAATATCAATTTGCATTAATGACTGACAAGTGCAGCACCAGTGAATGGTAAATGCATAGAAAGCATGGTGTGCAGGGTAAAAGAAGGACCAGAAGTAGAGTGTAAGAGTGCAAGTCGGACTCTAACAGAGAGAAAAGGAAACAAAAAGGTCAATAGATATCACACTGAGGGCCTAATTACGAGTCTGGCGGTCCTTGGATGACCAGACTCATGGTGGGCGTCTGTGGCGGCATTACAACAGCCACATTTCAACCTTGGCGGTCGTGCTGCCCTAGAACCGCTGACTCCTCCAAGGAACCAAGGTTCTCTGGTGGTGGTGCGGCGGGCTTAAGGCAGTAGTATCGCTTGAGTGAACTGCTGCAGTCCCGCCAAGCATATTATGACCTTCCTCACATCCACTGATTTCATGGAGGTCTTTCCTCCATGAAAACAGTCGCCGTGAGGTAAGAAAGGGCGCCTTGCAGGGACCCCTTGTGCCTCACTCCATGTGGATGCACACAGGAGGGCACAACATGTGGCACAACATGTGGCACAACCAGTTCCAGCACGGCATGGACTTCACAGTCCATGCAGTGCTGGAACTTCATTTGATGTTCCCATTGCAGTGCATATTTTATAGGCACCGCTGTGGGAACGCCAAAGTAACTGGCTGCCATAATTCGGCTGTGGTTCTCACAAAGGTTTGGCAGTGTGGCGGAGGGGCCGTCCCGCAGCCGCACTGTCAAACTTGTAATCGGGCCCTGAGTGTTGGTGGTGCAAGATTCCCTCATCTAGGTCACACTCAGTCAATAAAAACTACGTTTTTACCACATACGGAATATGTACAGCACATGCAGTAGTTGTGCAGGCTTCCCTTATGCGCAAACATGGGCAGTAGCAGTGTCTTCCACACGAATCAGAACATGGGCAGCAAATACAGCAGAAGTGCAGCTTCACTTATGTACAGAAAAGTGACAGGGCAGACACAATATTGAAAGCTTCTCCTATTCAGAGGAAATGTAAGGGATGGGAGCTTCCTCATACACAGAAGATGTGCTCCATGGACAGCAGTAGTGTATGTTTTCATTCCATCCAGCTAAGAATGGTTCATCAGAGTCAACAGAAATGTAATCTTCGCTCACTCAACTAAATGACTGAGGAAGTTACATGGCGTATTCCTATTCTCACTGCTCTGTCCTAGGTAAAGTGCACTTGTCCATCTCCCGCTCAACCCACGAAGACTATGGGTCTCATTGATGAGAAGTGTTGCATAGCTGTGTGAAAGCAGCGATGCAACACTTCTCAGTGCTCCCTCCTTGCAACACCAATGATGCGTCATATTTACTGGATGACGCATCACGTTACAAGTAATGTCAGTATTACTGACGTATCTGTCGACACAAAAGTGGTGCATTGCTGGAGTTCTGTTGGAAGCATGACGCAACTCCAGCAATGTTCCTTTCACATGGGGCAACCCATGTGAAAGGGCCTATGTCACCCTTATGCCCGCCATGAGGCAAGGGTAAGGTTTTGGCGCATTGGCATCCTAGAAGTGGCGCAATGAAATCTTATAGATTTCACTGCAACACACCTACAACCCTTTCTTGTGGAGGAATGCTCACCATGCATACATTATACCTGACACAGATATATTGTAGCACAGGGGTTTACGAAGTGATGCATCTGCCTAGATGCATTTCTTCTTAAATATGGCGCAACATGGCACATTATTTACGCCGCCGCTGCATCACTAAAAGTGATGCAATGGTGGCGCAGGCCTTCAAAAATCAGGCCCTATGGTTTTTTATTTCCATAAGGGTGTAGCTAGCATTGGAGCATTGGGTCCACAAATGAAGAAGTGCCTCTGCAACAACTGCTTTTTAGTTGTACAACTGTTGTTGAACAAGGGCCAGACAATGCTCTAAATGCACCGCGACCATCTTTCACATTCCCCAACACAGGGCGTCATTGACAAGCCCATTGTGTCGCTGGTGCGTCACTTTCTTTGACGCACTGGAGGTGTAAAGTCACCCTGGGTAATATTTCATGGCCTTGTAAATATGGGCCCCTTTCACACATTCTTTTGCCTGAAAGGGGTGTTCCATGGGTATTGCTGTGAGTGTTCCCACACAGGTTCCATGGCCCCTGACACATTCCCAGATTTACAACGTTTTGTAAAGCTGGGAATGTATAAAAATCCCATGACTCCACAGGGGAGGCACAGAAGTGGCAAAATGGGAAGAAATGCTTTTATTTCTCCTTGTTTTTCCTCTTTCTATGTGTGCTGCATTCCAAAGCACACATAGAAAGAGAAAAGTATCATTAATGATTATTTTTGTGAGGGAAGGTGTCCCTTCCTGCACAAAAACAATCTTTCCCGCAACGCAGGCACCCTTGCAACATGACGCATGGGTACCTGCACTGGTGTATGGTAGCAAATTGTGCACCAGCACAGGGGAAAACACACAAATGCGTCAAATTGTTGTTAGTAAGACGCATCTTATACTTCTAAAATGACGCAGTTCAGTGCAGCAAAATGTCTTGCTGCGCTGTACAATTTTGCAATAAACGAGGTGCCCTCAGTTCAGATAAGAGAATGGAGAGAAATGTGAAGTGGTGATATTTATAGACCTTGTACATTTGCACTGCTTAGATAACTCACAGTTCCACCATTGACAAAATGGATAGGAGGAGTCCAAGAGCAAAGGAAGAAAGAGTAGGAGGAGGTGTAGTAACTTGGGGCATTGGATAATATCAGCATAATCTATCTTGACAGAACAGGCTGGCTTTGCAGAAGGCGCACATTCAACACCTCATGTCAACGCTTTTATACCTGTTGGGTGATTTCAGAAAAAGTGAAGAATCATGTCCAATAGTTCACAAGTCTTCTTGTTCCTATATATAAGGAAGAGATTTACAAATATATCATAGACAAAAACAACAAACACAAGTACTCATGAGGACAGAGTGTGGAGGAGAACACAGTCAAGTTGGCACAAAGCCCCTGTGCTAGAATATTATATGATTTTAAAAAACAATGTCTATATACATGTATATATTTTAGGTCACCAGCTAAAGCAGTATCAAAGGCCAGACTAAAGACTGAGGATAGGAAGTAAAAAGTATGTAGATGTGTGGGAACAGAGAATGTGAGGTTGAGAGGCCATGCACAGCAGGAGGAAGGAACTGCTGGGAAGAGATGAGAGCAGAAGGTATCAAAACGAAGTCTGGGCGGTTAACTCTGCTCCATTCGCCGAGTTTGCAGAGATTTCCACACTCATTATGTGGAGCTCGCAGAGTTCTGAAAAACTCCACGTAACAGAGTTTTTTTCCTCGCTCGCACGTCGCACGTCATGTTGGAAAGCTCGAGCATGGAAAATCAACCTCCCTGCGGGATTTCTCAACACAGGCTGTTAGTTTTCTCATTGCGAGTAGTTGATTATACTCGCGATCGCTGGCGTTGAGAAACTGTCAATTTGCGTTGAGAAACCTGCCTCTCGAGTAAAAATCTACCCAAGCGGCAGAAAGGAAGCAGTGTTCGGTTGCGCTTTTCACTGTGCCGTTTGTGATGTTTGCACAGTGCAGACAAACACCTGGCACTGAAAATCATTGCGAAAAGCATTTATCCAATGCACTCTGCCGCTTGTGGAGCTCCTTGTAGCGCGTCTGAGTTTTTGCACTTCGCAGAGTTCCGCGTAGTAGAACTCTGCCCAGGCCTAATCGAAACTGAAAGAGAGTGGAATTTATTCATTAAAAAAAGCCATCTGGACATCGGTCCAACTCTCCAACTTAGGTCCGCCAATGAGAATCGGTTGAGTTCAGTTGAACGACATCCCTCCTCCTTTCTTGATGAAATATTTTGTTCTGCAAGACAAAACAACCAAAGCTGGCATTTATTCTTGCAAAACAAAATAACAACGGCCTTGACACAGGGGGGCAAATTTGCAATAAAGTGGCGAAGCCTGTCGTTAAGAAGGCTAACGACACTCTTTGTCACTCTTTGTCACTTTAGAAACTCAGTGCTGAACCATAGTTACTAGAATATGGTGCAGCCCAGCGTTTCCCTCTGTGCTGATGCTAACTTTAGCTGCCTAGTGCCAACACTTGCACCATAGTGCATGGGTGCCTGTGGTGAGGGGACCTTACTGCACATAAACAATCTATAAATGCTGTTTTGTAACTTCTATGTGTCCTGCTTAGTGCAGCACACATAGAAGTTGCAAAATAGCATTTTTTAAACAATTGTTTATGTGCAGGAAGGTTCCCCTTCCTGCACATAAACATAAACAATTATAGGCAATTTTCCGTGTCTATGTGTGTTGCAAAAGTCAGCACACATGGAAACAGCAAAAACAAGGAGAAATAAAGCATTTTTTCTTGTTTCGCCTTTTTAAGACCAGGTTTTCCCTGTTCTTTACGTTTGGCGCTGCCTCCTATTTACGCTGCCCTTGTAAATAGGAAGCAGCGTCAAAATCAATAGGTATTGGGGTGGAACGCCCACTGCAACACCAATTGCCCTCCCCATTCATGCTAAATATAACATGAAAGGGTGCTTTATTTACAAGGCAGTGTTAAGCCATGTTAGGTGGCTTAACGCTGGCTTGTAAATAAGGCGAGGCCCGATCACCATCACAACGTCACTGAAAGTGAGGTTGTGGTTGCGATAGGGGCTTGTAAATATGCCCTAGGGACTTTTCTCCCTACTTCCAGGAGAAAGTGCAACTTCCCTGGTTTCCCGGGGAGAGAAAATGAGTGCTCCTCACGCTCTTTAAAGTGGCTGGGTGACACTATGACATCATGGTCCTGAGGTGAACGGACAGAAAGGTCAAGAGTGTCTGTCAACAGAGCCAGCTGAAGCTCTCCCAATGGAAACCCAGCCAGTCCCCAATCTGTGAACAGGTAAATGGTGTGGGTGTACTGCGACACTGATGGAACGGTGCATTTGCCCTGTTATGGCAGCTGTATCTTTCTGCCACATTCTAAATGACCCTCACAGTCTGTTAGGAGCACAATGAATAATATGTTTTTGCCTGTCACCAGAAGAGACAAGGCATATATACAGTGCCAGATTTAACTCTGTGGAAGGCCACTAGGCAGTCGAAATTTCTGCCCTCCTAGCAAATTATCTCATAATATGTTTTTAATTTTACCAACCAACA
The DNA here is from genome assembly GCF_964263255.1 of Lissotriton vulgaris. Lineage (NCBI taxonomy): Eukaryota > Metazoa > Chordata > Amphibia > Caudata > Salamandridae > Lissotriton > Lissotriton vulgaris. The sequence goes on along the minus strand of NC_141693.1, from coordinate 1,810,137,827 downwards.
ATTTTAATAAACCAATTTTATTACACAAAACAAAACATTTAGGGGCCGATTCCGATTCTGTAAAATCCCGTATGAATAGCCATACTGAGTATTTTTCCTGTACGAATCGTATGTCGTAAGATGCATATCCAAAGCAGTTCTCCGTCCGAATCGTACCAAAGCCTGTATGACTCAATAATCTGTACGAATTGCCATTGTGCAACATTCCGTCCATCAATTGTTGTTTTTGCATTTGTCACCCCGAGTGGGACGGGTATGCTCAGACGTGAGTCCCGTGCTCTCCATGCCACTGGAATCAAGCTATCCTGGCTGATGATGGCTGATTAGCCATAAACCAGTCCTAGGATGCTTGTTTCCAGTCCAGGGAAGACATGGCTTGGCAGTTTGGCTGGACTGTTCCCATGAGGCACAGGGTCAGACTGATTTGCATATGGCCATGTCTGAACTGGGGTGGTGGAGTGAGCTAAAGAATGATGATGGATTAAATCCAGAACAGTTGACTGGGGTGAGTGCTTGCAATGTTCAACACTCCGTCCATTATCCCCTTTCGTTTTCCTTTGTTCGCCCTAAGTTGGCAGGGTATGCCCAGACGTGGATCCCTTGCTCACTTTGCCACTGGATTCAAGCTAGCCTGGCTGATTACGGCTGATTAGCCAGAAACCAGTCCCAGGATGCTTGTATCCGGTCCAGGGAAGACATGGCTTGCAGTCCAGGGACACCCTTGAGGCCAAAATTGGCGCTGTGGGCTCTGAGGTGACATTAATGCAACAGGACCTCTGGAACGCGATAGACTGCATAACTGAAGCTGAGACTTGAGTCTCTGGCATAGAAGACATCATTTCTTCACTTCACACCTGGGTTTGTACCCTTGGAAAGCTCACTAAGGGCCTGGCCATGTGGGTGGAAGACACAGAAGGTCGGGTCGGCAGGAAAAACCTTCGCTCTGTGGGCTTTCCCAAAAACTGTGGAGGAGAGGACCCATTGGCTTGCATCATGGATTCCACTGGACAAGCTGTCCACCGGCTTTATAATAGAACGCGCTCATAGGGCCCTGCTTCAGCGGCTGCCTCCGGGCGCCAGACCATGGCCTGTAATCGCTAGAATCCTGAATTTCCATGATCGTAATGCAATTCTCAGACAGGTAGAATCTCAGGCTGAACATCTATATGAATCCCATCGAATAATGACATTCCCTGACTATACCAAAATGATGCAGCTGCAATGCCAGTCCTTTTTAGCGGCCAAAGCCCGCCTTCGTGATCTCAAAATCGGTACATGCTCCTGTATCTTGCCCGCCTACGAGTATTGCTTAATTCCCGCACCCTATTCTTTGATACTCCAAAACAAGTATTTGCAAGGGCAGATGAACAGAGACATATAAAACCACATATGCCACCACGTCATGATTCAGACTACTCCTCTGGAGAACAAACTGAAAGAGAATCGCAGACATCGGTCAAGTTCAACATGGTGCTCCAAGGCCCGTAATGGCAATCTGGAGGAAGGCCAGGAAGATGGGATATCTAACTCTAGCAAATAAGCAGCTCAAAGCTTTTCTGTGAGGGCTGTTCTGACTGACTGATGTGCATTTCTTGCGAAAAATGAGCATGTGCCGGTGCGCGCGCATACGCAGTTTTTACATAGAATATGATGAAGAGGAGGAGGGCAGCCCAAGGATGCTGCAGCTAAGGTGAGGTGTGTTTATTTACTTTAAAGTCATTTTATTTAACTTGTAGGTCATTGTTAATAGGGCGGGTGGGAGGCTGGCCAACTCTGCTCCTCCACGGAGCGGAACGCGGCCGGGGTTAGACTGGAATGAGGCCTTATAGTCCCCCAATAGTGCAACAATCTTGCCACGCTTGCAATTAATTCAATTCAAATACTTGCATAGGGCTTAGTACACATGCCACTGGCTTTGGGGGGTGGGGTTTGTGGCATCGCCAATATATCTGCACTGCATCAATGCTGAAAGCAGTTTCCTGCACACTGTGTGGACCTGCACCACCCTAGATAGGTTTTTGAAGGGGGTGATCACCTGCCTTGCGGAAGTCCTGGGGTGGGTGCTTCCTAGATCCCCAAGACTGACTTTTTTTACACAACATGGAAGGGATCGGGGATAATAGATACAGCTGCCATCTCCTATTCCTGGGTCTAACACTCGCCAAGTGAGATATAGCTAAATTATGGAGGGCCACTGGTGGGAGTCTGGAGGAGAGGCATTGACTTTTGCATGGAGTTGGAGATGCCAGTCTTTCAAGCCGGGGGATGTCTAAAAAATCTGGAAGTGGTTTATCAGGGTTTTACCCTGGAACCTCAGTCGTCGCTGGATCACACTCTCGATGCAGAGGTTCTGTCACTTGGTCGAGATAAATGACATATTTTATTGTTTGGCATTCTGGTGTGTGGGGCTCCACCTGGGATTGAAGCAAAAATCTTTTGCACAACTGTTTTGTATTGATATTTTCAAACTGTGACATTATGCTGCTATATGCCAATGTATCTGTATATATATATATATATATATAATTATTGAGAAGAAGCGAAACACAATTCATAGTGGAGTTAGATAGCAAATACCCTAATGGGCTTAACACCACGGAAGATTTGCATAATTTCTTAGAAAGGTCCATCTTTTGCATACACACACATAGCTCTCGTTCATGCCCCTCTTACGGTACTAACTTTAAAATTCTCAATGTTTTAGTTCCAAATGATGAGCTTATATAAGTTTAGCTTGATAAAACACACAACATCGTGGTACGACCAGGCTCATGAAATGTAATATATGATGAAATCGTTTTTTTGTCAAATACTAATTTAGCTGAGATAATCATCCCGACATTTATCAGACCATATGCACATATTTATCAAATGTTTTTCTTTGTTTATATTTTAAACACATGTAAATAACTGTATATAAACCGTGTACATATTCTTTGTGATGAATGTAAATGCACATAGGTCTGAGAATTTAAGATAATGGAAAGAATTATTTGTTTGACCGCTGTAGATAATTGATTGAAGAGTATCACGTTTCATGGCACTTATTTTTACATACACATGTTATATCAGTTTCATAGTCCCAGTACAATTAATGTATGACCGTCGGATTCAGCCAGTCATCATTTTCAGAAGGTGTAGATTTGAAAGAATAAAATACATATTTGGATTTGAGAAAAAATATATTGGTTGTTGCGATATTATGTATAACAACAGCTATTAATTGTTTTTATCCAATTTATTGGGTTGGGATATTTTGAATGTAAGGGTGGCTTTAAATAATACTGTCTTTACTTGTGCATTCATGCGGTTCAAAATAGACATGTCTCTATAATTAATTTATTTATAAATTGTAAATTTGTATAATATACTTTTTTATGATTACTGCTGTCAGTATCGCTAAACAGTATCGTCTCAATATTTTGTCATAGAATCTGCATGTAGGCAGTACAAAATACTACATCTAAAACCTTTTGTTGTTTATGTACTGCCAGAGGGTAAATATATCTTTCTGGCTTAGTATAAAGGCAATTAGTTTCGCGAAAAGAAACATTGTTACATTTTCGATGGCTTTGCTGTTTAAAAGCAATGTGGATGATAGTAATTTGTCTATGTCTATGGCTGATTACCATGTGAGGTGGAACACTGATGTTAAAAAAAGCATATAAAAAAGAAAGTTAACGCGGTGCTTGGTGTGTGAACAAGAGCACTTGATGCTCAAAACACGTCGCTGTTGAAAGGTCATCAATAAATCTTACCTTGCCGAGCCGTGGGGTCCGTCTCTTCATTTCGCCGCTGCGGTGGAGGTTGTGAAGATTGCTGCCATATATATATACATACTACAGGCTTGTGTCCGAAAAGTGTCATTAGACAATAGCATTTCTTTATTGCATCTTTAACTGGAGTCTGTGCCCTTGTGTGGCCCACCGCGGTCGTTCTTTGGGATCCTGGTTATATATATATATATATATTGCCTTCACAGAGGGCCCGCTTTAGTGATTGGTAGATGGTTACTCTATCACAAATGTGATGGAAATCCTGTCCGCCTTATGATAAGCACAATAGATCCTATGGCACTTGTAATTAGGCGGATGACATATCCATCACATTTATGACGGGGTAACCTCGCTCACCAAATTCAAAATCAGGCCCCTAGAATTTAAGGTGCGTTGTATGTCTTATAGGCCATAATTGGATTGTCCTTTGACTTGTGTCATGTTATGGTCTTGCATGACATTTAAAATCCAATCTGCACATCATAAAGTGACATTTTTTATTTATTTTTTATAAAAGATATTTCCTTGTGAGAACTTAGGTTTTGCTGTTTGATTGACTTGGAAATAATGTGCTAAATGTTTTACATGCTGCTGCTGTCAAGGTCTTTTTCCTCAACTAACCTGAAGTAGACACCCCCTTTGAATTCTTCACTTCAAGAGTGTACCCTAGACCTAAATTAGTCTGAATTAGTCTGACATCAAAGTGTTTTGCTGGGGCCGAATTCTTGAACCCAGGACTCCTGAAAAATGTTCTCACTAGGTGTGAGAAGTTGGCCTGATGTATGATGTCCACAGTTCTGTGGGCACCTTGTATCAGTCCAAACAATCCATAATGGTGGTGGTTGTAAAGTCAACCTTATAGACAAGCTATCCTAGGGGTAGCATGGACTAAGCAGTCTTAGGCTAAACTCATGAGGGCATGTGAAGCCAGCTGTTTTACCATATGCAATCTTGTAATGTCAAATGAAAGGACACCACACAAGTTATATATTATAAAAATATATGTATTTATTACTAGGATAATCCTCTGTACTCTTTATGAGTGCAGAGGCACAAGCGTTTAAACAACAGCACAGTTAAATATTCAAAGGTTGCACAATTTTGGATAGGCCCGATGGCCACTCAAATCATATACTAAAATAGTGGTATAAGTACGACTTCTCAAAAGGCCTAGGGGGTTGTGAATCGCTGGGACTACTCGGGACTAGCAGTGATGAAGTCGGGAGAGGCCCAAAGGGACACGGGTGCAGTGCCTAAAGCACACGCATGCACCAACGCAAAGTCAATGACGCGTAAAAGTTATAGAGTTACTGTTTTGGAAGGCTTCCGACTGGAATAGAATTACTACACTTTAAACTAGGACACTAGAGGTGTAAACCACTACAGGAGCACCGGTGTTAGATCGTTACCTCACCCACAGGAAGTGGGTGCATAGGTGCCAAAGTGTGTCGGGTTTCGTCGTGTAGATCTATGGAGCCTGGAGATGAAGATGCTGCAGGCGGCAAGGAAGGGAAGAGTCCGGTTGGATCCAAGGGTGGATCAAAGATGTAGAGTACCTCAAAGCAGAGAGGACAGAGTCTGGGTCACTAGCCGGTGACCAGGATGGAACCAGGAAGGAACCAGGCAATGTCGGGTGCAATCAGGTGGTTGTCGTGAAGCATGTCTCCGCTGCCACGTGGACTCTGGGGCATCGACGATGACCAGGCACGAGCTGTCCCACGAAGGTTCTTGCTGTCGGCGGTGTTGGCTTCCGGATCGGAGTTAACAAGCCTTGGCAAGTGCAACCCATGCAGGATTTGGAGATTGCTTCTTACTCGGACCAGCAAGGTCAGAGCGGTGGCTCCTTTTCAGGGGAGCGGGGGCAAGTCTAGAGCAACCAGACTAGCAGTGTAAATTTTAAGGTTCGTTGGTTCTGGGGCCACTAGCCAACGGACTAACTCATCAAGCAGGAAAATGCAAAAGGGCCCCACGCAGCACTCAATGGGTGTGGAGGGGAGATCTTCAGTGCACAAGCTGCTCGGGGCTGGGGCTTCTTAAACCCCAATGCACAGCTTCGAGGGTGCCTCGGGAGCTGCACAGTCAGCACTTTGCAATCTTTTCAAGATGGCCGGCTCCACGCTTCACGTCACCTCCACGGGTCTCAGATTCGCTGGGACTGTGGATCGGGTTGTTAGAAGTCAGGGAAGCTGGGTCTTAGTCATCTCTGTTGCTTGAGTTCTGGCGGGAACTGCAACAAAGCAAACCATTGGGTGCTGGATGGTGCCTGTTTGCACAGGGTAGTCACTCCTTGACCACAAGGGAGATTCTTCAGTCTTCCACGTCGAGTGGGATGTCGAAGGGTCCAGAGTTCTGTATCAAAGTTTCGTTCAGGATAATCTAATGCTCCTGGGCACAGGTCTTACCTTTATTCCAAATCAAGGGGCTGGATTACCTGCTGGGTCCCTCCTATGGGTGGGACCCAGGAAGGGGGTGGTTACACCCCTTTCCCTTTGTCCAGTTTCGCGCCAGAGCTGGGACTGGAGTGTCCCAGCACCGGTTTGAACTGGACTATGCATGGGAAGCCTTGTGCTCCCCAGGCAGTGTCTAGTTTCATTCAACCCTCCCTGCTACAATCCACTATCTCCTGAAACCCCTCCCTGTGACAGGATACCATTTGTCCAGGCCTCCTCTGCCGGAGTTTCGGTCAGCAGCAGGAGGCCAGACTTGTGTCTCTGGCAGCAGCATCCATTTTGTGATGCTGGGGCTTTGGTTAGATTTAACTGCGTTTAAGCAAAGTAACATGTCTTCTCCCTCTAGAAGGGTGGAATGCCACCCCTGTCACCTGAACTGGCGAGGGGGTAGTATTCCAAAGCGTATGACACCTTACACGACATGTTTTGATAAAGCCAAACCAAAGTTAGCAAGTAACCACAAGGATTATAATGCACTTAAGAGTATATGGTATGGCAATATCCCGGAACAGCTAAGGGCGTTGGTCCCGACAGCTGCAGACAGGCTCATCTCATGCTAGAGCACCATCTCACATAAAACCAAGCACTCTGCCTCCAGGATTGTTAAGGCCTGCCATAGGAGTGGCTTATAGGTATATATGTGTCCAGATATAGGTTTAGATATAGGTATACTATATCTAAGCAAGGGGTGATTACACGACCTTGCCCCAGCTGAGTGATCAGCCAGTTGCGTCAGTTTGGATAGCCAGCCAGGGGTGGCAAAAGATATGCTGCAGCCCCTGGTAGGCCTTGGATACACCTATGCCCTGGGTACCTATAGTACACTGTACAGGGGCTGATAAGGTGACCCAATGTCCAATTGGAGATGTACCTAGGGTACATGGAGTCCATTTTACAGAAAGAACAGATAGCCTGGGGCCCTGATTAGCAGGATCCCAGGCCAACTAAGACAAAAACCAGCTAAACACTAGGCAAAAATCTGGGGTAACCATAGTCAGGTATCCACCTTCCTACACAACCCCCACCAAACGAAAGGAGATAAGGCTATTCTTGACCAGGTAAGCCTATATTGCCTAAGTGGCCAGATAAGGAAGTACCTGCACTAGCATGGTTACCCCCTGTCTCATGGTCCACTAAGCAATCCCTCACCCTAGGGGTATCAGAGGGTCTCCACCATAGGGAATCACTACCTGTGGTGTGTTTTGGCAAAGTAAAAGGCTGGTGTGGGAAGGGAGTATTGAAGTGAGGCTCCACTAATGTAGGGCTCAGCTTCCTCCAATCACTATCCACCATGGATGCCCATCTTTCCATGACCGAGTTGCACTGTGCTCTCAGGGTCAACCTCTGGCTACCTAAAGCTGGAGGCTGGGTCCCTTTTGTTGGCCTACTGGAGGGACAGTTCAGGTTTGGGGCCTTTGGGTCCCAGGTTTGGCTGTGCCCAACAGAATCCATCTGGGGGAGGCTCCTAACTAAGTTTAAGGGAGTTCCCTCAGGAGTTATTAACTTTTTCACCTTGCTAATGCTGCTAGCTTTGGTGCCCCTAATCTGCTGATGGGGTGGTTCTTTTGGACAGGGGGCACTTTGGGGTCCACCACTGGCCTCCCTGACCTCTACAGCCCTGGGCTGACTGAGGCAGGGTAGAGAGGGGCAGGTTACCTGCTCCGGCCTGGGTCTCACCTAGGAAGGGTCCACTGACATCAGGGGCTCTGTCAGGCTAGGCCTAACCACCTCTGGGGCAGTTCCTTCACCAGGGGTAAGATCAGTTCCCCGAGGAGGCTGATCCTTTCCTGAAGTCTGGTGGGAGGGAGATTTCTCTTCCTCCTCAATGCTCTCTGTTTGTGTGGAGTGATCCATAGTTTCAGGCTTCACAACACATGAGTCTGTTTGAGTTTGGGCTGTGGCCATCACAGCCCCACCAACCTTTTCAGGAAGGGACTCAGATTGGGTATGGGCTGTTACCATCACAGTCCTGCTAACTTGTTCAGGGAAGGAATCTGCTTGAGATTGGGCTGAGACTGGCACAGCCCTCCTGACCTGTTAAGGGGGACATCTTGGATTGGGGCAGTGGCCATCACAGCCCACTAACCTTTCCATGGCGATTTACCATTTTAGAATGGGTTTCTTGCTCAACCTCAGCCCAGGCTGAGATTTCTAGATCATTCCCCAGTAAATTGTAAATTGATACTTGTATAGCGCACTACTCACCCGCAAGGGTCTCAAGGTGCTTGTCCGAATACCGCTGTGGAACCCATCCTGGCTTCCCCTGTGAGGCGTCCACTCTTGGGCACCCCCAAGGTGGAGGCCAGGCATCCTTATCATTGTGGGGGCCGTTGTGGAAATTAAGCAAGCTATTGCCCAGAGTGGGACTCCATGATTGGAATAGGCACTGAGGCTAGAATTATCAGGTCCGTGGAATTTTGAGCCCAAGACCCGCCGAGGCGGGGAATTGAACCCTGGTCCCGGGCTAGACCTCTGCATCAGGGTCTGCCGCTCTAATCATTGAGCCACACTTCTCCAGGCAGGTTTGATGACACTGCCACTCTCTTGGGGCCAGTGACACCTCCCCAGCTGAGATTTACCACTTCCATGGGATGATATTTCTGCACTCCATCAATGTTGATCACCTGGTATGTGGCTCCAGGTAAAAGTTGCCGTGAGGGGACTAGGCTCCCAGTCAATATGGTGATGCTAGCCCCTGTGTCTCTGAAGGACTCAACTTTCAGACCATTGATGAGGGGCTCCTGTCTGTACTTGCTCAAAGTGTTGGGACAAGCAGTGAAGTTGGCAAACCACATGCCATTTTCACAGACAAGAGTAGCTGTGGTAGGGGACCTGGTTAGGCCAGAGTCCACCTGTGTTCCCCAAGTAAACCCAGCCAAATTCTTGGGGGCACTCACACCACCTGGGGGATTACTACTAGTAGTAACAGGAGGTGTTGGAGTATTACTTGGAGCAATATTCTCCTTATTGCTGGCCTTAGGGCAACGGCTGTCAGTCTTCCAAAGGCCAGGCTTTTTACAAGCATGGCAATAAGGCTTTTTCTGGGTAGAGGAATTGTCTTTGGACCCACCCCCATCCTTGGAGTTTTGGGGCCCTGGGGAAGTCTTGTCTTTAGATTTATCCCCACCTTTTTCTTGAGGCTTGGTAGACTCATTCTTCTGGTCATTACTCTGATTTCTAGGCCTAATCCTGGTTCTGACCCATTTGTCTGCCCTCTTACCCAATTCTTGTGGAGAGGTCAGATCTGAGTCCACCAGGTGCTGGTGTAAAAGCTGGTTTTGACACTTACTAAGGATCTGCTCCCTCATAATCAAATTATACAATCCTGTATAGTCATGTACTTTGCTGCCATGCAACCAACCTCCCAGAGCCTTAGTAGTACAATCTACAAAATCAGTCCAGTCCTGAGTCTGTGTCTTCTGGGTATCTCTGAACATTAACCTGTACTGTTCAGTGGTTAAGCCAAACCCATCTATAAGAGCACTCTTCAGGACAGTTTAGTTCTTTGCATCCTCCTGTCTAACAGTGAGGAGCTTGTCTCTTCCTTTTTCTGAAAAGGAAAGCCACAAGATTGCTGCCCACTGATCCTGAGGAACCTGCTGTACCATGCAGGCTCTCTCAAGAGCAGTTATCCATTTGTGGATATCATCCCCATCTCTGTAGGGGGGCACAATCTTACTCAGGTTTCTACTATCATAGGACCTGTCTTTATCCTTATGGATACTGTTGCTGCCACCAGTGGAATCTAATCCACACAATTTTTGCTCCCTTGCCAAAGCAAGTTTAGCTTGGGCCAGGGCTATCTCTTCCTTCTCTATCTGGAGTTGGACAGCTCTTATCCTAGCCTCATGTTCTTTTCTCTGGGGGGAAGTCATTCCCCTTTGAGATCCCCTTGAGGCATTAGAATGATTAGAGTCCCTGGAGGGAGATCTAACCCTTCTATTGCCAGGTTTAAGTCTACTGTTGGGCCTGAAAAGGTGGACACCCTCTCCATTCTCATGTAGGCTTAAGTTGGCCTGGTTCAGTACTCTGACTTGAACCTGGTAATCCCCCCCTTGGTCATCTGACTCATCTCCATCCTCATCCTCGTCTACCTCTTCAGGATCAAATTCTGGGACATCAATGTTATCAGGGGGGTTTTCCTTTCCTACCTTTCCTGAAGGAGCTGCTGCAGTTTCCTTCTCTAGATCAGCTTTCTCTAAGATTGCTATTAGGCTAGGGATTGTGGGGTTGTGACCCCTTTTCAGCTCCGTTGAAGTGCATAGGGCACTCTAGTCCTTGTATCTGAGTTTTTCATAACTGGGTGGTGCCTTTGGAGGGTCACCCACAGGTAGAGAGCTTGATGCTTCACCTGTGCCAGGCATGACTAGTGAGGTGTAAGTGGTGCACTTACCTACACTATTTGTTTTCCTACTGGAACCTTGCTAGTGAGTTGAAGTCAGGGTGTGCTACTCCCTTTAGTCTACAACTACTAATTTCAGTAAAACTTAAGTATGCTAAACTTTTATTTTATATGTACCTATAGTACTTAATGTGACCTTTCAAATGATATAAAGATTGCAATGGTAGAACAACAGCAAGCTCAAATCTCAACCGCTGCACACCAATGTGAGAAGTTGTCCTGATGTATGATGTCCACAGTTCTGTGGGCACCTTGTATCAGTCCAAACAATCCCTTATGGTGGTGGTTGTAAAGTCAACCTTATAGACAAGCTATCCTAGGGGTAGCATGGACTAAGCAGTCTTAGGCTAAACTCAAGAGGGCATGTGAAGCCAGCTGTTTTACCATATGCAATCTTGTAATATCAAATGAAAGGACACCACACAAGTTATATATTATAAAAATATATGTATTTATTACTGGAATAATCCTCTGTACTCTTTATGAGTGCAGAGGCACAAGCGTTTAAACAAAAACACAGTTAAACAGTCAAAAGTTGCACAATTTTGGATAGGCCCGGTGGCCACTCAAACCATATACTAAAATAGTGGTATAAGTACCACCTCTCGAAGAATGGTAAGGCCTAGGGCGTTGTGAATCGCTGGGACTACTCGGGACTAGCAGTGATGAAGTCGGGAGAGGCCCGCGGGACACGGGTGCAGTGCCTAAAGCACACGCATGCACCAATGCAAAGTCAATGGCGCGTAAAAGTTATAGAGTTACTGTTTTGGAAGTCTTCCGACTGGAATAAAATTACCACACTTTAAACTAGGACACTAGAGGTGTAAACCACTACAGGAGCACCGGTGATAGATCGTTACCTCACCCACAGGAAGCGGGTGCATAGGTGCCAAAGTGTGTCGGGTTTCGTCGTGTAGATCTATGGAGCCTGGAGATGAAGATGCTGCAGGCGGCCAGGAGGGAAAAGTCCGGTTGGATCCAAGGTTGGATCGAAGATGTTGAGTACCTGAAAGCAGAGGGGACAGAGTCTGGGTCAATAGCCAGTGACCAGGATGGAACCAGGAAGGAACCAGGCAATGTTGGGCGTAATCAGGTGGTTGTCATGCAGCTTGTCTCCGCTGCCACGTGGACTCTGGGGCATTGGCGATGACCAGGAGTGAAGCACGAGCTGTCCCACAAAGGCTCTCGCTGTCGGCGGAGTCGGCTTCCAGATCGGAGGTAACAAGCCTTGGCAAGTACAACCTATGCAGGATTTGAAGATCGCTTCTTACTCAGACCGATTCAGAAAAGGGGGTGGTGATGGACAGAGTATCTGAATTAAGCAGAACACTCCTACCCAGTCAACAGATCAGGGCTTGATCCATCACCGTTTTTTAGCTCACTGCACCATCCCAGCTCAGAACCTGGCTACATGCAAATTAGTCTGTCCCTGGCCCAGTGCATCATGGGAACAGGGCAGGCCAAACTACCAAGCCAATTCTTTTACTGGAAAGGAAACAAGCTTCCGGGGACCGGTTTCTGGCATTACAGCCGTCTTCGTCCCGGCTTGCTTGAATCCTGATGGTGCAGTGAGCAAGGGACTCACATCTGAGCATACCCTTCCACGCTTATGGTGGACAAAACGATTCAGAAAAGGGGGTGGTGATGGACAGAGTATCTGAATTAAGCAGAACACTTCTACCCAGTCAACAGGGCCAGGGACAGACTAATTTGCATGTAGCCAGGTTCTGAGCTGGGATGGTGCAGTGAGCTAAAAAACGGTGATGGATCAAGCCCTGATCTGTTGACTGGGTAGGAGTGTTCTGCTTAATTCAGATACTCTGTCCATCACCACCCCCTTTTTCTTAATCGTTTTGTCCACCATAAGCGTGGAAGGGTATGCTCTGATGTGAGTCCCTTGCTCACTGCACCATTAGGATTCAAGCAAGCCGGGCCGAAGACGGCTGTAATGCCAGAAACCGGTCCCCGGAAGCTTGTTTCCTTTCCAGTAAAAGAATTGGCTTGGTAGTTTGGTCTGCCCTGTTCCCATGATGCACTGGGCCAGGGACAGACTAATTTGCATGTAGCCAGGTTCTGAGCTGGGATGGTGCAGTGAGCTAAAAAACGGTGATGAATCAAGCCCTGATCTGTTGACTGGGTAGGAGTGTTCTGCTTAATTCAGATACTCTGTCCATCACCACCCCCTTTTTCTGAATCTTACTCGGACCAGCAAGGTCAGTGCGGTGGCTCTTTTTCAGGGAAGCGAGGGCAAGTCTGGAGCAACCAGAAAAGCAGTGTAAATGTCAAGGTTCGTCGGTTCTGGGGCCACTAGCCAACGGGCAAGCGACCGGACCAAAGCGTCAAGCAGGAAAATGCAAATGGGCCCCACGCAGCACTCAATGAGTGTGGAGGGGAGATCTTCAGTGCAAAAGCTGCTCGGGGCTGGGGCTTCTCAAACCCCAACGCACAGCTTCGAGGGTGCCTCGGGAGCTGCACGGTCAGCTCTTTGGAGTCTTTTCAAGATGGCCGGCTACACACTTCACGTCGCCTCCAAGGATCTCCGGTTCACTGGGACTGTGGATCGGGCTGTTAGATGTCAGGGAAGCTGGGTCTTGATCTCTGTTGCTCGAGATCTGGCGGGAACTGCAACAAAGCAAACTGTTGGGCGCTGGATGGTGCCTGTTTGCACAGGGTGGTCACTCCTTGACCACAAGGGAGATTCTTCAGTCTTCCACGTCGAGTGGGATGTCGAAGGGTCCAGAGTTCTGTATCAAAGTTTCGTTCAGGATAATCTAATGCTCCTGGGCACAGCTCCTACCTTTATTCCAAACCAAGGGTCTGGATTACCTGCTAGGTCCCTCCTATGGGTGGGACCCAGGAAGGGGGTTGTTATACCCCTTTCCCTTTGTCCAGTTTCGCGCCAGAGCTGGGACTGGAGTGTACCAGCACAGGTTTGAACTGGACTATGCATGGGAAGCCTTGAGCTCCCCAGGCAGAGTCTTGTTTCATTCAACACCTCCCTGTGACAGGATACCATTTGTCCAGGCCTCCCCTGCCGGAGTTTCGGTCAGCAGCAGGAGGCCAGACTTGTGTCTGTGGCAGCAGCATCCATTTTGTGATGCTGGGGCTTTGGTTAGATTTAACCGTGTTCAAGCAAAGTAACATGTCTTCTCCCTCTAGAGGATTTTCCTGGTCTTAATTTTGGAGCTGCCTCTTATGTACGCCAACCTTGTACATAAGGGGCAGCGTCAAATACAATGGGTGTTGCGGTGGAATGCCCACCACAACACCCACCGCATGCCCCTTTGACACTAAACATAGAGTGAAAGGGTGCCGTATGTACAAGGCTGCGATAAACCACGTTAAGAGGCTTAACGCTGTCTTGTACATAGGGCAAAGCCACTATCGCCATGGGAATGTCCCAAAAAGTGACGTTCCCGTGGCCATAGGGGCTTGTACATATGCCCCCAGGTATCTTGGAATTATGATACTTGTATAGGAAGAGGATGATGGAGACCAAGCAAGAGCAGCACAGTACCATTGCATGAAAATCTCACATGATATTCTATACCCAATCTCCCTCCAGTGGCCTGTTTTGGATCCGTTGGACTTGCTCCGTGGGCTGAGTGGTAGTCCCCAAGGATACACGATGACTGGTCCTGTCATGTAGCCAAACATCCTCGAACATGCCCATGTGTATGCATTAGGATTAAGCATTGGGTTGTTCAATCAGGAAGCAGACAGAAATAGGCCTTATAGAGTGGACAGGACCCCGCTGGTCACAGTGGTCAATGGCCTGAACTGTTAAAAAAAATTGTGAAACAAGCCACCTAGATTTCCGCGAGAGGAAATGACTGGGTAGAAGGGAAAGCAGACACTGCGTAAATTGCTCTCTTCAGACTTCTACTTTAGTGCAGAAACACATGTATTTGGGACAGCAAAGGGCATGAAAGCCAGGGGGGAAACTTTTCAAAATCACTACACAGGGCAGCGTTGTGTCTGTTATTTAGGGAGATTGTAGCAATATACATGGAATACCTATGCAGATTTTGCATAACAATGGAAGTGGGTATGAAAGGGGATGTGTGAAAGAAAATGCACCCTACTAATATAGGGGTTGGAACAGTTATCAGGCCGAGAAGAAGAAGATGCACAAACATTGGCGCTTGAAGGATGTAGTGCAGGAAAAAATGCACAAAACTTCAGGGCACGTGGCCTACAAATGCATTAGGGGCAGGTGGAGATTATCCACTAGAAGCGTACTGACACGGTTTAATGTAAAGTGGGCTATAATAGTGATAGCACACGTTTCGTCACTCACTCACTCACTCGCTCACTCGCTCACTCACTCACTCACAAGAGATAGATTGCTTTTCACAGATACAAAGACAACTCCAAACAAACATGTCATGCTTGCAAACAGAAATATATTTTATTTCGAGAAATTGCAGGAACAGGTAGGTTTGGCATAATAATGCTCAGCTCTTTTGTTAAACTGTATACAATTAAGCCCTTGAAACTGTAGGCAGGATCATAGAGTTTGCTGGACACAAGCGCTGATCCCAACCTTCCCAGCTGCCCTTCAAATTTGGCAATATCTATCCTGGTAGAAGCCACAGAGTTAGAACAGACACCAAGGTCCAGAATTTAAAATGGAGGTCTAAGCAGAAATGGAAAGAAGTAGGAACAGCCTTAGGCATTCTTAATTAGTCGCGTGGTAAATGGGCTGGATTTTCCCCACCCCCAGAGTTACCGATACCAGGGGAACCGCTAACTCCATGGGTGGGGAAAATCTGGTCCATTACAAGTGGGACCCAGAGGGTCCTCTATGAAATGAGGAATTACACGGGGAATTGATAGTTCTAGGTCAGGTTCCCTTGTAATTCCTCATTTTGGGCCAGACTTTCTCCTGGAGATATCGGCTGCTTTTAGCTGCCGAAATACCTAGGTGAAAGTTAGGAGACCTAAGGTGTTTCCACAGAGCTCATAATTCCAATGGGGCTAGTAATTGCTGTTACCAGTCAGATTCCAATTTATAGGCCTCCCCACGAGGGCCTTAGTGATTTAGGTTGTAGAAATGTTAACTAGGGTATGCTAAAATCATAATTTTGGTGAGAAAATTGAAAAGGTACACAACTTTTGCACTTTAAGAAATTAGGAAAGAATAATTCCCTAAACCTTGCCATGGGTGTGAAATGTTCTTGGTAATAATTATTTGGCTATATAGTTTTACCCCTCAACTATTTTTTTTAATGGAATTTGTCCATCCTTGTTGGTGCAGCTTTCGTTTTTCTCTCACAAGAAACGCCTATTAGTGGGATTTTCTGGTACTTTTGAGACATAACAAACTATGAGGTTCATAAAGTTTTAAGAACAATTTCTTGAAGCTGGGCTAGACCAAGATTAAGGAGTTGAGCAGCCCAAAGCCAGCTGATGCTGGACAATTCCTGTCAATTTGAGACCATCTGAGAGAGAAGGAGAGAGCGAGAGAGGGATAGAGAGAAAGAAAGAGAGAGAGAGACAGAGAGAGAGATAGAGAGAGTCTAAATGGACAGCAAAGAGGAACTTGGGGCAAATGCACAGCAGGCATTTTGTGCATGAATTAAAGGTCATGTGAGAGAAGTGGTTGTAGCCTATTGGTTGAACTTTTTTCATGGCCATCTTTGACTATTTGGTGTCTCCTCCAATTTCTTTTCCAAAAATCACCAGCTTTGCAAATCGCAAAGCAGGCAAAGTTTAAAAAAAATAATTTGACATTGCAATGTTTGCAACTTTGCACACCCTACTCCAGGTCATTAAGGCTTAGCAGTGTAGACAGTGGTGTAAATAGCGTGGAAAAGTGTCCTAGATCTGGGGCTTCTACCTCTTTAGGTATAGGCAATGACCTTAGATATTACATCTGAGGAGTTGGCAGGGTCAAAGAAGGCCACGTTACTTTCAGAGTTTACATTGGTACTTCTGTCTCCTTCACGTTTTCTGAGATCACTTTTCCATCGATCACCTCTTGAACTATTGTCTGGACCTTCCTTGTTTTCTGTGGACCTAGAAAAATAAAAGATAATGCATGAGACCTGGAGAGCTTTATATTCATGACAGAAGAAAAGGTGGGCATTCTTCGTGATCATCTTCATTATCCTTTTTCTCCCTTAATGGAGATTTTTATGCCGCAAAGCAAAGCTACCCAGGCTTCGGTATGCAAATCAGAGCTGTAAATGGTAGACCATCATGCACTGCTCTGGGGAATGCCAAGTTTGCAAGTTAGCTGTTTTGATAAAAGCCTTTGGAGCAGTGGTGATCAGAAAAATGGACGACATGATATTTTCAAATATTGTTTTCATGCACCCTGCAGGATTTTTGTGTGTGTTTTCTTTTAAATGAGAGGGACACTGTAATAGAGACATGTGGCACATGAGGGTTTTGGAGTATGGTGACTGGTAAGTTGGCAGAAGAGGATAGAAAAACACAGGACATCTGAAATGAACCAAAAGAGAACTTTGTATTTATTGATTTAGTCCAACAAAATATTGCTGTGCTGTATTCGCTCCTCGTTTTCAGTTCCTCAAGGCATTTATTGTATAGAACAACAATGATATGTACCTAATCACTCATCCACTAATTTGAAAAATGTGCCTAAATACTATTTCCTAACAGAACCTCCATTGTCCAATAGGTGGGATTTCCAAGGGAGATATTGTAACACTTTACACCACACCTAAATGGGTCGCAGCCTTGCCTGTTATGTGATATCGTAGCCCAAATGACTTTTGGTATTAATTGGCCTCCAGGGGACCATCCTAAAGGCTACTGTCTTAAATTAATCTTCTTTTGTATGGCTGAGAAAATGCCATCTGTCCTGGACTTGCAGACATGACAGTTGTCCTTAAAATCAATATAATTTCCATCAAACCAAACACGCTTGGACAGCACTTCTACCATTTTTTGCAGGCATGAATTAATGATATGATGTGGTCAATGGAAGCGGCATCCTTTTTTGTCCAAATACAGGCTCGAGGATCACCTCTACATTTTAGAGGTAAAGCTGGAGAAATGTCAAGTCCTTCATTTGGATTTCTGATCTGCTTACATCTTTAAGAAACAGAGCAACCATTGATGGTTAAACTTGGCTTCTTTGACCTCATGTAGGACATTTTGAGCAGTACTTGGTCTTACCCTTTACAACAGCCAGTTGCAGAAAACACAATGTGAGTCATGAAAACTGGAAACTGGCAGCCTTTAAGAAAATGATGTCTAGCCATCATAAAAAAACATCACCTCTGCTTTGTGACTGGGATCCCAATTGTGACCTCGACTGTGAACTCGGGAAAGCCCTGCAAGAAAAAAAAATTGAATTTACAAGCATGAACTTATTGCAACAGTGTTAGATTGCCAATGGTAAAACGTGTGTCATATGGTATTTAGATCTAGGCATAGCTTTAACCACTAGCCTGGGCATAGAACTTATATTTTTTACATTCGATGTATGGTTTTTCAAATTTAGCAGTAGAAACTAATGATGTCTGTGCTTTAGTTTTTAAAATCAATGATTATACTGCCCTTCTCGAGCACTCCAATAAGGAGATACTATTACACTCTAGAGTACTTTACCTCACTGCACAAATATTGAATGGAATTTACTTGATAAATGTTATGATCGGTCAGTATTTTAAAAATTGATGGACTAGGCAATTTTTTTTTTCAGCATTTTAATGATTATAATGAAAATTGAACTTTCTACTTTATAATCCCCCCACTTGGTAGAAGCACTGTGTTGCTAGCGAATAACAAGCCTATTTTCCCTATTTTGTTAGCAGTAAACAGCGCGATGATGAGTTACTCATAAGCAATCGACTTACGCGCCATCTTGATCCATGAGCCGTCGGTAGGTCTCGATCTCCTTCTCCAGCAGGGTCTTGATATCCAGGAGGTCTTTGTAGTCTGCACACTGGTTGGAGGTCTCACACCGGATAGCGGCTAGCTGCTCTTCTACTGCACTGATCTGGATTTGCAGCTGGGAGAGCTGCAGGCAGTAGCGGCCTTCTGTTTCTGCAAGGGTCTCTTCAAGGGATTTTTTCTGTTGGCGAAAGAACAGACAATGGCAAAAAAAGAAACAAAAATTACAAGGACAGGCAAGGAATGATAAGGGATAGTAAGAACTGGAAAGGAAGACACAATCGACGTCAAGACAAAATGCAAGCAGACTCCATAAGACCCCAGGGGGAGACCCTCGATCCTAACAGGTCAGCAGCACCATTGCCTCCTCACTCAAAGCAGTCTACCAGCTGCATTCAGAGCGGCTGACCGGGTGTGTTGTTTGTTGTGCCTACTTTGCAATTTTTTATTATTTTTCAAGAACAAACTCCCAAACTGGGACCTTGCTCTTGCAAAACAACATAAAACAATGGTCTGATATACAGGGGGCATTTACCTATGCTAGGGAGCCATTGTGAAAATTGCCTGCCAGAGATTGTCTCACCTGGAGTTTTTAAACAGGTAATTCTAGTGATGGCCACCTGCTCTAAATAGGTTGGGTGACTTCGCCCTCATATCCCTCTGCAGGACGTGCCCTCAGGTCAAATGTTTCAACCTACAGAGGCAGCTGATGCTCTACAGTCACAAACCCTGGGGTTCCCCACCTCTAAATTGGTTGGGGCAACAACAATTATGATGGGGTAGGAGTACCGACATTTAATTGTGCTCCCACTTCCTGCAAACTCCAAATGAGCCCCAGTAAACCAAAGAGCAACTCAAAGTAAATAAAAACACAGATTGCTAAGGTGGAACCAGGGAGTTCATAGGAGTCAGAGCAAAGTCAAGAAGTAAAAGGAATGACTATGAGGAGCAATAGACAGCAAGACAGAACAAAAAAGCCATAGATCATCTAGGAATGGAGAGGCACAACAAATGAAGAGGACTGCCAAAGACGATCAACCAACGGCAAAAAATGAACACCCACATTTGAGCCCTTCACCCATTTAAATAATGCTGAGGGAGCAACAAATGTATGGAGAAGCTATCTCGGGAGCAAGACATTTTGAAAGATAGAAAACAATACGTTTTGGTGGTTCAGACACGAGTAGACAGACAACTCTACAAAAATTGATTGTGCTGGTGATTTCTTTTTAGATGACTTTGATTAATTCTGGCCATTGTTTTCAAAATATGGAATGTAAGTTGAAAAAGCAAAACATTCTTGCCCAATGCTTTCCCCCTTAGAATTCCACCTTATGGAGGTCAAGTATTCATATGGGATGATTACAACTTTTGAGCATTCGTGCCGGCTCTCCACTGGCAAAGCTGCACCAAAGCAACGCAAGGACCGCCGGCCTGATTACAAGTTCAGCTCATGCAGGCAGAGGATCCTTTTGCCTTTCCCGTGGTGGTGCCAGAAAAACAGGCACCGTAATGGGAACGGTAAAAATGTTCCAGTACAGCATGGGCTGTGAAGTCCATACCGTGCAAGAAATGGGGGTGCATGTTGTGCCTTCCTGAATGCACTCCCATGATGGGGAGAATGGGGGCCCTGTAAGGCCCCCTTTGTTTCCCCACTGCCAGCCTTTTCATGGTGGACTCATGCCCATGAAAAGGCTGGCGGTGGGAAAACTCGTAATATGCTGGGCGGGACCGCACCACTTCTGCTCAGCATATAGCATAGCCCCTCCAAGCCACCGCCAAGGAATGGCGGTTGCCTGGCACAGCCGACGGTCCACTGCCGGAACAACTCAGAGATTCGTAATCCGGCAGACTGTGGACTGCCAGTGGTGCGCCACGGGGAGTGCGGCAGTCGTAAGTCCGCCGCTCTCATCAGGCCCATAGCTTGGACATTACCAGGGTCCACCGCATTCACGTACCGTGGCCAAGGCGGCCCTCAGCTCGATCTCCAGGGCTTGGAGGCTGCGCTTGAGGTCGCAGATCTCACTCCTGCCGGAATGCATCTGGTCACTGCCGCAGTCAATTTCTTTGTTCAGGTCCTTGCACTGGGGACGAGACAAAAACAATAGAGAACGTTAAAGAAATCCAAGTGCATGTAGACTTTGGTACAGAAACCCTTCCTCCTTCGTTTTTTCTGTCACTGCTTTTACCGCTTCGTTGAACTTGCATTCGGCTTCTTTGCGGTTCTTTTCGGCCATGATTTCATATTGTGCCCTCATATCGTTCAGGACCTTCAGCAGGTCGATTCCTGGAGCAGCGTTAATCTCCACATTCACCTGTCCGGCTGCTGGCTGATTTCCTTTCATCTCCTGGGCATTGGGACACAAAAAGTACAGCTTAATGGTTAATTTCGGTCCAGCATGAGCCTAGCCCAGCCTGCGTGTTGTGGCATCAGTGATAGGCAAGAAAAATTGTTTGTGAATATGATCCTCAAGGTTTTTAGGAGTGTGAGTTTTATGTTTGTGAAAGGTGTCAGGCTGATTGCAAATTCCCAATTTTAGTCCTGAATTTTGAAAAACTGAGTGCTTGTCTAATTTTGAAGATTAAACGATACATATCTGCAGTAAAATATTGGTTAATTCGGGTCTTGACTAATTACTGACAACATATATATCAATACATAGAAGAATAAGTCAATATTCAATGGAAAATGTAGGCTAAGTTAAGACAATTCTTTGAAAGTAAGAGCCTCATTTATTGTTTTTTGCAATAGGGCAGCACAGCAGGCCTTCCTGATCCGCTGCACTAGGACAAACGAAAAGGGCAGAAATGCGCCATATCTATTAGATACGAAGCATTCCTGTGTTTTTCCCCTGCGCCTGCACACAATAGGCTGCCGTGCCCCAACGCAACGCATGGTGCAAGGGTGCCTGTGTTGCGGGGATGATTATTTTGGTGCAGGAAGGGAACCCTTCCTGCACAAGAACAATCACAAGAGGCATTTTCCTCTTTCTATGTGTGATGAAGAAAGCAGCACACATGGAGAAAAGAAAGACGAGGAGAAATAAAGATATTTTGCCTCGTTGCACCTCCCTTACGCCTCCCCTGGGGGGCCATAAGCTTTTGCCGCTGCCTCAGATTTACGATTTCTCATAAATCTGGGAGAGTGTCAAAGGTCATGGATGTTGCTGGGAATGCCCCAGCAACACCCATTGCCCTCCCCTTTAACTCTTTCCATGCTCATGACGAGCGCAGCTCGTCATGAGCCACGGCGCTCGGGTGCTCAAGACGAGCTCAGCTCGTCATGAGCCGTGGAACGCTAGCATGCGGGGATAATTCCCCTGCTGTGCTGAGCGTTCCACGGGAACGGGTGTGGTCATGACGAGCTGAGCTCGTGATGAGCACAGGAGCGCCGTGCCTCATGACGAGCTCAGCTCCTCATGACCATGCGGGCGCCGTTTCCCTCCCCCCCCCCCCCCCCCCCCCCCCCACAGCACAGCGGGAAAATAACCCCCGCAGCGAAGGGGTTAACGCAGAAAACTGCATTAACTGGAATTATATTTACGAGGCAGTTTTAAGCCAAAAAAAGTGATGTTCCGGCGGTGCATGGGGCCCAGAGAGGCTTATTTACAAGCCCCTTGCAGTAAATGTTCGCCACCGGAGCTTCACTTTTCTGACGCCTCAGAGATACACAGTGTAGGCTCATATCTACGAGGCCACAGAAAGCCACCCTGCGTGAATTTTCATGGCCTCGCAGATACAGTGTGAGGCAATGCAGCGCAAGTTGCTGCATTGCCTCACACTGCGCCTGAGAGGTCTGTCACGGGCGTTGCAGTGGGTGTTCCCACTGAACGCCCATGGCATTTAACACATTCCCAGATTTACAACAAAGCGTAAATCTGGGCATGCGTCAAAACCGGATGTATGTCGTTACAACACATACTTTTACAACGCATACCTTTACAATGCATTTTTTTACACCGCAACATCCATTACAACACATTCCATTACAACGCATGCCATTACAACAAATTCTTTTAAACTACCTTTACAACGCATACCATTACAACGCATACCATTACATTGCATGTATGGTAAGTGTTGGATAGTGTAGGGGTAAAAATTACTATTCTAACTCCAAGGGGTGCAACAGTAGGATAAGTATTGGATAGTGTAGGGGTAAAAATTACTATTCTAACTCCAGGGGGTGCAACCATGGGGTAAGTGTTGGATAGTGTAGGTATGCGTTGTAATGGTATGCGTTGTAAGGACTGCGTTGTAATGACATGCGTTGCAGTGGTATGCGTTGTAGTGACATGCGTTGTAATGGCTGCATTGTAATGGTATGCGTTGTAATGGATTTTGTGTTGTGAAAGTTTCGTTGTAAAGGTAGTGCGTTGTAAAAGTTGCGTTGTAAGTGTTGTTTCCCGTCAAAACCATATGCCTCCCAGGGCAGGAGCAACAATTGATTTTGTGGAGGAAGGTGTCCCTTCCTATACAAAAACAACTGGATTTCAATGCAGGCACCTAGTATTAGCGCAAAACTGTCTAAAAATGCGCCAACGGAATGAAAAAAACAGGGATGTGTCGTATTGCCATAAATATGACACAATCTTGCCCTTTCCTTACGGTGCAGCAGGCTGGCTTGCGGCACCGCATTGCATCATTTTGTTGTCAATGAGCCCCTGAATGCTCATAGAAGCCTGTGTCTCAGACATGGAAGCACAGCAGGTTTGGGCATTGCAGTTCGCCCTTAACATTAGGTACAAGACATAACTTTACATTTCTTCTAAAAGAACACCAAGGCATGTTGGAGGAGAGGTGTGCAACATAACATTACCTGGTCTTAGAAAAGATGCAGACTTTGCCAGACAAGCAGGTGCCTATAGAATCTTGGCAGGACTGAGGCAGAGCGAGACACGTCATGTTACATGACAAGTGAATGCCTCATCCCAATCCTATTTTCTACGTGACTGCTCTGGTGACATACATTGGTGTCTCCATAAGTCAGTCAGCGTGTGGTATTGCACACTCACAGCGTGTCACAACAGCACTGACAGACCCCAGCCTACCTCCTCGTGGTTCTTCTTGAGGGCGGCTAGCTCCTCAGTCAGGCTCTCCACCTGCACACCCAGGCTTGATTTGTCCATTCTCAGCTCATCCAGGACTTTATGAAGACCATTGTTGTCCGCCTCCACGCTGACGCGCAGGCGCTGCTCATTCTCGAACCTGGAACCAGAGATAGACAACAGTGCTAGCACATTACCAAGCATACAATCAGGTGATACTCGAAGCAATATCACACACATCCTGGTGCTTTCTAGCCTTAAGCACACAAAGGAGCATTATTAATCTAAATCGCCACAAGAAAAATATATTCTAGCTCTTCTTGGAACCTGTTGTCATATTTACAAAGTCTCTTACATTTTTTTAAACCAACGTTTTTGCAAACTATTGTTTTAGTCAGTGGCTTTGCAAATGTAAAAATGTCACATTGATAATATCTTACAGTCAGGTTTAATATTCACAGCTTCAAAATGTTGTTTATGTTAATTTAATAATGACGCATTTCTTCTAGAAACGTTGTGCAGAGTAGGGCCATCTAAGGTTCTTAAAATCAAAATTAAGTTGTTATCTACGAGGCCGAAATCTTAGCTCTGCATCCTCTTCGAACTGTACTGGCCTGATTGGCCCACCTTAAGACAAACGTCTGTCTCTCCTAGGGCAAGAGTGACAAACTATCCTTTGTAAATTAGGACTGTCTTTCCAGGTTTAAATCTATCTCTTAGGCAAGGATCACTAAAAATCAATCCCTCTTTTCTCCTACATTGGCTGGAGCCATACGGAAGCCCTTCCGCTGAGCAGATTCTCAGCAAAGCATTGCTCTGCCTGTCTCTCACACCCTGATTACTACTCCTGCAGGATCCCTAGGGGGTGATACTGCACCCAGAAAATGCCAATACCACCATATGTCGTATTATTAGGTGTGTCAAAGGGGAGGATAACACAGTAATAATGGATGTTTTCCTCAACTGAGGTGTGTTTCCAGTTTTTCCCCATAAAAAGTACAATTTTTCGCTTTTGATGTTATTTACTACTCCTACAAAGGAATTATGTATATATTACAGTGAACCAAAGAAAAAGGACATAAATGTCCCTATATATAGCAACACGTAGTCTAGATTTATATCCTTAGTTTTTTCATTATTTCTTGCATCTTTATCAAAACATAAAACAATTTTATATCATGGTTAAAAACATTTCATATTTCATTTCTTAGAACACATTTGTGCAAAGTTAAAACATAAACATTCAGGAAAATTATATATTTTTCAATAGTTTTTTCAACAATAATTAAAGATGGTTACATAGATACTATGCATTTCCTAATGCATATTACAGTACAAATCCATTATAATATAATTTTTATAAAACAAAATAAACTTTTATCCTCTTGTCGACGCGTTTCAGTGTGTCATGTAGTTAAAACCACCTTCTTCAGGACCCAAAAAAAATATAATCACAAAGTGCTCAATCTTATCAACCCAATTAATACTTAGTTGAGATTCGGTATGCAGTTCAGTATATAAGTGTCATACTTTTCCTAGTATCCCTTTGTATGTCGTTTCTTGGAATAAAGGATTAATCCATTCCTTATCAAAATTTCTTGTGCAGAAATAGTGGCCATCTACAAGTCCCTCGCCCCAGTTAGAGGTCGATATCTTTATTAACTTTCTAACGTTGCCTTTTCCAATTAAAACGACGGTAGTGGAGATTAGCGGGGTACAATTTTGTCGCCCCTTAAGAGACCTGTATGCAAATAATTCTTCCTTTAAGACCACTGCCTTGCAGTCGAATACCGGTTCAATGTTCTCCCTTTGAGAGTACACCTGCCTTTTCTCAATTAGGTCAAGGTATATCCCGCGTACGACGCTACACTTCTCTGCAATCGGTGTTCTGGTTGGGTAAGCATTTTTTTCCACTAGATACACAATAGATGACACTCTCTCAAGAGGTTTACCATTTATTCACTTTGACCCCTAGATAGACGGTTCTTGACATATCCACCTCTTAATAAATTGAAAACAGAGGCACAGCAGCAACTGGCACCGTGCAAGACAGAGACCACTGGGCAAGAATTCCTTGTTAATAATTAAGCACTATTGCCCACTTTACTATTTATTGTTGGTCTCTGCTTTGCCTTGTTTGAATGTAGTTGTACATATCTTTAAGGTCGTTGTTGCGTGTGCGCAGGTTTGAATGTGTGTGCTTTTAGACGTATGAGAGCATTTGTGTATGCGGTTTGAGCCTGTTTTTTTTATTACTGACACCTCTGTTTGTGGGTATGCAATATTTTCTTGGTTCGCAATTTTGGTATTGGCTGTAAAATTGCCAAAAAAGAACTATAATATCTATTTGTCCTATGAAAACGTTTTGCAGCATATAATATATTTGTTCGTTATATGTCCACCTTTGATGCATTCTTTCACAAATTAAATGGATTGTATATACTGTATCTTTAATAAATTCTATTTTTGTTTATTATAAAAAATGTTTTTGTTTATGTGTACCTATATGGTTGTCGCATTCTCCCTGAATTTGTATTTATTTTGGTGTTATTATAATTCATAAGACGCAATTACGGCCCAGTATTATTATTTGGCAGGTGACACCCTTCTCCCTTACCTGTGAGGGGGGATTCTTTTTTTACAGCAGCAACTGGGACCAGCAAACTGCACATTTTGCCCCATCTACGGCTGTCGTTGGCCAGAGCAGGCAATGTACTCCTGTTGCAGAATTCATTGATTCCTGCCCAGTGCAGATCACCAGCCCGGGCCTACCATAGTCACAGTCCGAGGAATGCAACACAATTGAGTACATATTGGTGAATTCTGAGCTGATGAATTCTTGGGTTAGCACTGCTCGATCAAAGCAGACTAAATCAAACGACGGACGATTATCCATTAAAGCAGTTATTTTTCAAGTAGGGAACTTGCACATTTGGGAGTATCATGAAGATTGCAGCTTTCGATTTGCGACTAAATCACGAAAACCTGGATGTTTGTGACAATGTCTACCACTCACATCTTGAACATGAACAGAATAATTTCGCGTTAGACATTCTTTACATGAAAGAGTCTTCTTCACCTATACAGAGCTATTCTCCCTAGAAAAGCTCCGCATAAGACTTACAGAGGGAAACGCCACAATTATGCGCCATTTTGTGTAGAAAAGCAGTGTGACCGATAAAGTTGCATAGCACTCTCCATACAGATTCCAGGGTGGCTGGGTTCAACTAGCACACAAATTATCTCATAATGTGGGTACAACAGCTGAGTGAAATTGTAAATTTGTGAATCTTTGCTGGCCAAAACCAACAGAATCTCGCACACCCCTTCACATAATCCCAGCCCTTTCTGGTATTTTCATAGATTTCAGTTCCACAACTAGAGGTACATGAAAGGCTTTCCAAAATAAATCTGTACAGGGTCATCTGTCAATTCTCGAATAGCACTAAGTCATTCAGCGTCCACATCAACACCAGATTCAGCTTCAAGACCCAGATTGCACTAAAGCATCAACTGACCGTCCTCCAAAAACTCACAAAGATGTTTCATTTGTTCCTGGAAGCTGCCTTCAGGAACACCCTCTAGGCACTGGTCTTATCTCATATCATCTCGACTGCGACAAGGTTCTCTGCCGGCATTCCCAGAGACTCACCTAACTTCTATAAATTACTTTGAATGTAGCAGCTCATTTAAGCAAATGTCTTCATAAATATGCCAGGAATGGTCCAGATCTCTGAAGGTTCCTGTGGCTCCACTATTGACACGCATCCTCAACAAGATCTGCTTGATCATACCTCAAGGCAGTCAACATCAATACACCACCTTTCCAACAACCAAGACTAAGGCAGCTGGTGAACCACTCTCAAGACAAAGAACTCCATCCTAGTCCAAAGATGATTGGCCCCGTCCTTTTAGAAGGAACGGAAGACTCACCTCTTCCAGCAACACCTCATCGCAAAATAACACCCCACTACTGGTGTCTCTAAACAGCACGCCCCTCTATGCGCAGTCTGCCCATAAAAATACTACTATCCTCCTTCTCAAGCCACGACACTAAGATCATGCTGCATCCATTACCTGCCATGTGCCTGCCTGGACAGCGTATCTCAATCCCACCGCACTCCGTTGCTTGATGGCTCAGTTTACAATGTTTAAGTCTAATACATACATACTTTACAAGTATGTGCAAATACAAATATGTGCACCCTGTCTCCCTCTGCTCTCCACCTCACAAGCATTTTTCACCAAATACTGCTTTTAGACTTTTATCATACTTTTTGCACCATCTCCAATATTTTCAACTCATGCCCTCTCTTGGCACTCATTTTTAGGGATCGGGATTTATTGTTCAGCATCATCAAACTTTGACTCAGAATAAGAGAGAAAGGGGAAGAAAAAAGGGAACGAAGGAGGAGGAGTAAACAGTGAGATCAGGGTTGAAAAAGAACTTCAAATACTGAGCTAAACAAACAGGAAGTGTAGGGTGGTGGACGATGGATCTTGCCTTCCAGCAATGTTCCCACAGCGACAACTCCCATCCTCCCCTTCCTGGTGTTCAGTTTTAATATTTCAATTTTAAAAAAATATGTCAGCTTACTTTGGTGGGCTTTCATCAGGTTTTATAAATGTTGCCAGTTTAACATCTCATCAGGTCTTTTGTTGAGCTTAGCTTCAAAAGGATGACTTTCATCACGTTTAATTTTCTGCGAGGAAAGAAATGACCATCTCCCCTCCCCCACCCCAACTCCCCCAAACTCACTTCATTTTGAAATCATCCAGTGCCAGCCTTGCGTTGTCCACCTGCAGGATGGTCTTGGCATTGTCGATGGAAGCAGCTAGGATCTGGAAGACAATAGGACAAGCTGGACGTGACAATACATTCCCTTGGGCTGTACACTCAACACTTTTCATACTGTGGGCCATATTTACAATGAAGTAGCGGTGAGAGGCGTTGGTCTTCCAGGCCTAAAGTCGTACCCCACCACTTCAGAAACACAGGGCTGCACCATACTTACAGTACAGTGCAGAGCTGCATTTCCCCCTGCGCTGGCACTAAACGTAGCAGCCTAGTGCCAACGCAAGCGCCCTTGCCTGCATTTAGGGGAAGATTGTTTATGTGCAGGAAGGGTCACCTTCCTGTACATTTTGGCTGCGCCACGCTGCGGCACTGCCAGAGCACAGGAATGCAACATATTTACAAGGATATGTTGCATTCCTGTGCTTTCTCCTCCGCTGGTGTACAAACAGCTGCCATGCGCCGGCGGAAGCCCCCTTGCACCATGGTGCAAGGATGCCTGCGTCATGGGGGATTGTTTTTGTAGAGGAAGGGCACCTTTCTGCACAAAAACAACCACGACGGGCATTTTCCTCTTTCAATGTGTGCTGTAGAATGCTGTTGAAAGAGGAAAAAGCGAGGAGAAATGCAAACATTTCTCCTCGTTGCATTCAGACGCACCTCGTAAATCTGGAAATGTGTCTTGTTCCATGTGTGCCGCGTGGGAATACTTACAGCAACACCCATGGAACGCCCCTTTCATGCAAAGTGCGGCATGTAAAGGGGCCACATTTACAAGGACAGGAAAAGCTTCCTTGTAAATAAGGCAAAGCCCCTATTGCCACCGAACGTCACTGAAATTGACGTTGTAGTGGCGACAGGGGCTTGTAAATATGGCCCTAAATGCCGTGGTCTTTTCACCAACGTACTGTTTAAAAACACCATTGTTTTTTTAAAATTAATTTTGAGTAGAAACGTCAATTCAGTTGATTTATCGGAAGTTCAAGTTGGATCAAATGCTATGGCTGAATAATAGCCTACAAACTGAAAAAGCGCCCTTGCACCTAATTTACAGTCAAGTTTAGTGATTTTTGCCATGCAGACAATTAAAGGCATTTAAAGCACTTTAAATTCACTGCACTCATCTGCTGTGGAACCAGCGCATCCAGTCACAGCAGACAGCTTTGCTTTTTTCGGCTTGGTCTTTCACTCGACCTCTCGTTCCTACAGAAACGGTAAGAACTGTCCATGGACGCAGACTCATAGATGAGCCAAGGGGAGCGGAAGTGAGATCACATACACTTTGCCCACTGCTGCTTTGGAGCTATGGTAAGAGCAAATAATGAAAACTGCAGAAGCAAACAGGGCCCTAAGATCCCGCCTTCATGACCCCTGAGATCAAGGACAGCGCCATGGAAACCAAAGACGGAGCAGCTGCAGACCATGGAGGGATATCACAGATTGACATCTATGGCATCTTTTTTTTCAGGAAGGAAGAGCTCCTATGAAAGCGAGCTCCTAAGCGGAAAGCTAAGGACAACACAAATGACATTCTCCATAAATCCTACAGGCTCAGACACTACCTTCCTCATCACATACATTTCAAAACCAAGCGTGATTTCCTTGAAGTGCAGGCCTTTCCCAACACAAGCAACAGTTCATCAGACATGTGTACAGGAAGGATGCTGCTTGGCAGACAGCGCTTTCGACACACCCACACATTTGTTTTAAATTGTTAGTTTACTCCTTCTCGAGGCTAGTTTACAAACGCAGCGCCTAGAGGTGATTACATCAGGAGTGTGCTCCACAAATGAACCTAATCACTGGCAACATCAAGGCGGGCACTTTTAATGATGCTATAAATGAGATGTGGCGCGATGTGCCACACTTTCTTACAGCCATCAGATATTGTTTTTGTGTGGCATGGCGGACAAATCCTATTGAGATCACAGATCATGTTCATTCACTGCTTCCATCTTACAGAAAGAACCTAGGGGGACTCCAGCTTGGCTCTTGTTGCTTGTGGTTACTAGCTTCAACCGAGGCAGGCCCATCACAAGCAAAAAGAAGAAAACCACAATATATTACACTCTGAAGTGAAGGTGGCTAGGCGCACTCCTCAAAGCATCAGTCCTACCTGTTTCTGAAGCTCCTGAATCTGCTTGAAGTAGTTGCTGCAGTCGGGGCCTCCTGCGCTGCATTCAGCGTTGTTCTTGTACCACTCTTTGATTTTATACTCCAGGTCGGCGTTGGCCTCCTCCAGGGACTTCACTTTGCCCAGGTAGGAGGAGAGGCGGGCGTTGAGGTTCTGCATGGTCTCCTTCTCTCCACCAGAGAGAAGAGCATCCCCTCCACCACCCCAACCTCTGCCACTACTTGTTGCACCGCCACCATAGCTACTCCAACGCTCTCTACTCATGCCACCACCAGCACTGCCAAAGGCACCAACACCCACAGAGATACCACCACTGTGGCTTTGAAGGCCTTTCAATGGGACAGTTTGTTGCCCACTGGAGTAGCCACTAGGGAGACCTCCATGATGGAGCCCCGACCCGGATTGCCAAGCGGACATTATCAACTTAGAACCGCTACCACACTTAAATCTGCCAACTGGTGGAAAGTCCAGCAAAACTGATCTTTGATGAGGTACTCTCCCAGGTGCACCCCAAAAAATCTTCGATGACTCTGCTCGCCTGGAAAGTCTAAGATGCCGCAGTCGTGAGGCAAGCACCAATCGCCTCCAAGGAAAGTGGTAGAGTCCGACTGAGAGCTAATCCATCCTTTTATAGAGAGGACCATGGGTGTTCCAAGCCTCAGACCTGGCCTCTCCTGAGGGCAAACCCTACCACCTACAGCAATTACCATTAGTTAGGAGTGGTCCCTTTCTCCTCAAGCCCCATTTTGCTTGAGTTGTGGACGACGCGTGGCTGTTTACCATCCAGTGTTGATAGGAAGTTGAGAAAAGGGTGGAGTGGGAGAGGCCAACCTTGATGCGATTTCGTTTCATCTTTACAGCATAATTAAGTAATTATTTCTCCTTGTTTTAACCAATTTCTTCTTCCTGGTTTCTCTGCACTTGTTCCCCTCCCTTCTGCTGTCACCTGGTTGCTCTCATCACAGACACAACAACTTGAAGTCATGCTAGGGTGCCGGGGAGGGGGCATTCTCTGCTGCTGAATCAGGCCTCTTGACCCAGTATCAGGGATAGCCTTGCCTCGTCGCCCTTGCTGTGACTCAGCCGGCAGACATCACGTCATGTGTTGGCCTCTGCTTCTCCTTACAAATTGCAGCTTGTTTATGCTTTTCCTAATCTCAATTATGGCGCCCTGTAACTACATTTCTAAATCCTGTTGCTTTTCTCCTGCTACGCCAGACGTGGCATCGTCCAGATGACTGCACATTACATTGCACCGAAAAAAATATAGCACCGGCTGCCACTTTTCACGACTTACAGGTGCAAAACATTTCATTGGATGCTGGAAATGAAAATTACACGATATAACTCAAAATACCGCTTTTAGTACAAACGTCAGCTAGTATGTTGCATGAATCTTTGACGTAAGAACAGATACTTTTGACAAGAATCACTTTCCTGTGGGTAAAAGTTATGTGTAATTGTTAATTCAACATTTTCAGAAATTTAACGAAATTCAGGAATTTCGCCAGTGACATTACAATTTCTCCAAGGCCCATATCTGAAAAAGCCTGGTGTTTTAATTGGTTACAATGCGATTTCTGCTTGGACGGGCAGCATTTATGGAGCACCGGTAAAGTAGTAGAAGTTGAGAACAAAATTGTTACATGTTGAGAGAGGTAGCAATGGGAACTGTGGTGAAAGGTTGTTGTAGGAAATTCACGTTTCCGAGCAAACTCACAGATCTTCCCTTTTATTTTGGCTGGACTTGCTGGTTTCTTGACTCTAAGGAGTGTGAGAGTGCCACTGAATCTCAATGTGCATGTGCTCTCCTGGAATGTTAATGGCCTAGGGGGGGGAAGGAAATCATCTAGGGTCCGTGAATATCTAAAAAATTCGGATGCCCATGTGTTCCTACCGCAGGAAACTCATTTAGAGGCCAAAACTTGCGAACAAGCTCTGGGTAAACTGGGTTGGGTACAGGATGTACTATGTTCTAGGCAGAAGGGGTGCACAAGGGGCGTAGCAATTGTCGTTAGAGCAAATAAGGGGTTAAGGTCCAGAAATGGGACACAGATCAGTCTGGTAGATGACTAGTGGCAGCCCTCTCTATAGGTGGCTCACCCTTTACTTGTGCAGAGTACTAGGGCCCGAATGAGGACAATCCTGGTCCTCTCTTGAAACTGGGGGCAAGCTGATTACAGTATGCAGCTCCGAATATATTAGGGGGAGATTTTAATCTGGTCTTCGATAAACAGCTGGACCGGACCTCTAGGGTTAAATACTGTGTTCCAACTAGTACAGTGTCAGCTCTTTGGAATATTATGCAAGATTTTAACCTGCAGGATTTGTGGAGAGCTAAATATGGTGCCATAAATGAGTATTCTTTCTATAGCACAACTCTAGAATAGATTATTTTTTGGCTGATCAGGCATTGCTTGCGGACACTGTATTGGTTTATCATATTCCAGTGGGTATTTCGGATCACTCAGTGGTTGAATTAGTACTTAATCTAAGGTCTAAGACTACAGAGCATAGATGGACACTAGATAGAACACTCCTTCTGGATGAAGGTGTAAAGGTTGAGTTAAAAGAAAGAATACTGGATTTCTTCAATTTTAACATAGGTTCCTCCACTGAGCAATTAGTTTGGGAGTCCTTTAAGGCCTACTTTTGGGGTTTACTGAGTTCACAAATGATCTACAAGAGGAAAACCATTAAGAAAAAAGAAATTTACAATAAGGCCATAAAGGAGAAAGATCTGGAACTACAGCGGGCTGCTCTGACAGATAGGGAGAGTATCCTAAAGTTGGAGAGAGAGAGCTGCTGGAATTGCAAGGAGTATTTAAAGCCAGGAGTGACAAGATTATTAAGGAAAGGTTGGAGGTCAGCAGATTAAAGAACTTTGAGTACGGTGAAAAATGTGGTGCTCTCCTGGCTTGGAAGTCGAGGACTGAGAGGGTCAGAAATAATATTCAGACGTTGATGCAAAGAGGATCCGGTCTGTTGATATCAGAGGATGAGCTGATTAGGGAGGAGGCTAGGGGGTTTATGCAGGGCCTATATCAAGAAGACACTAGCCTTGGAGCAGAGGAGGTCAATGCCTGGTTAACACTGAGAGATCTGCCCCAATTGTCAGAGTAAGATAAGATTTACCTAGCCAGTGAAATCACGGAGGGCGAGATAAGACAGCAATTTAAGAGGTAAAGCCGCAGGCCCAGATGGTCTGCCGGTTGAGGTATATTCCGATAATCTTGAGATAGTTGTCCCGGTGCTCAGGGCACTCTTTAACAGAATCTTTTTACAAGGGGACAGTATCCCTCCTTCACAGTTTGAAGCCACCATAACGTTGATAGCAAAGCAAAATAAAGACCCACAAAAAATGGAGGCTTCTAGACCTATTTCATTATTAAACTCCGACTTGAAAATCTTTTCTGGGATACTGGCTACTAGATTAGCCAGAATTATTAAAACAATTATACACCCAGATCAGAGAGGGTTTATACCCGGGAGGCAGCTCAATGAGCTTACGTTCCAGGTAATAGGGGCAATAGATTTTGCGGAGGAGAGAGGGTTGCCACTTACCATCATAGCAATCGACGCAGCTAAAGTGTTCGACCAGGTTAATTGGGCGTACCTCTGGTCTACCATGACTAGGTTCGGGTTTCCATCGATTTTCATTGAAGGAGTTAAATCTTTATATAGGAGCCCTCGAGCAAAAGTCCTAGTGAATGGCAGTTTATCAGAATGGTTTAACATCTCCAGAGGCACTAGGCAGGGATGTCCCCTGTCCCCCTTATTGTTTGATGTTTATATTGAACCCTTTGTTTGTTCTTTAAGAAATGACAGTATTATTTCACCTTTTAAAATTGGAGAGCTGGAACTTAAAACTGCCCTGTACGCGGACGACCTCCTCTTATATACCGCTAAGCATGTCGAGGCAATCCCCCGGTTATTCGAACTGGCCGAGGAATTTGGAAGGGTATTAGGTTACAAAATTAACAAGGAGAAAACTGATATAATGGGCTGGGTCAAACAAAAAATTAGGTACCTTGGAATATATCTTCCCCAAAAATTGATGGATATCTCTAAAATCAGTTGGCAGATAGTTGCGAAGGAAGTGTGTAAGCTACTGTCAAGATGGGGAAGCCTGCCTCTTAACATATATGGGAGAGTAAATCTGGTTAAAATGAATATCCACCCAAAAATAACTTTCCTTTTTAATACCATCCCTCTTTCATTTAACCCTAAGGACATTGCGAGCCTTCAAGGGAAGATTGGATCGTTTATATGGGCCACAAAATCACCCAGGATTGCCTGGAAGAAATTGAGGAGAGGGCTGAAGATGGGAGGTCTGGCCCTACCCGACTTATTTTTATACTGCCATGCCTTTCACTTTAAGAATTTCAGAATATTGGCCAATAAGTTAGATTCCTCTTCACAGGGCCGTCTTTTTCAGGCAATGTTACATGATAAGCCACAGGGTCTGGAATTCTTTCTTTTTAAATTTGGGGACCAAAAATTTTATAAAAAAGTTTGCCTTAAGATCTTACAGGCAGCGCTTAAGAACTGGGAATATATCCGGAGAGCTCTGGGGATACCTTATTACAACTTACAGGCTCCAATTTGGGATTCCCCTGGCACCCCAGAATGTCTCTTAGATCAATTGTCACAGCCACTTAAAGTAGCTGGCTTTAAAACGTGGGGCGACCTCTGTGTTAATACTAGGCTTATGGACTGGGGGTCCTTTGTGAATCTAACTAACGGTTCCTTCACTAGATTTAAGTTTTACTAGCTGTCTGCGTGGTGGGCAAGACAAGTCTGGGGGACCGCAGACAATACCCTGATCCTAGATTCCATCTGCAGGGGGGGAGTCTGGAAATGGGAGGTCTCCTTCTGGTTCAGGACACTCACTAGAGTAAATGACAGTCTGGACTCCGAACTGGCGAATCTTTGGGGCAATGTTTTAACTTGGAGTGCTGAGGAGGTACAGATAATTTGGACTGATGCATTCTCTATGTCTCAGAGAATAACTAAACCAGCAAATCTTAGAAGAAATCACCTGTTTACAGCCTACAGGGTATATTGGACACCGGCTAAATTGTCGAGGATAACAGCGGATAACTACTACTGTCCTAGATGTAAACAGCTGGCAGTGGACGATCAACATATGTTTATAGACTGCCCAGA
This sequence comes from Lissotriton vulgaris, assembly GCF_964263255.1. NCBI lineage: Eukaryota > Metazoa > Chordata > Amphibia > Caudata > Salamandridae > Lissotriton > Lissotriton vulgaris. Next base: position 1,810,102,184 of record NC_141693.1, on the reverse strand, counting down.
TTTTACTAGATATTGGGCGGCAGTATGTAGCTTCTTAGAGGAGATCTTATTAACACCAATCATATGTTGTCCTAGATTGGTCTTCTTTGGTTTGCCACCTGGCTACCTGATGAATGATGGGGCTTCACAAGTTCTGGTGTATGTGATAGAAATCGCCAGGAGAGAAATATGTATAGAATGGAAGTTGGAGGCCCCACCCAGATTCGCTGATTGTTTAAAAAATATCATGATGATCAGTCAGTCATACATGGCTTATGGCGGAGCGAGCGCTAATAAAATCTGGTCTGCACTAGTGGCCTGGTTAAGGGAATAACACTGGTCCAATGATTATGCCAGAGGTTTGTGGTCTGGTCCTCCCTGGTACATTAGACGGTCCATCTGGGTAAACAGGAGTTGGACAAGGAGACAGCCTACCTCTGGGTGAACCCTGTATGCCGCACACATATACCGGGGGCGGAAATCAAGTCTGTGTGTGTGAAAGGCATAGAGAGATCCCATCTAGAGCAAACATCTTCTGGTGGCATGTATGAGGACAAAAAAAAATGTTCATGTGCTCTGACAATTAACCAGGCGTAACATTTGGCACACCCAAAAGACTTATTTAATTGTAAACAATAAACCACCAAGGGTGTCTTGCAGCCAACGATTATGGATATTAAAATCATAAAAGTGGGAAAGTCAAATATGAAGATTATTATGCCCTTATATTAGAAGCTACAAAGTACTGTTTTCAGAGAGTTGTCACTGTGACTAAAATAAATGAGAATGGAAACCGAAGAGATTGTATCACAAATGGCCAAGCTGAAGCCTGGTGTTTTGACCTATATAAAACTCCACACACACACCTGTTTATTAGGGGTGGGTGGAATTTGCGTAGTCGCGCTACGCAAAGCTCAGTGAAATGGTATAAAATCTCTGCGAGCACACTGAGTTCCGCGAACACGCGGAAATGCTTGTTCTGCCCGTTCGAGATGCTTTTTTTTGTTCACGAACGCTGTTTGCGTGCTCAGGGGGAAATATCTCGTAAACATGCATTTTGAAAGCGCGAACAAGCAAAAAATTCCGCTAAGCCTCGGATCTCAGAATTTTTGCACATTCTGTGGTCTTCATGGAACGTGAAATTATCCAAATTCCGCAAATTTCGCAAGCGGAACAGAATTTACCGCCCAGGCCTACTGTTTATGCCATACAAGGACTTAGCATGAGCGAAGTATTAGAACTGGGATTCGTTCTTTACTTCTTGTCTATGATTCCAGTTGATGGAAACGGTTTCCAGGACTAGCGAGGGACGTTTTTGAAACTGTGGTAACAATTTGGGCAGTCACTGAGTGGGGTCTGGTATTTTTAGAAACAGCTTGTGTTATACATTGGAGTAATGTATACGAGAACTGCAGCAAAATCTAGGAGAGCTGGGCTGTGGGAATCCGGTCGGGTTTGGTTCCACTCATTAGTTTTTGTATAGGAAAAAACTCTTTCCACAGCCTGCACATCGGCAGGCAAGTGGACTGTGGGTGAGATTTTAAGAACCAGGTCATGACGTCTGCTTTTTATTTGCTTTCTGCCTAGAAAGACTGAAGCCAGAACATAATCTTAAAGAACTACAAAAGCAGTTAAGAGTGAACTGCAGGGGACCCTTGAAGGGCCCTGTCTAGAGTCAGTGATTAAGCCATCATCTTTTTGTTCCTCAATGTTATGGACACTAGATGCTTACCCCAGCTGTTTGAGAGCCTTGAGAATGTTGATGAATCTTTCAGGTGCCTCTAGAAATTTCAGACCCACAAGTGGAGGGAACTTAGGCAAGGTACCAAAGTTCCTGTTGGACCTGGCTCTCTCTACAGGGTCTCCCCAAACCTTTTGCCTGTACCCTTCCTATTTTTGCTGAATTCGTTTTTGTTGGTCTTAAGACTCTATGCACTTTACCTCAGCTAACCCATACTAAAATGATTGTGCTCACTCCATAAAACATGGTAAAGGTGGTTTACACTTGTTTGGCATATTTAATTTATTTATAAGTCCCTGATAAAGTAGTATACTGTATACCCATAGCTGGTAAATTAAATGCCCATATAGCCAAAATGAAAAACATGGAACTTAGAAAGAGTTAGGCTAGATAGTGGTCTGAGAACACAGAGAAGACCGGGATCATTAGTAGTTAAACCTGATGGGGGTTGTGGGTGTTGCTTGAAAAGGGTTCAACCCCTCCGCCTCAACCAACAGCCAAAGTGTTTACAGTTCCCCAAAAAACTAGGCCTCAGTGGCCAAAATTTGCTGGTTTGTATTGTGAGAAGCTATGGCATGCTAGGTTTGAGTCCCTTGCGAGACCACCAAGAAGAAGTATTCAACCTCTAATAGCCCTTGCCAGCTACAGTTTCCTGCCTTTATAAGTTCAGGTTAAAAACATGATCTTGACAAGTCACTAAGGGTTTTTTTAAGCGTCTGGTTGCCTACGGACTGCCTGACTTGTGGAGCTCGGCGGTGGGACCACCCTATTATGACTCGGGTGGTCGGACCGTTGTGGTATGCTGCAACCGCCATGGATCAGCAATCCCTGGTGATGGTGCAGTGGTCTTGAGGCCACAATATGCTTGGTATGACCACAGCTTTCGTGTCAAGCATATTATGAGGTTCTACTCCGCCACGTTGTTCTTGGTGATTCCTCTTCCATTTAAACCATGGCAAAGAGGAAACAAAGGGCCCCCTCAAGGCCTGGAGATGCATGAAAGGGGGCACATGGTATAATTATGGTGAAATCGTAATCTGGAAGGCGGTTCACACACAGGTTGGCAGTCCTGCACCACCAAACTCGTAATCCGGCCCTAAGTCATATGTGACCTCTGCTCCATCACTCCTAGGTCCTGGTTAACCACACTACTGATTTGTATTTTCTCGATACTTTTTGAAATAAAACCTTTAAAAATTCATATCTTTAGGTGATATAATTTCATTTTGATATTTAATGTGTCATTTTGACTATTCAATTATTTCATAATTTTCCAAACAGATTTGGAAGATGTTCTTATGTTATTTCTTGACTTTAATGTTGAACATTGCTGATTGATACTTTTGTATATTTCACAGTCGAAAAGCCTGCTGTTTTAGTCATGATTACCAAGTTTAGTTTTTTTATTGAAGTGAGTGTAAAACTGGTGCAAATATATTGGATTAATTGGGTCACCATATTGACCAGCGTGACATCAAAGAGACCCTAATAAGGGTAATTAAAGAGGCACGTAACCCTAAAAACAAGGAGAAACTGATATTTTCTAGGATTAGCAGAGCATTACATAAATTCGTCTGTAGAATACTAAGGCTGTTTGACCAAAATATTGAATCCAAAAACAATGTGGGTCACAAATATCATAGCTGAACATTGTAATCTCAAGAATATCATGGGATTTACTATTGAAGGTAAGATCATCGCTTTTAGGTATTTAATATATATAATTTTTTTAATAGACTTGTTTATACTATTGTTTTTCAACTTGTTTGATATATTTTCATTATATCAGTATTCTAAGGTATTAGCATTGTAATAATATTTATGTTCATTTTGTTTTAGAATATTAGTATATTTTGACTTTTTTTTTTTACTGGAATCATAAATTGTTAATTTAACAGTGGGTTTTTGGGTTTGTCTGTCTTCCTTCCTCTGTCTTCCTCTATCTGTCTCCCTACCTCTGTCTTCCATTGTCTGTCGCCCTCCACCCTCTGTCTGTCTCCCTCCCTCGGTCTGTCTCCCTCTGTCTGTCACCCTCTGTCTCCCTCTCTCTGCCTCCCTCTGTCTCCGTCCCTCTGCCTCCCTTCCTCTGTCTCACTCTCTCCCTCCCTCTGTCTGTCTCCCTCTGTCTGTCTCCCTCTGTCTGTCTCCCTCCCTCTGTCTACCTCTCCCTGTGTCTCCCTCTCTCAGTGTCTCCCTCCCTCTGTCTGTCTCCCTCCCTCTGTCTCCCTCATGTCTGTCGCCCTCTGTCTCCCTCCCTCTGTCTCCCTCTGTCTCCGTCCCTCTATCTCCCTCCCTCTGTCTCCCTCTGCCTTCCTCTGTCTCCCTCTCTCTCTCCATCCCTCTGTCACCCTCTGTCTCCCTCCCTCTGTCACCCTCTCTCCCTCATCCTCCCTCTCCCTTCTCCCTCCCTCTCTCTCCCTCCCCATCTCTCTCCCTCTCCCTCTCCGTGTCCCTATCTCTGTCTAGGCGAGGTGTAATAATTCTATTACAAATATCTGGAAAGGCAAGAGCTGTTTGCTGCACACATCGAATCACCTTCCCCAGCCTTCCCAAAATCTGCAGCACGTTATTAATGACACCCTAATGTAGAGGGTGCACGAGAGCGGGCTGGACCGCCGCAGCAGAGATCGGGTGTAATTCGGAGGGCAGAGATTCCAAGTAAGGCTGGGCCGACTCAGACTTTCATCCCTTCAGTGTCGATAAAACAAATTCTATTCGGGGAGCACGAGCTGCGCAGAGTGATCTTCGAGTTTATGCTCGGTTCAATCAGTCACAGTGTTTGTCTTTGAGTCCTGGTCACTGTAATTGTGCAACAATTCCCGGATTGCAAGAGAGCAGAAAGAAAATCGAAGTGGGAGGACTGCTCCCCGCAACTACAGGGTAAGCCCCTGAGTCACAGAGCCAAAGGGGCTCCTGGTCAGATGCTTCCCCAGGCCCGGCTCCAGCCATGCGCTGGGTGTAAAGAGAAGCTTTGGACACTGTTATTAAGAGTAGGTTGTGAAGGACATCCCTGCCATCAGCCAAGGGCAAGCAAGCTTATGTATGTGACCTCCATAAACCTCTGTGCCAGGCCAAAGCCCTGCAGGAAATATATGTGCCACATACAGGAGCGCAATGCCCATTGAGTTCAAAGGGCTTCCCCCCCCCCCCTCGTGTGTGTCAGCCGGGCTGAGACAGCTTCCCCGGGCATACACACAGCTGCACCAGAGTACTTCACAGGTCTTTAAAAAACCATTTACTTGTTACTGAGGCTTTGTTGTATTTCACCTCTTCTTAGCACCCCTGCACCGCCACTCTGACTATCACTGGAATCGCCCTGCCCCTGTATAGGAGAGTATCTTGGAGTCCGCAGTGCTGCAACCAGCGGTGTTTGCTGACACTCTTTAAAAAAACACACAAAAAACAGGTACGATGTCTGCAAGGTCCGTGGGCTGCCAAGGAAGGCTTGCCGGGCCGCTGGCGGCCCGCGGGCCGTACTATAAGTACCTGTGCTTTAGAGGATCTGTTTTTCTATTTCTTCACAGATTTCTTTTTCTGGGCCGTGGTGTATTGTCCTCCTATCTATGCCAGCAAGTTCAAGAAATCTCTAGATGAGGCTCTGGCTCATAAGAGTTTGTAACATGTTAATTTCACATTACTTGGAGAGTTCAATTTGCATGTTGATAACTGTTAGGGTTCCCATGATGCTTCACTTATTAACATGTTGGCCTCTCCTAATCTGTCTTCGGGCATTTCTGCTTCAACATATTCAGCAAGGCACACAGTGGATCTTATGTTTTCTAATATTGCACTATTGGTGGAGGATTCTATGGGTTTTACATGGTCAGATCATTGTCTGAGCCCTTTTTCATGGCCTAATAATACTGAATTTATACAGAAAACCGTGATGTAGCTTCCTTATCATGTTTGGCATAAAATCAAGATTTTAGAGTTAACTATCTTTCTTTCCACTGAAACGCCTAACTATCTGGGTGATGTAAATAAAGATGCCTTAGCAGTCAACAATTGGCTGCAGTCAGCGGCAGAGTTGCTTGCTGCGCTAAAAATTGGCACCAAGCAGAAACGAGTATACCTGACTTGGCAGTCCAGGCTGGACTGTTCCCATGAGGAACAGGGTCAAGACTGATTTGCATATGACTCGGTCGGAACTGGGGAGGCGAAGTGAGCTAAAGAACGATGATGAATTCAACCAAGATCTGTGACTGCGGGTGAGTGTCTGAGAAGGTTCAGCACTCCGTCCATCATCACCTTTGTATTTGCCTTGTTTGCCCTAATTCAGCAGGAAATGCCCCGACGTAGGTTCCTTGCTCGCTTTTGCCACTGGATTCAAGCTAGTCAGGCTGATGCGGGGTGTTACCCCAAAACCGGTCCCAGGATGCTTGTTTCCAGTCTAGGAAAGACCTAGCTTGGCAGATCGGGCTGCACTGTTCCCATGAGGAGCACGGCCAATATTGATTTGTGTATGGCTGGGTCGGAATTGGGGTATCGAAATGAGTTAAAGAACAATGATGGATTCAACCCAGATCTATCACTGGGGGTGAGTGTCTGAGAAGTTTCAGCACTCTGTCCATTATCGCCTTGTGTTTGCCTTGTTTGCGTTAAGTTGGCAGGGTATACCCATACGTGGGATGGATTCAACCCAGATTTGTGACTGGGGGAGGGAGTCTGAGAAGTTTTAGTGCTCCATCCATCATCTACTTGTGTTTGCCCTAAGTTGGCAGGGTATGCCCAGACTTGGGTCCCTCGCTCACTTTTGCCACTGGATTCAAGCTAGCCTGGCTGATCAAGGGTGTTACTCCATAACCAGTTCCAGGATGCTTGTTTCCGGTCCACGGAAGGCCTGTCTTGGCAATTCGGGCTGAACTGCTCCCATAATGAACAGGGTCAAGAGTGGTTTGCATGTGGCTGGGTCGGAACTGGGGTGGCAAAGTGAGCTAAAGAAATGATGGATTCAACTCAGATCTGTGATTGGGGGTGAGTGTCTGAGAAGTTTCAGCACTCCGTCCATCATCGCCCTGCGTTTGCCTTGCTTCCCCTAAGTTGGCAGGGTATTCCAGATGTGGGTCCCTTGCTCGCTTTTGCCACTGGATTCAAACAAGCCTGGCTGGTGAGGGGTGTTAGCTGAAAACTGGTTCCAGGATGCTTGTTTCCGGTCCAAGGAACATTTGCCTTGGCAGTTCGGCTGGACTGTTCCCATGAGGAACAGGATCAAGACTAATTTGCATATGGCTGGGTCGGAACTGGGGTGGCGAAGTGAGCTAAAGAATGATGAAGGGTTCAACCCAGATTTGTGACTGGGAGTCTGAGAAGTTTCAATGCTCCACCCATCATCTACTTGTGCTTGGTTTGTTTGCCCTAAGCTGGCAGGCTATGCCCAGACATGGGTCCCTTGCTCACTTTTGCCACTGGATTCAAGCTAGCCTTGCTGATGAGGAGTGTCACCCCAAAACCAGTTCCAGGATGCTTGTTTCCAGTCCAGGGAAGACTTGCCTTGGCAGTTCGGGCTGGACTGTTCCCATGAGGAACAGTGTCAAGACTGGGTCGAAGCTGGGGTGGTGCAGTGAGCTAAAGAATGATTATGGATTCAACTCAGATCTGTCACTTGGGGTGAGTGTTGAGAAGTTTCAGCTCTCCGTCCATTTTCGCCTTGTGTTTGCCTTGTTTACGTTAAGTTGGCAGGGTATGCCCAAATATGGGATGGATTCAAAACAGATTTGTGACTGGGGATGGGAGTCTGAGAAGATTTAGTGCTCCATCCATCATCTACTTGTGTTTGCTTTGTTTGCCCTAAGTTGGCAGGGTATTCCAGACTTGGGTCCCTTGCTCGCTTTTGCCACTGGATTCAAACAAGCCTGGCTGGTGAGGGGTGTTAGCTGAAAACTGGTTCCAGGATGCTTGTTTCCGGTCCAAGGTAGACCTGTCTTGGCAGTTCGGGCTGGACTGTTCCCATGAGGAACAGGGTCAAGACTAACTTGCATATGGCTGGGTCGGAACTGGGGTGGCGAAGTGAGCTAAAGAATGATGAAGGATTCAACCCAGATTTGTGACTGGGAGTGGGAGTCTGAGAAGTTTCAATGCTCTGCCCATCATCTACTTGTGTTTGGTTTGTTTGCCCTAATTTGGCAGGGTATGCCCAAACGTGGCTTCCTTGCTCACCTTTGCCACTGGAAATTGAAATTAAAATATTTATAAAGTGCACATACACCACGCGGTTTCTTGGCGCTAGGAAACACAAACCATGAGGGAGTGGGAAAGCCGGGCAGCTAGCTTGGGAAAGCTTGAGCAAAAAGAAATGTTTTCAGATGTTTTCGGAATTCTGAGTAATGGGGAGAGGACCTAAGAGAAAAGGGAAGGGTGTTCCAGAAGGTGGGCGCAAGCGTAGAGAATTTTGCGCCACCTGATCTCTTCTTCTTGAAACGCAGGACAGCCAAAAGAAATTGTGAAGAAGAACGCAGCTCTCTGCTGGGACAGTATGCCTTAATCTCAGAAGAAATAAAGTGTGGGGCTGTCCCTGCCTTAGCCTGGAAGGTGATGCAACCCATCTTGAATAAGGCACGTTCCCGAATGGGCAACCAGTGCAGAGCTTTGAGCAGCGGGGTGACATGATGGGACTTGAACAGATTGTACACAAGTCGGGCTGCCTGGCTTCGCACCAGTTGAAGTCTCCGAACATTGTAATCGGGGACGCCGTTATACAGGACGTTGCCATAATCTAAACGCGAAATCACCATCGCAGACAGAATAAGTTTAAGGGCACAGAAAGAGAAAAAACGGGACACCTTACGAATAGTGCGGAGAGGGAGAAAACACGAGGAGACAACTTAACTGATCTGGGAGTGCAAGGTGAGGTGCGCATTAAGTTTAATCCCTAGGGTTTTAACCGAGAAGGAGGGAGTGGAAGGAGAACCCAGTGAAGAAGGCCAAAAAGAGGGGGTCCAGGGACTGGAGGAGCCACCTGTCAAAACCAACTCGGTTTTGTCGGGGTTAAGCTTCAGATGGTTGAAGCTCATCCTTGTGGCACTCCACAGTGTACCAGTTGAGAGGGAGCAGAAAAATTGGCCAGGTGGACGGCCTGAGTGCGATCCCTCAGAAAGGATGTCAGCCAGACCAAAGCGGCCCCCCTGATGCCAGCCGCCTCGACACGGGAAAGAAGGATGGAATGGTCCACCGTGTCGAAGGCGGCGGACAGATCAAGGAGAACCAAAGCCTAGGGCCGACTAGCATCCATGCCCTCTCTAAGGTTGTCCATCACAGAGATGACAACGGACTCCGTGGAGTGCGCTGGGCGAAAACCAGCCTGGCGGGAAGCAAAGCAGCGATTCTCCTCCACAAAGACGCTGAGTGCTCCAGTAATATGACGCTCCAGAATGTTGCCAAGGAATGGGAGGAGGGAGATAGGGCGATAGTTAGCAAGTGAAGATGGGTCAGCACCAGGTTTTTTTAAAATAGGGATGATCATTGCCGATTTATGAGACTGATAGACAAACCATGGGCCAGGGAATTGTTAAGGAAAGTGAGCGGAGGGGAGGGACAGGCCAAATAAATTTGTTTTAGAATGCGTGCAGGGCAAATATCGGATGGGGAACCTGACTTAACCATTGAAAGATGGGACAAAAAAGATTCTTTAGTTGGGGGGGAAAGTGTTCGAGGTGAGTCTGAGGAGAAAAGGGCAGAGGATCTGAATAAGAGGGGGAGGGAGGGACAATGTTAGACTTGATAGCTATAATTTTGTCTGAGAAATAGCTATTGAGTGAATCACAGAGGGTCTGGGATGGGGAGGGTTTAAGGGTAGCTCTGTCCGAAAAAGCCAGATCTTGCACAATAGAGAAAATTTCTCTAGGCTGGTTTTCGGCGAGCAAAATTTTTGAAGAAAAGTACTCGGTTGTGGCACGAAGAGTGGACTTCTTATATTGGCTTAGAAGAGTGGTGTACTGGATTTTAAGAGTGGGACAGTAGGTACGTCGCCAGGCACGCTCTGCTTTCCGGAGAGCCAGTTTTCCCTCTTGGAGTGCGGTATTGAACCACCTTTTGGCGTCATAATTGCGCCTGGCAGAAACTCGTCTAAGAGGAGCCACCTGATCACAGCCTCTGCTGAGCCAATTGTTTAAGGAGTCCATTTGGCAATGAATGGGACGGTCTTGAAGATTGGGGCAAGAGAGAGAGAGAGAGGGAGGAACAGAGCGATGGCATGTTCACATGAGTCCAATTACGGGCCCAAGTGTTCCTAGGAAGGGGAGATTTCTTTACAGAGCTAGTGTGCAAAGAAAAGGAAATTAAAAAATGATCAGACCAGATACAAGGAGAGACCACCAGAGAGGAGATGGGACAGTTAAGTTAAGCTAGCCTTGCTGATGAGGGGTGTCACCCCAAAACCAGTTCCAGGATGCTTGTTTACGGTCCAGGGAAGACCTGTCTTGGCAGTTAAGGCTGGACTGTTCCCATAAAGAACAGGGTCAAGACTGGTTTACATATACCTCCAAGAGGTGATTAGGAAGTTTGCGAGGGTGAAGAAGTTGGCGGGCCAGCAGCATGGGCTGGGGAGCTGGGGAGTGGGTAAGGTGAGAGTGGGGGAGGAGAGCTAAAGAACGATGATGGATACAACCCAGATCCGTGAGTGTTTGAGCTGTTTTAGCACTCCGTCCATCATCTCCTTGTGTTGGCATAGCACGGAAACAGAACTCCTGGAGATTCAAATTGCAAAAATTGTGTATTGATATTATATTTCAGCAGCATTCAATACAGTCTCCCATGCCATCCTGTTACAATGTCTCTCAGATATTGGGGTATGAGATATGGCATGGGATTGGATCTGTTCTTTTCTAAATAGCAGAGGACCAGCAGTCTGGATGGCTCCTTACTCATCTGCTATGAAGACTCTTAAATTGGGAGTACCTCATGGCTCATCTTTAAGTCTGATGTTAATTATTATCCATATGTTCCCATTAGCTACATTATCTGAGTCATTTGGAATTAATATAATTTCCTTTGCAGATGACACAGCTTTTTCTTTCATGTGAGAATAACTCTCTTGCTGCAGATGAGGCTTTTAAAGCATGTGTGGAAGCAGTAATTAACAGGATGCGGGACAAGAACCTGCTGTGTAATTTGGATAAAAATTATTTCCTATGCTTGCCCTGGCTCCCACTTGCTAATGGGACAGTTGTTGGCTCACCTTGCTGGCTCTGCCGCTCCTCCTGCTGTGGTAGTCAGGAATAAGGGTGTTACATTTGACCATTGTCTCTCCTTTCAACCTCAGGTATCGGCGGTGGTCCTGATCTTGTTTTGCCTTAAAGAAGGCGATTAAGAAATTTCTCTATATAGTGGCATTTAAGGTTCAGAAAATGGTAGTTGATTTACAAATTATATCACGGTTGGATTACACCAATACAATATACCTTGGGCTCCCAGTCTATCTCATCAATTGCTTGCAAGTTGTCCAGAGTGGAGTGGTACATATTTTATTCTCACTACCTTGCTGTGCTTCGATCTCCACCTACCTTACTGAGCTACACTGGCTGCCAATCGGGAAGAGAATTTGGTGGTGGTACATGGAGCTTTCCATGGGTCAGGCCCCCAGTATTTCACTAACAGTATTAGGCCTTACCTTCCAGTGAGAGATCTTTCCTCAGCTGATGCTCTTCTTATAGCTGTTCCTCGATTTCAACCCTCAGGGAGAGGTGGCTCCTTCTATTCTGTCTTGGCCTTGCAAGCTTGACACCGATTTCCAATTAAAGTTTAGGGATACTCAGAAGTAACTTCAATTACGGAAAGACTAGAAACAAAATCTCTCTGTTTACCCCACTTTTACTAGTTTAGCTGGCATGTCAGCCAGTTTCCAAGCACCGGGATACTCCCCGAGAAGCCGTAAGCTCTATAAACTTGATCATTCATTCAGTATACAGATGATGGTAAGAATGTTTTAAGGAAAATAGTGCTTGTGCATCATCTTCCAAAAATAATCAGCATTATCATCCAAAAAAGGAATTATGAGGTGGCTGCAAAAATGCAAAACCTCGAACTTTTTTGAGCTAATATACCTATCAAGGCCCTAGCAACAGGTAAGCATCCAACTGACTTCAGATATCTGTGTTTCTGGGAGAGACAGAAAGAAAATAAACCATGATTGGGCTCTTCTCCTGAAAATGCAATTTCTTACAGAGGAATAGCACCGGTAGTTGATGTAGATTCATTTAGTGACATTGATGCAGGTAGTTTCACTTGTACATGATGTTGCACCAAGTTGATTTGTTGAAGATGTTGCTTTCACCACATCATCATAAGTACTTGTAGATGGAACTCGTAGATAGTTTTAAAGCTGAAGATTCAGCCGGCCCCTGATTTGGACCAATGATTTCAACCTCTCTTCTCATGGTAACTACAGAATGTGCAGGGACCCGTTGGTCTAATCTGGTGGCACTTTGACAATGATGGTGGGTGACATAATTCTTATTTATGTGATCAATCAACACATTACCGTTTTTCTTAACACCAGGAAATGGTGGCCGCATTATGCCAGGACCACAGAGTGAATGCCTTCAGCTCCAAGAATTGGCACAGGTGTCTGTGGAACAGTGCAGATGGCACTTTTTTGGTGATCCATTCATGATCTAGTTCTTCCACATTTTGGAGCCACCCATTTACAGCAGTTTTATCCTCACTGGCAGAGTCAGATAAATTCTGCTTGTTTGCAAGTTTCTCTCGCATGACTTTTAATGTTAAGCAATAGAGGGACACAAGATATTCTTTTTTTTTGTTTGATCTGTTTATTAGGTTTTTTGATATAGATTATAAATTTTACAAGCATATGTTACTTACAAAATCTTAAGCTACATAAAAAAAACATATTTCTGCCTGCCAGTAAACAAGGGATATGATTCCAGAAACGTGTTTGGTACAAAGAGGCAGATTGACAGTCTTATTGCGGGAACTGCCGTGTTTGTACTCTGCAGGATGCACATAAAGAAGTTGATAACATGCTACGGTGGCTTTCTAATTTTGAGTGTTTGCATATATATATATATATATATATTACCCACGATGTCTCCTCCAACAGAAAGAAACAGGCAGCACACGAGGCTTGTGGAGCATCCGCCTTTAATCTTTCATCAGACCATGGGCATGACGCGTTTCGGGGGTTTTTCCTTTCTCAAATGCCCCCCTGGTCGAGTTGTGTCTCTCGCTTGCAGTCCCAGAGTAAAGTTCAATTGTCCATCCCACCTCCTAAAGTAGTGTGGGTTGCCTGACAAACACGGCATGGAGTCGCCTCTGCCTTGGGTAGTAAACTGCATTTCCCAGCATGCAGTGTTCCTTGCATGCCGGCGGCGATACCAATTACCGGCTCAGTTTCTTTGTTGGTTCAACAGCCGGTGTGCCATGTCGTCTGGAAGGGACTGTGGCTGTTGTGGGTTCAGGTGTTGATTTCCACACTCCTCTCCCCCTTCCTCGCACTTCAGACTGTCCTTGGATAAGGAAACGCCAATGAAGTAGGGGCGTGGCTCCATGCAGGTATGGACTGCTTTCACAGCATTATCCGGTGCAGGCTTGATGCGGGGTAGTCCGAGGGTCTACCTTTTTGCGACCCCCTTTGGACACTTGCGGAGGGTGCACGCCTTGCGTGTGGTTCAGCACGAATGCCAAACGCTTGCGACACGCTAAATGTTACCCACGATGTCTCCTCCAACAGAAAGAAACAGGCAGCACACGAGGCTTGTGGAGCATCCACCTTTAATCTTTCATCAGACCATGGGCATGACGCATTTCGGGGGTTTTTCCTTTCTCAAATGCCCCCCTGGTCGAGTTGTGTCTAGGCGTGGGCGGAAAATCCGTTCCGCTCGCGGATTTTGCGGATTTTCGGGAAATCCGCAATCCGCGAGATTTGCGAATTTCCCGCAAAATCCGCAAATCCGCGAGCAGCGGATTTTGCTCGCACTGCTCGCACTGTTAGCGTGAGTTCGCGCCCCGCGAATAAGTGCGAAATTGCAGAAATACGATCTTGGCAAAACTGAAAGTAACTACTTACCAGGTTCAAAAGTTCAGGCACATCATTAGTAGCCATTTCCTGTAGGGCTTCCTGAGGGGCCCCTCCAGAGTTCAGTTGCCAGTTGAAACTATTATGTGACCCTGCTCTGAACCTCAGAATAGTTACACATATGCCACAAAGGTCCTGAATTACAGCTAAGGGAGACAAGCAGGAGCCAGGCTGGAAGTTAAAATCCATTAATCAGCCCCTAATTCATTATTGTCAGTTGGGGCAGGGCAGGTGTTGTAACTAATTTTGCAACAATGAAAGCACTTAGCAAGTGCAAAAGATCACTAATCAGGGCGCACTAAGGAAGCAGGTGCCAGCTAAAAAAATATTCTGTGACACATTAATCAGCCCCAAATTAATTCAGGTCACTTGAGGCAGGGAAGGTGTGCTTTGCTTTGCCGAAAATAATGTACACTGGACAACCAGAGGGTGTAGTGATGAAACAGAGGGTGGCATGGGTGGGCCAGAGGGTGGCATGAGTAGTCAGAGAGTGGCAGTGGTGACAGAGAGTGGCAGTGATGAAGAAGAGTGTCCCAAACAGGCTGGACACGTAGAAACAACAAGTTCGCAAAACTTGCGACCCGACAGGTAAGTTCGCAAATTGCGAAATTGTAAAAACCCTCGCGAACTGGCAGAAACACGGGCGAACACAAAAAAAAAAAAAATCCGCAAATTCGCGGGAATTCGCGGATTTTGCGGATTGCGAATCCGCAAATCCGCAAAATTCGCGGATTGCCAATCCGCAAAATCCGCTCATGCTTAGTTGTGTCTCTCGCTTGCAGTCCCAGAGTAAAGTTCAATTGTCCATCCCACCTCCTAAAGTAGTGTGGGTTGCCTGACAAACACGGCATGGAGTCGCCTCTGCCTTGGGTAGTAAACTGCATTTCCCAGCATGCAGTGTTCCTTGCATGCCGGCGGCGATACCAATTACCGGCTCAGTTTCTTTGTTGGTTCAACAGCCGGTGTGCCATGTCGTCTGGAAGGAACTGTGGCTGTTGTGGGTTCAGGTGTTGATTTCCACACTCCTCTCCCCCTTCCTCGCACTTCAGACTGTCCTTGGATAAGGAAACGCCAATGAAGTAGGGGCGTGGCTCCATGCAGGTATGAACTGTTTTCACAGCATTATCCGGTGCAGGCTTGATGCGGGGTAGTCCGAGGGTCTACCTTTTTGCGACCCCCTTTGGACACTTGCGGAGGGTGCACGCCTTGCGTGTGGTTCAGCACGAATGCCAAACGCTTGCGACACGCTAAATGTTACCCACAATGTCTCCTCCAACAGAAAGAAACAGGCAGCACACGAGGCTTGTGGAGCATCCACCTTTAATCTTTCATCAGACCATGGGCATGACGCGTTTCGGGGGTTTTTCCTTTCTCAAATGCCCCCCTGGTCGAGTTGTGTCTCTCGCTTGCAGTCCCAGAGTAAAGTTCAATTGTCCATCCCACCTCCTAAAGTAGTGTGGGTTGCCTGACAAACACGGCATGGAGTCGCCTCTGCCTTGAGTAGTAAACTGCATTTCCCAGCATGCAGTGTTCCTTGCATGCCGGCGGCGATACCAATTACCGGCTCAGTTTCTTTGTTGGTTCAACAGCCGGTGTGCCATGTCGTCTGGAAGGAACTGTGGCTGTTGTGGGTTCAGGTGTTGATTTCCACACTCCTCTCCCCCTTCCTCGCACTTCAGACTGTCCTTGGATAAGGAAACGCCAATGAAGTAGGGGCGTGGCTCCATGCAGGTATGGACTGTTTTCACAGCATTATCCGGTGCAGGCTTGATGCGGGGTAGTCCGAGGGTCTACCTTTTTGCGACCCCCTTTGGACACTTGCGGAGGGTGCACGCCTTGCGTGTGGTTCAGCACGAATGCCAAACGCTTGCGACACGCTAAATGTTACCCACGATGTCTCCTCCAACAGAAAGAAACAGGCAGCACACGAGGCTTGTGGAGCATCCACCTTTAATCTTTCATCAGACCATGGGCATGACGCGTTTCGGGGGTTTTTCCTTTCTCAAATGCCCCCCTGGTCGAGTTGGGTCTCTCGCTTGCAGTCCCAGAGTAAAGTTCAATTGTCCATCCCACCTCCTAAAGTAGTGTGGGTTGCCTGACAAACACGGCATGGAGTCGCCTCTGCCTTGGGTAGTAAACTGCATTTCCCAGCATGCAGTGTTCCTTGCATGCCGGCGGCGATACCAATTACCGGCTCAGTTTCTTTGTTGGTTCAACAGCCGGTGTGCCATGTCGTCTGGAAGGAACTGTGGCTGTTGTGGGTTCAGGTGTTGATTTCCACACTCCTCTCCCCCTTCCTCGCACTTCAGACTGTCCTTGGATAAGGAAACGCCAATGAAGTAGGGGCGTGGCTCCATGCAGGTATGAACTGTTTTCACAGCATTATCCGGTGCAGGCCGGATGCGGGGTAGTCCGAGGGTCTACCTTTTTGCGACCCCCTTTGGACACTTGCGGAGGGTGCACGCCTTGCGTGTGGTTCAGCACGAATGCCAAACGCTTGCGACACGCTAAATGTTACCCACGATGTCTCCTCCAACAGAAAGAAACAGGCAGCACACGAGGCTTGTGGAGCATCCACCTTTAATCTTTCATCAGACCATGGGCATGACGCGTTTCGGGGGTTTTTCCTTTCTCAAATGCCCCCCTGGTCGAGTTGTGTCTCTCGCTTGCAGTCCCAGAGTAAAGTTCAATTGTCCATCCCACCTCCTAAAGTAGTGTGGGTTGCCTGACAAACACGGCATGGAGTCGCCTCTGCCTTGGGTAGTAAACTGCATTTCCCAGCATGCAGTGTTCCTTGCATGCCGGCGGCGATACCAATTACCGGCTCAGTTTCTTTGTTGGTTCAACAGCCGGTGTGCCATGTCGTCTGGAAAGAACTGTGGCTGTTGTGGGTTCAGGTGTTGATTTCCACACTCCTCTCCCCCTTCCTCGCACTTCAGACTGTCCTTGGATAAGGAAACGCCAATGAAGTAGGGGCGTGGCTCCATGCAGGTATGGACTGTTTTCACAGCATTATCCGGTGCAGGCTTGATGCTGGGTAATCCGAGGGTCTACCTTTTTGCGACCCCCTTTGGACACTTGCGGAGGGTGCACGCCTTGCGTGTGGTTCAGCACGAATGCCAAACGCTTGCGACACGCTAAATGTTACCCACGATGTCTCCTCCAACAGAAAGAAACAGGAAGCACACGAGGCTTGTGGAGCATCCACCTGTAATCTTTCATCAGACCATGGGCATGACGCGTTTTGGGGGTTTTTCCTTTCTCAAATGCCCCCCTGGTCGAGTTGTGTCTCTCGCTTGCAGTCCCAGAGTAAAGTTCAATTGTCCATCCCACCTCCTAAAGTAGTGTGGGTTGCCTGACAAACACGGCATGGAGTCGCCTCTGCCTTGGGTAGTAAACTGCATTTCCCAGCATGCAGTGTTCCTTGCATGCCGGCGGCGATACCAATTACCGGCTCAGTTTCTTTGTTGGTTCAACAGCCGGTGTGCCATGTCGTCTGGAAGGAACTGTGGCTGTTGTGGGTTCAGGTGTTGATTTCCACACTCCTCTCCCCCTTCCTCGCACTTCAGACTGTCCTTGGATAAGGAAACGCCAATGAAGTAGGGGCGTGGCTCCATGCAGGTATGAACTGTTTTCACAGCATTATCCGGTGCAGGCTTGATGCGGGGTAGTCCGAGGGTCTACCTTTTTGCGACCCCCTTTGGACACTTGCGGAGGGTGCACGCCTTGCGTGTGGTTCAGCACGAATGCCAAACGCTTGCGACACGCTAAATGTTACCCACAATGTCTCCTCCAACAGAAAGAAACAGGCAGCACACGAGGCTTGTGGAGCATCCACCTTTAATCTTTCATCAGACCATGGGCATGACGCGTTTCGGGGGTTTTTCCTTTCTCAAATGCCCCCCTGGTCGAGTTGTGTCTCTCGCTTGCAGTCCCAGAGTAAAGTTCAATTGTCCATCCCACCTCCTAAAGTAGTGTGGGTTGCCTGACAAACACGGCATGGAGTCGCCTCTGCCTTGAGTAGTAAACTGCATTTCCCAGCATGCAGTGTTCCTTGCATGCCGGCGGCGATACCAATTACCGGCTCAGTTTCTTTGTTGGTTCAACAGCCGGTGTGCCATGTCGTCTGGAAGGAACTGTGGCTGTTGTGGGTTCAGGTGTTGATTTCCACACTCCTCTCCCCCTTCCTCGCACTTCAGACTGTCCTTGGATAAGGAAACGCCAATGAAGTAGGGGCGTGGCTCCATGCAGGTATGGACTGTTTTCACAGCATTATCCGGTGCAGGCTTGATGCGGGGTAGTCCGAGGGTCTACCTTTTTGCGACCCCCTTTGGACACTTGCGGAGGGTGCACGCCTTGCGTGTGGTTCAGCACGAATGCCAAACGCTTGCGACACGCTAAATGTTACCCACGATGTCTCCTCCAACAGAAAGAAACAGGCAGCACACGAGGCTTGTGGAGCATCCACCTTTAATCTTTCATCAGACCATGGGCATGACGCGTTTCGGGGGTTTTTCCTTTCTCAAATGCCCCCCTGGTCGAGTTGGGTCTCTCGCTTGCAGTCCCAGAGTAAAGTTCAATTGTCCATCCCACCTCCTAAAGTAGTGTGGGTTGCCTGACAAACACGGCATGGAGTCGCCTCTGCCTTGGGTAGTAAACTGCATTTCCCAGCATGCAGTGTTCCTTGCATGCCGGCGGCGATACCAATTACCGGCTCAGTTTCTTTGTTGGTTCAACAGCCGGTGTGCCATGTCGTCTGGAAGGAACTGTGGCTGTTGTGGGTTCAGGTGTTGATTTCCACACTCCTCTCCCCCTTCCTCGCACTTCAGACTGTCCTTGGATAAGGAAACGCCAATGAAGTAGGGGCGTGGCTCCATGCAGGTATGAACTGTTTTCACAGCATTATCCGGTGCAGGCCGGATGCGGGGTAGTCCGAGGGTCTACCTTTTTGCGACCCCCTTTGGACACTTGCGGAGGGTGCACGCCTTGCGTGTGGTTCAGCACGAATGCCAAACGCTTGCGACACGCTAAATGTTACCCACGATGTCTCCTCCAACAGAAAGAAACAGGCAGCACACGAGGCTTGTGGAGCATCCACCTTTAATCTTTCATCAGACCATGGGCATGACGCGTTTCGGGGGTTTTTCCTTTCTCAAATGCCCCCCTGGTCGAGTTGTGTCTCTCGCTTGCAGTCCCAGAGTAAAGTTCAATTGTCCATCCCACCTCCTAAAGTAGTGTGGGTTGCCTGACAAACACGGCATGGAGTCGCCTCTGCCTTGGGTAGTAAACTGCATTTCCCAGCATGCAGTGTTCCTTGCATGCCGGCGGCGATACCAATTACCGGCTCAGTTTCTTTGTTGGTTCAACAGCCGGTGTGCCATGTCGTCTGGAAAGAACTGTGGCTGTTGTGGGTTCAGGTGTTGATTTCCACACTCCTCTCCCCCTTCCTCGCACTTCAGACTGTCCTTGGATAAGGAAACGCCAATGAAGTAGGGGCGTGGCTCCATGCAGGTATGGACTGTTTTCACAGCATTATCCGGTGCAGGCTTGATGCTGGGTAATCCGAGGGTCTACCTTTTTGCGACCCCCTTTGGACACTTGCGGAGGGTGCACGCCTTGCGTGTGGTTCAGCACGAATGCCAAACGCTTGCGACACGCTAAATGTTACCCACGATGTCTCCTCCAACAGAAAGAAACAGGAAGCACACGAGGCTTGTGGAGCATCCACCTGTAATCTTTCATCAGACCATGGGCATGACGCGTTTTGGGGGTTTTTCCTTTCTCAAATGCCCCCCTGGTCGAGTTGTGTCTCTCGCTTGCAGTCCCAGAGTAAAGTTCAATTGTCCATCCCACCTCCTAAAGTAGTGTGGGTTGCCTGACAAACACGGCATGGAGTCGCCTCTGCCTTGGGTAGTAAACTGCATTTCCCAGCATGCAGTGTTCCTTGCATGCCGGCGGCGATACCAATTCCCGCTCAGTTTCTTTGTTGGTTCAACAGCCGGTGTGCCATGTCGTCTGGAAGGAACTGTGGCTGTTGTGGGTTCAGGTGTTGATTTCCACACTCCTCTCCCCCTTCCTCGCACTTCAGACTGTCCTTGGATAAGGAAACGCCAATGAAGTAGGGGCGTGGCTCCATGCAGGGATGGACTGTTTTCACAGCATTATCCGGTGCAGGCTTGATGCGGGGTAGTCCGAGGGTCTACCTTTTTGCGACCCCCTTTGGACACTTGCGGAGGGTGCACGCCTTGCGTGTGGTTCAGCACGAATGCCAAACGCTTGCGACACGCTAAATGTTACCCACGATGTCTCCTCCAACAGAAAGAAACAGGCAGCACACGAGGCTTGTGGAGCATCCACCTTTAATCTTTCATCAGACCATGGGCATGACGCGTTTCGGGGGTTTTTCCTTTCTCAAATGCCCCCCTGGTCGAGTTGTGTCTCTCGCTTGCAGTCCCAGAGTAAAGTTCAATTGTCCATCCCACCTCCTAAAGTAGTGTGGGTTGCCTGACAAACACGGCATGGAGTCGCCTCTGCCTTGGGTAGTAAACTGCATTTCCCAGCATGCAGTGTTCCTTGCATGCCGGCGGCGATACCAATTACCGGCTCAGTTTCTTTGTTGGTTCAACAGCCGGTGTGCCATGTCGTCTGGAAGGAACTGTGGCTGTTGTGGGTTCAGGTGTTGATTTCCACACTCCTCTCCCCCTTCCTCGCACTTCAGACTGTCCTTGGATAAGGAAACGCCAATGAAGTAGGGGCGTGGCTCTATGCAGGTATGGACTGTTTTCACAGCATTATCCGGTGCAGGCTTGATGCGGGGTAGTCCGAGGGTCTACCTTTTTGCGACCCCCTTTGGACACTTGCGGAGGGTGCACGCCTTGCGTGTGGTTCAGCACGAATGCCAAACGCTTGCGACACGCTAAATGTTACCCACGATGTCTCCT